>NW_015169180.1:266478-281951 GCF_001447785.1 Gekko japonicus | reverse complement strand
GCCGATGCCTCCGTCGCCTGGCTGGAGTGGCCGCGGGGGAGTCTGGAGTCGGGCGGCCGCTGGTGGGAGCCGCGGGTGCCCGGGCCGAGATTGGGGGGGCAAGGCGGGCGACAGAAGGCCGAGGCCTCCGTCGGCCGGCCCTCTACAGAATCCACCCCCCAAACCTCCAGGTATTTCCCTCCTTAGAGCTGGCAACCCTACATTCCCCTCAGTGCCTGTTGGTAGGCAACTAAGCTTGGTCCTGTCACCTACTTTGGCCTTTGGGAGAAAACACATTGGGGCCAATCCTGATAGGGTTGCCAACTCCAGATGGGAAATTCCTGGAGACTTGAGGGATGGAGCCTGAAGAGGGTGAGGTTTGAGGAGGGGTGGGACCTCAGACAGGTACACTGCCATAGACTCCACCCTCCAAACCAGTCAGTCTCACATAGGGAACCATTGTTGCCAATCTCCAGGTGAGGGCTGGAGAGCACTCAGTATTACAACTGCTCTGCAGCAGGTAGGGCAGAAGTCAGCTGAAGTCAAAGGGGCAGATAATGGTAGGTTGGTGGCTAGCTGGGAAGGAGATGGGGTTGCCAACTACATGCTGACAAATTCCTGGGGATTTGAGGGGTGGAGCCTGGAGAGGGTGGGGTTTGCAGAGGGGTGGGACCTCAGACAGGTAGAATGCCATAGACTACACCCTCCAAACCAGCCATTTTGTCCTGGGTAACAATTGTTGCCAATCTCCAGGTGAGGGCTACAGATTACTCACAATTACAACTGCTCTTCAGGTAGCAGAGATCAGTTCCTCTGGAGAAAACAGTGGACTCTGTCATTATACCCTGCTGAGGTCACCACAGCAAATTGACACTGTTTGCCCAAAGCCAGAGCACTGCCCCAGAGCCTCTTTCTAGATCCCGTTGTATTGCTTTCACAACGGGCTTTACTGCTAGTATTCAGATAAATCATGAAAAAATGAGCTAGGAAGATTTACTCATAAGGGATAATTTTGATTTCTCATCTTTTTGTGTCTCTCCCATCAATTTGATTTCACCTCACTCTGGAATTGAAATGTATCTTCCCCAGCATTGATTTTTTTTTCATGTAAAATACGTGTTTCAACATTATTTGTAAGAAGAAGAAAAAGGTACAAGGAAGAGTTGTTTATTTGACCTTTTAAATCCCAACACATTTTGTGATGAGAAATTTCTCAATGAGATCAGAAGTTTCTGATTGAGATCTCCTGATGAAGATCATCACAAAACACATTTGGATCTTAAAAAGTCAAACAAACTACTCTCCCTTGCATCTTGTTCCTTTTTTCTCACATTATTGCTTCTGTCAAAAAAAAGTCAGCCTTAAACATATATTATAGAACTGAATGACATATTCAACATGTATAAATCCTGTTTAATAGCAGATGTACACATACAGTGTGCATTCAAAATATTGTACAAAACAGTGAAAAACACAGAACTGAAATCCACACAGAGAGAATACACAAATATTATAAACAAAAGTACTAAAACAAAATAGGGAACATTTGTACATCCCAAGCATTCATCCCTAGTTGTCATATGACAGGCTTCTCATTTTTGTCAAGGTTTGTCCACAGTAGGGATGTCACCTCTGGACCCACTCTGAAGAGTCTTTGGGCAGACTGAATACTTCACTCCTTCCCTTTCTCTTTTATGTTGCATAACAGCTCAAACATGTATTTAGTGTTGCAACAAATTTGGAAACTGGGGCCATCAGGGACAGACAATTATCACAAAAAAGGAGCCAAGAGTCTCATTTCTGAGTTTTCTTTGCATTTCCCTCCAAAACATATATTTTTATTTGCCTGTTAAGAGTGACCTCTACTGGATAAATGGCACAATGACAACCTTTTTAAAAATGCGTTGACACTGTAAGGTTTTTCCCCCAGTGGGAATTGTGTGACATAGTAATATAAAGGCTAATATAATTTTAAAACAATATTAGTTTATAAATGTATCTGAAATCTATGATCCATTCTTGTTTCTTGGCTGTTGCCTGAGTTTAAACAAAAGCAATTACAACTTTTTCAAGCTGCCCAGCTGTTACTTCCAATTAAATTTCATGAACTTGTAAGAACTCCAGGCTCAGAACACAGATTTTTTTATTGAGGTGTGGACATTTCTTAATGTTATTATGGTTTACAGAAATACTGTCTATGCCTTGCACACAAGAAAGTAAATGAATGAGAATGAAAGAATACAAGTAAATCTGCTTTTTTAAAAACTTAGAGATATTTTAATAGTGAAGCCTAATTCTTTGTCCTTTTTGGAATGCATTTTGTTCTTTTAACACAACAGAAATACAGTAAAATTAATGTTGTTTCTTCTTGCTGTGTTGTTCTTAGGTTACAAGCTTCAAACCACTTTCTCCGGAGCATCAAATTGATGATGGTGAGTTTTTAAATCAGGAGCACTGATTTTAAGGAATGATTCACACAATTGTCTTTTTTATGTCACAATTGGGAAAACTGTCATGCATGGACTTAGGAAGAGAGATTGGGTGGGGGAGGTGGTTGCCTCACACACACTAACAAAATCTTCAGGGTGGCGGAGACGCTAACTAGAACCTTTTTGAAATTTATAAAAACGCCCTTTTATGTCTGTTTCATTAAAGGATGCTGATTAGGGTTGCCAATTCCAACTTGGGACATTTCTGAAGATTTGGTAGTAGTGTCTGGGAAGGGTGGAGCTTGGAGGGGGGGAGCTCAGCGGGGGGGGGGTGCCCTAGAGCCTGTCCTTCAAAGCTACCATCACCTCCAAGGAAACTAATCTCTATTATAATCCTGGGAGGTCTCCAGGTTCCACTTGAGGTTGGCAACCATAATGTCAATGGTTTCATCCAAAATGACATTTTTAGTGCAGTGATTTTCAAGTCAAATAACAATCAGAGCTACTTTTACATTCTTCCAAACTCAGTAGGTCCAAATCATATTACAAATGCTTTTTGTATGCATAATTTGAACTCAAACTGTTCTGTTCCGTTCTCTCCCATCTGATCTGTTATGTCCGCTGACCGCCACCAGGGGCCAGCGAATACCCCAGAGCTTGACTCTGCAAGAACAATGGGGACTAGGCTCCCAGTTTCTCCACTGGGGAATCAATGGGACCATGGCGGGAGATTCAAACCCACCAACGGGACCTAGGGGGGCGTCCCCAAGTGTGTATATAGTTGGCCAGCCGGCCGTTAGTCTTTGTCTTTTGTTGTGTCCAGTAAACCATGCTGATCACTACATCGGTCTCAGTGGTTTCTGCATGTGTTTATCCCACTACACATCATGATCACTCCTGTTTTCCTCTCTGCACCAGCACAGATCTCAGGACTCTTTTGCCTGTTAGGCCCTCTCTTTTGTCTCTCCACCTCCTTCCACGTGCTCTCTGTGGCAGTCACACGCACAAACTCCTTCCCTGTCTGCATTTTGTAGCTTCTCTCTCCTCACACTTTTCCACCTTCACATAACTGGTATAGTGGTTAAGTGTGCGGACTCTAATCTGGGAGAACCGGGTTTGATTCCCCACTCCTCCACTTGCACCTGCTGGTGTAACCTTGGGTCAGTCGCAAGCTCTGGCACAGATGTCCTTGAAAAAGAGCATTTTGTGTCAGAGTTCTCTCAGCCCCACCCACCCCACAGGGTGTCTGTTGTGGGGAGGGGAAGGGAAAGGAGTTTGTCAGCCGCCCTGAGATACCTTTGGGTAGTGAAGGGCGGGGTATAAATCCAATCTCTTCTTCTTCTTCTTCTTCTACATCACTAACTTGTTGATTTAAATGGGGGAAAAGCCTATGAGCCTTCCTAAAAACAAACATACAGCCTATAAGTCTTTTGGTTGGTCACCAAGAAATTTATACTCTCCACAAGCTAGCTTAAATTCATTTTTATGTCTTTCCATTTTTTTTACACATCTTTCTAAATGAAAGCTTCATTCCTTTGAATAGAGACTGAATGGCAATAGCTGTTCTGAAGCAATCCCTAGCTAACTGCATCTACACAGGATGTGTGGGGGAATGCATGAGTGGTGGGTTGGAATGAAAGATATTGTTCTCTGTGACCTGAGCAAGCCATTTGGCATAAGCTTTGCTTCAGCTGTGTCTTTTCTAAAGCTTTTATTAGTCTCCAGGGTTATATGGTTTCTTTCCTGTGACTTCCTGGTTTTTATACCATAAATTAAAATGGTTCTGCACAGTATAAGTGCTACAAAGCAGAACTGTAAAACCAGGTGGCTCTCATCAATTCTGCATGTTGTTAAATATGATTTTGTTTTGTTTGTTTATTCTATTAAGTCCTGTGCAGCAGTAGACAGAACAGTATATCAAACGTACAAGAAATTCCTGTAAAGGATGAAGACATCTTTGCATTCTCACTAGCATAGGATATTCAACATATTCCATGTAATCAACTAAATTCCTGAATTAGCTGACACCCAAGTTGGACTTGACAATATCTGAATGTGAGTGCTAGGCAGTATCTGTATGTACCTAAGCACATAGTGGCGCTTCTTCACACACCAGCATCACCTCTCTCAAAAACCAGAGCAATGCTAATATGAAGCAGAGCTATAGCCTGGGAACCTCATATTGAAGACCATACTGGGGTGATTTAGGCGTACACACTTAGGGTAAGCTCATTGATTACAGTGTGGGATGGCATCCTTGACAGATCCCTTAGAGTAGGGAACCTAACACGGACTAAGAAAATGCTAGAAGATGGGGGGGGGGCACTGCCTGGGAAGATTAGAGTTTGGGAGGATGTGATGTCACTTCCAGATGACACTCTCAGAATTTCCTCTAATATATATGATAAAGACCACAAAGACCAGGGGAATTCCTAGAGTGCCACCATGGAGGCCATTTTTTCTCCTGCTCCTCAATTTCTCAAGAGAAGGAGATGGGCTGGGGTCAGAGAATTCCCTGCCGAGCATAAGAACATAAGAATACAAGAGAAGGCAATGTTGGATCAGGCCAATGGCCCATCCAGCCCAACACTCTGTCACACAATGGCCAAAAATACCAGGTGCCATCAGGAGGTCCACCAGTGGGGCCAGGACACTAGAAGCCCTCCCACAATTGCCCCCCCCCCAAGCACCAAGAATAAAATGCATCATTTGCCCAAGCTTGAGAGTTCCTATCTATACCTTGTGGCTAATAGCCACTGATGGACCTCTGCTCCATATGTTTATCCAGTTCTCTCTTGAAGCCATCCATGCTTGTAGCCACCACCACCTCCTGTGGCAGTGAATTCCATGTGTTAATCATTCTTTGGGTGAAGAAGTACTTCCTTTTATCCGGTCTAACCCAACTGCTCAGCAATTACATCGAGTGCCCACGAGTTCTTGTATTCTGAGAAAGGGAGAAAAATACTTCTTTCTCTACCTGCTCTATCCCATGCATAACCTTGTAAACCTCTATCATGTCACCCCTCAGTCGTCATTTCTCCAACCTAAAGAGCCCCAAGCGCTTTAACCTTTCTTCATAGGGAAAGTGTTCCAACCCTTTTATCATTTTAGTTGCCCTTTTCTGCACTTTTTCCAATGCTATATTATACATACATACATACATACATACATAGAAAAATCCAAATACAGTGGCGGTATAATAGGGTTGCCAGGCTGCAGCTGGCAATCCCTGGTAGAAAATGGGGAGGGGGGCTGGCATGGCAGCATGACACTGGTATGTGTTCCTTCCCCCCATCTCCTACTGCTGGCACCTGAAGCAACAGCGGGCAATGAGATGGGATTTCAGGACGCCTCCTGCTGTAGCAGGGGGGTGGCATCCCTAATGTCTAATGTTTTATAAATGAGCTATTCTTCTTTATAGTAGGTACTAGCAGTAAAGCCCATTGTGAAAGCAATACAACGAGCTCTAGAAAGATGTGATGTGTAACAAATGCATAGGCTGGAAGGAGGTAAAGTAAATATTAGCACTCTGTAAGTGAAAGATACAAATGTAGAAGTAAAGTCTCACACAATAGCCGGTGTCCAAGGTCACACAATGTGGGCCAGAAAATGTTGCACACAGGGGTCTGTGGAGTAGTGTCAACAACTGGGCAGTCTGTGAAGTCATTTTATGTTGGATGTCCGTGTCATTCAATGTGGCTGTGGTTGCACTGTCCACCCTGTTAGAGCAGAGGTCTCAAGGGAAGGTGGGTGATGAAAGTCTCAGCAGGTTACGTGGGAATGAGGAGTCTTGGGAAATGAGTGTTGTGAAATGTCTATAGTTTTGAAAGTTGTCTTTTCTGGTAGAGAAGTGTGGCTGAGGAATGTTTTCCAGCAAGATAGTTTAGTGCTAGATGGTCTCAGGGAAACAGGCATGATTTGGGTGTAGTTGTAGGGTCTGGAGAAATTCGTCAGTAATCTACCATACTGGTTTTCCCTGACAGTAATCAGTGAAGATGTATAGCTTATAGTGTCTGAGCGGCATTTCTAATATGGATGTGATGTAATGATTATGAGGAGTGCAGGATCTCCTTGTAGATGACGTTTTTGGTGAAGACTCTGTCACAGACTGGTAGGAGTTTCCCCTGCTGGGGGCCATCAATGATACATACTCTGAGGTCTTGGAAGCGACGCACCCTTGAAAAAGCAACATACAGATGGCCATGTGCAAAAACTGGGTTTTGCGAGTAGACACTGACCTTTTCCAGAGTTTGGCCCTGTGATTTGTTTATCGTCATGGCAAAGGCTAGCTTAACAGGGAACTGCCTTCTTTGCAATGTAAAGGGAAGGTCTACTTCTGTGGGGGCAATATCTAGACGTGGGATAAACAGTATCTCTCCACTTGCAGACCCAGTAAGCACTCTTGCAGTGATCAAATTGGGTTTGAGGTCAGTGACAACCAGTCTTGTCTCATTGCATAGGCCTTTTTGTGTATTCATGTTTCTTAAAAGCATTATTATTGCTTCAACCTTCACGTGCAAAATGTGGAGAGGCTTTCCTGATGGGGTGAGTGAATGTAGAAACTCAATTGGGTAGTACTGCTAATCTGCAACACCACCATCGGGGACTATGGAATCTGAACCACAGGCCTCCCCCCCAGGCAGGCCCCGCCGGCCCAGGCCAGCCAGCTCTGGCTCAGGCCGGCCACGGGCCTCCCCCCCCCAGGCAGGCCCCACTGGCCCAGGCTGGATGGCTGTGGGCCTCCCACCCACCCCAGGCAGGCCCCGCCAGCTCATCTCATTATCCAGCCGGGGGGGGAGATGTGTTCTACCCGCTGCAAGCCTCTCCCAAGGGCTGAAGAATGGTCGGCAGGCAAACAGCCGTGGCTGCTCCTCTGCTGATCTTCTTCTGACGTCTGAAGAAGGCTGGTCAGGCAAATGGCTGCTTGGCTGCTGAGGTAAACCATTTGGATTGGAGTTTTGGCGGGAGCTGGCTCTGTGGGCGGGACTCAGGCACACCTTCTGATGGGCAGTTCAGGCAGCCAACTGATTTTGGCAAGCATAGACTGTTGCCATGCGAAAACACGTTTATATATAAGGACAGGATAAGCACTGGAAAAAAAAAACCTCTGAAATCTTCTTAGATATGTAATCAGGTTCCATTTACCAAAGTCCAAATATCAGCTCATTTTTTCATGGAAAGAAGAGGACCAGAGGAGTGGTCTCCTGCTCAGTCTCCAATTATACACTGCCTCCCATTATACACTGTCTTGTATAATTGAAAGGATGTTATATAAATGAATGAACTAAATTAATATACTAGATAAATCATAACCTGCAGGGAAGGTGTTAGCTGAACTGCCTTATTTCTGGGGGAATTATGATTTTAAAAGGGCAATTGGCATATAGCATAGGGACATCACCTGTGTATATCAGAGTCAGAATTCCCAGAGTCTGTGAATAGATGAGGAAACCAGGTTGATGTAATAATTGGTTTTTTACTCAATAATTCTCAAGCACACAATAATAATTAGCAACCACACACACACAATACAGAACTAGGAAATTAGGCAGAAAAAGACAGCGACTGAGTATCGTTGGTGGGTGATACGTTACCTATCCGGTGAGATAAGTAGAGCATGAAGTGAAAAAGGAAAAGAAAGAGGGAGAGGGAATGGATCATGAGCCAGCCAGCAACACACATGGAGTGGCCCCAAACTGATCAGGGATGGAACCTGAAAGGTGGGGTTGGAGGGTGAGATATCCAACTGCATGTGCAGAGAACTCACCTTAAGTAGCTAATTTGAGCTAATTTGAGTATGAGCCAGGTGGTCACTGGTTCCCAGGAAATGTAAAAGAAAAAAAATATCTCAGGATGGATAGGACAAAGGAAACGATGGTTGGACAATTTAGGGTTGATGTGCAGCAGGGAGTGACACCTCTTGGGGAAGGGCTAAGACAAAGGAAGGAGGATGAGGGTGCAATCACTTTGAGGATCCGGTGCTTGACATGGGCATTAGGGCTGCCAAGTGGGGGCGGGGGGCGGGGAAACCCCCACTTTGGAGGCCCGATTTCCGCCACGGCGGAATCGGGCCCCGGGGGGGACTCCGCCCCCGAAACTGCGTCACCAGAGCGGAGACGCACCACGTCGCTCACATTGGGGGCATGGCCCAGATCGTCGACGATCTGGGCCACGCCCCCGTGAGCGACGTAGCACGTCACTTCCTGTGATGTGCTGCCGGTGCGCGTGCCCTGCGAGAGCTCCCGGAGCCCGGCAAGCCTCCCCCACTACAAAGGGTAGGTACACTTGGCAACCCTAATGGGCATTCTCTTGATTGGTGGCAGGAAGGCTTAATTGCTTCTTTTGTTTCTAGCTGGGCAACAGTCTTTGTTTCAGGATGACTCAGGGGGGAAGAGGAATGTGCTGCATGTGGGAGAAGCTATCCCTTCATGGCTGCTGTGCAGGAACATCTGTCCTCTGTCAGAGCTCCTCTCTGGTCTGCTGCTGTACCTGTGTTCATAGGGACCGGGGCTACTGGTCTGCATCACGGTGCTTGTGTAGATGCAGAGGTGCATGGGCTTCTGTAGTCCCAAATCCAGATCTGGCTTGGCATGTGTCTTTGGCACAAGGGTACCTTGGCCACAGTGTACAGTCCATAGTCCAGCACAGGGCACTCACTTAGAACCACAGCTCTGCCCATTGCCCTGGCACCGAATTCACAGATTTAATTATCTGCACACCGAGGTTCCAGTTCACAATTTTTATTCATATTTATTTATTTATTCATTTGATTTATCCCCCACCCTCCCCGCCAAGGCAGGCTTAAATATATGCATCGTGCATATTTTATAGCAGTCGTATATATTTATACTGTTTAACATGTGCCATGACCCACCCTGGAGATTCATATTAGAATGAAAGGGAAGATATAAGTGTTTTAATAAATAAATGAGTGTTCTTTCAATTCTGTTGATTTCTTGTAATACAGGATACGGTATTTGATTTGGATCCTGGAAAACCAAGTTCAAGTCTCCGCTCTGCTATGAAGCGTACTGGGTCACTAATTCACAGGGCTGTTGGGATCTCCTTGGAGAAACGATGTGAAATGAATGGGAGTAAAATAAATAAGCCATCTGCCTTTACTATACAGCTGCTGCTGTGGAATTAAAACTACTATGCAGTCAATGAAGAAGAACAGGCAAATTCAAGATATTCAGGGCTCACAATCTGCTTGTTTTGGACATGCTAAAATTCTTCACATGCCATAAATTTGTTCAAATTACTCATCATACTATATGGATCCCAGTCCTGTCCCAAGGATGACAGATCTCTGCTGTTACTATACCTTCTCAACCTTTGGGGATATTTTCCATTTACTTAACTGAAAACACTTCTATTCTACCTTGTCTCCTTGGATTCAAAGTAGCAAACAAATTAGCAATCAAGTTGCAGGCATAATTTAACAAAATTAAAACAGATTACAATACACAATTTACTAAATTAAAAGTATTCAGACTTCACACACCTAAAAGTTCAGCACACAGGCTCAGCATACTCACAGCTACTCTCCACCAAATCACCTCTGGAACAGTACTGCATTGCATGCCTTCCTAAATGTAGCAAGGGAAGGTGCTTCCCTTACCTGTTCTGGCAGGCTGTTCCAATTTACTACACTCATGAGCTTGCTGTGGTCATCATGCAGACAGTCTTAAGGGAGGATCCTTAAGGATGAGGCTGTCTGAAGAGCATATAAGAGTCCTAGGCTGTGAAGGACTTTAAAGATAATAACCAGCACTTTGAATTTTACATGAAAGCAAACAGGTATCCAGTGAAGTTGATGTAATACTAGAGAAGAGCCTTGATGCTGCCTTCTGCACTGATTGGAGGTTCTCTGATGTCTATGAAGGCAGTCCCATGTAGAAAGCATTACAGTAGTCTAATCTGGAGGTTATAGTGGTATGGATCATCATAGCCAGGTCAGCAGGATTTTGATAAGGGGCCATTTTATGAGCTAGTTGTCACTAAGAGAAGGTGCTCCTAGCAATAGCAATGCCTCCCTTATCTATTAGCAAGGCCAGATCCAGGAGCCTCCCTAAGCTTTTAACCTGATCTACCACGTAAAGGTTAATCCCACCTAAATCTGGTAAATCAACACTAGCCAAACATTCTCCATCCCCAACCAGCATCACTACTGTCTTGTCTGGATTAAACTTCAATTTCTTTATTCTCAGCCACTTGACCATAGCCTCAAGAACTAGCCCAGGATGTTCACAGTTACTTTCAGAGGTTTGGCCAATGAAATAAAAAGCTGAATGTCATCAGCATATTGGTGACAACCCAATCCAAAGTTTCTGATGATCTCAGCCAATGGTCTTAAATAGAGATTAAAGAATACTGGGGATAAAACAGATGCTTGGGGTACCTCACATATCAGGTTCTGGATTGCAAACTCTACCTTTCCTGAGGTAGCTATTTGTCTCCTACCAAGAAAAAACAAGTGAAACCAGTGGAGGGTTGTCCCTTTTATCTCAAACTCTGATTGCAGTTGGTTGACTAAGATTTCATGGTTCACTTTATCAAATGGTGCTGATATATCTAACAACGTCAGCAGCAATTAATTGGTTTCATCCAACTGTAATATAAGATAATCAACCAAGGGCTGTTTCAGTCTGAATCCTGGCCTCTCTATTGAAATGGGCCAAGGGCAGGTGTATCATCCAAAAATGCCTCCAGCTGCTCTGCTATGACCCATTCAATCACCTTGCCCAGAAAGAACAGATTAGACACAGGTTGATAATTGCTTGCATCTTTAAAAAATAATAATTTTATTACTTGATTTACAACAAATAACCATAACCCTTAACAAAAAAATAATGAACAAAGGAAAATCTGAATCCTGGCCTAACGCTCTATTGAAATGGGCCAAGGGCAGGTGTATCATCCAAAAATGTCTCCAGCTGCTCTGCTATGACCCATTGAATCACCTTGCCTAGAAAGAAGAGATTGGACACAGGTTGATAATTGCTTGCATCTTTTAAAAAAAATATTACTTGATTTACAACAAATGACCATAACCATTCCTTAACAAAAAATAATAAACAAAACAACCCCCAAAAGGCAAATGCAAAACAAAAAGTAAGAAAAGAATAAAATAGTAATTGTTATACATTTTGTTTTACAGGTTTTTTAAAATAATATTTATTTATAAGTTTTACACATTTACAACACATAAGGATTACAAGACGGAGTGTTTCATTCATTGGAGTGTACATTACATTTTCTTTCGAAACCACTTATATACTCTAGACCATCTATTTTGAAAAATTAAATCATCTTTCCTTTGTAAGATAGTGTTAAGCTTGTCCATTTCTGCAATTTCATACAGTTTTTCTGCCAGTTCCTCTCTTAGACTTATACTTTCAGACTTCCAGTGCTTAGCAATTAGATTTCTGGCTGCTGTGAGAATGTAAGTTAACAAATAAATACCTTTTTGATCATATCCATCTGGGATAATGTTCAGCAAGTACGTTTCTGGTAACAATTCTAGATTGTTTTACAGTTTTAACCCAATGTTTTTGTGAGTTTATACCTGCATTATTTATTAAACCACATCTTTCCATAAATTCCTAATATAAAATAGAGGATGAAGAATACTGGCTTGCAAAAGATATAAATGGAATCCAAACATTTTAAAAGCATCCATACTCACTTCATACTTTACTAATCTAATTTGATGGGCTGTGTTTTTTTTTTTAGCAGATCTATGTTAAACAAATGCTCGTACCACATGTCAACTGGAATTTTTTTGTTGTGGATTTCCAGTGTCAAGATGATGAATCTCACTGGCATTAAAAAATGATTAATGATTTATGTTCCTGTTTCTTATGTTCTTCTCTAAATAAATTTAATAATGTCTGCAGTTGCTCTGTCACAGCTGCTCAATCACCTTGTCCAAAAAGAGTAGAATGGATACAGGCTGTTAACTGCCCACTTTGTTACCCCTACCAGCTTAGATTTAAGAAGTTGAATCACTGTTTTCAGTCTCTGGGGGGAAATTAGCTAAATGGCAGGCCTCAGCGAGAGGTGGGGTATTAGCGAGGATCTTCCTACCTTTGTTTACAGGGATATTTACGTTTAAGAGAGCTCTCAGTAACTAAACAGTTCCTTAACCAAAAGGGTTGTTTTTATTAAACAGAAGACAATCCTAATAAAATGCACACATACAGAAATAAAACACGTTAATCATACATACAAGTAATGGAAGTACAGAGGTGAGCGAGAATAATAGGAGGGTGATAGGGAAATATGCTTTACCCATCCAGGAGATCAGGAGTAATCCTAATAAAATGCACACATACAGAAATAAAACACGTTAATCATACATACAAGTAATGGAAGTACAGAGGTGAGCGAGAATAATAGGAGGGTGATGGGGAAATATGCTTTATCCATCCAGGAGATCAGGAGTCCATGGAGCAGAGACTGGGAAGATGGAAAATGACTCAAATAAGTTTTGGGGTAACCTGCCAGTAGACGCCTGGGGCAGACACACAGAGACTGGGGCTGCACTGGGCTTGTTATACCCAAAAACGTGTCCAAAGGGCTTGCTAACGTGCGGGGTCCCTCAGAACAAAGAATTGATGGGATTAATCAGGGATAAAACAATGTCATTGAGAATACTGAATATGGTTCTCAGGTACAGACAAAGAAGAACAGGAGACATTCTTAGGAGGAGTTTTAGATGTAAAACAAAGTTTGAGTTGAAACTCCGATTGCTTAAACAATGCTTCTTGGTGACCCTCCATTTGTGTTAGGTGGGGAAGAGGGGAGCTGTTGTTATGAAAGAAATATGGGTATGAAAAGGGGAGGGGGCTCGATTCCCGCCGCTGCGGAATCAGGCCCAAGGGGAACTCCGCCCCCCGAAGTGCAGCGTGGGGGCGTGGCCCCGATCGTTGGAGGCAAAACTCTAAGGTTTTCTCTCCGAAGATCGGGGCCATGCCTTCAACGTGATCGACGTTGCGCGTCACTTCTAGTGATGTGCTGGCGGCGCGCGCGCGCAAATCGATGGACGGCTCCTGGAGGCTCCCCCGCTGGTAAGAAAAATTGACTTGGCAACCCTAAAAGACACTCATAGTTTGCATCTGTGTGGATGAATGTATTTCCTGGCACAAGCAGGAACTGTTAATGTTTCTGTTGGAATGTGGCTAGGAATGTGAGACATTAAGGATCCACTGATGATCCCTGATTGCTGTAGAGAAAAGGCTACCCAGTTGTGTGAGTAGTGTATTGATTAGTGTGATCTGACCAGGAAGGGATGAGCCAGATGGAAGATGATAGGATTTCTTCTTTCCTGTGGGCCTCAATAGACAGAGAAATATCTCTTTATTTTGGGGGGGGGGGGGGAACTATTAGTTTGACAGATGCCCTAAGGCCACCCTCCCAACATAGCAAGTCTGGACTTGTTCTTTTGCTCCTAGAAACCATACTGCTTGGTTTGGCTCCATCTTGGTTTAGTGTATATTTCCAGGCCACGCTATGTATTTAGTGTATATTTCCAAGTCACTTCTAGGCCAGACATGGCTTGCAATTACACAGAGGGTGTTTTCTGCCAGTGGCTCCCCTTTTCAGAGGTACACAGGGGGCCTTACAACCTGATCTAGGGTGGCCAACCTTCAGGTTAGGGCTGAAGTTCTCTCAGAATTACAACTGATCTCCAGACATCAGACAGGATGGGCAAGGATCTAGTATGCAGAAAGCGGCCTTCACAACCCCAAGCACTCTGTTGGCATCTGTCAGGAAACCCAACCTGAAGCTATCCATGGATCTGTGACAACAGGTTGCCATCAATAACTGCAGCACAGGATCTGTTTCTAAAGTGGTGTCTAAATCAGACCAGATGAGAGAGGTTTTATCATGAAAGAACTGGGCAAAATAATCACAACTGATTTCCAACTCAGAGTCAAAAGTATGCAGCCCAGAAGGTCTGATGTCTATAGCATGTTCTGTCAGATTTGGCGATTTCCACCAAAAGCAGTCTCCCCAGGTAAACCAAGACGCCAGTGTATCCTCCTTGAAGAGAAAATAACAAAACTATTCTGAGTGTTGTTGAATTTTTTAATTAAAAAAACAACAACCTTTCAGTAAAAAAAAAGGGAAAAAAAGAGGCTGGGGCTTTGTTTTGCATAAATTCATTGCAAACATGGTCCAAAACTGATGAACATACAGAAGGTATAACTCTAGTTATATATTTCCTGGAAAAAAATGAGCAGGGTTCGCAAAAATGTCAACCAATTAGCATGAGTTACAAGTCTAAGAGATATCTATTGTGGATAGAGCCAGTTTTTTATAACCTATTGAGAGGAAACCTGGCTTTTGTCACCTATTGACCCTTTAAATAAAAGTAAAGGTTATCCCTTGCTCGAAAGCCAGTCAAATCCAATTCTAGGGTGCGGTGCTCATCTCTGTTTCCAAGCCAAAGAGCCAGTGCTGTCCAAAGAGCTATAAAATTTTGGTAGAGGACTTGTTGTTAGATGAAACAGTTAAGCAAAATATGATTTTGTGGGCTCAAAATGTGGGTCATAATATTACTTGGAGAGAGTGGGACCAGATATGGGCTAAAAACATTAAAATGACTAAGGCAGTATCATATAAAGAAAATATGTATAAGATGTTTTATAGATGGTATATTACACCAGATAAACTTGCTAAGCAGAATGAAAATTGTTCAGATAAATGTTGGAAATGCAAAAATAAGACAGGTACATTTTATCATATGTGGTGGCTTTGTAATGTAACAAAGAGATACTGGAGATGGGTCCACAAGATGATGCAAGAGATATTGAGAACTAAAATACCATTTTTGCCTGAAATATTATTACTAAACATATTTCCAAAGGAGTTTGATAAAGGTGATAGATATTTGATAGTACACCTATCTACTGCAGCAAGAATATTATATGCAAAATATTGGAAACAAATGGAAGCACCAAAGAAGCAAGAATATGTGAATAAACTGTTGGAGACGGCTGAAAATGACAAATTGTCATCGTTGATGAGAGGGACAACAGACCCAACATTTCAAAAGAC
>NW_015169180.1:232248-262913 GCF_001447785.1 Gekko japonicus | reverse complement strand
TTTCCTTGCAGAAGCAACTGGCGGCGGCAGGGGGGGAGATAATAACATACATCACATTTCAATTGATACAAATTAGGGTTCAATTGTAAGTTAGATACTGAAACGGTGATCTGAAGTGGGTCTGTAAACCAAGTTATAGAAAAAAAACCTGGGTTCTTTTCTGCAGAGGTGCTGAGAACTTTGATGGGAAGATGATAACCAATGGAATTTACCCTAATCTAACACAAGCTGAGCTCCCTCATTTATATAACCCACAAAACTCAATGTATAACCCACAAAACTCATATGACGTTTGTGTCCTTGGTGCTCAAGAAACCTCTTGAGGTTTTCTGCCTGTTTAGAGTTAAAAACAAAACAAAACAGGGAGTGTCAAATGTCTGGTACGCCACAATACACAGCAGGTGAGTCATCTTTTAGTTTAGTGGGTCAAAGTCATTGAGATGTGATCTAACTGTCTCAGAGGTTTATGCTGACAGATGAGGGGCACCTGCAATAACACTGAGGGAAGTGCACATTTTGAGGAAGCCTTTTTTTCAGAACTGTGCACCAGCAGGTGGAAGAGGGGAACAGCATTCAATTAAGTAAGTTGAGGTAAAGACTCTGAAAGGGATCCTTTAACGTACATTTCCATTCACTTAGTTCTTTAGAGCATCTGTAATGATCCTAATGGAGCTGAAAAAGAAGAAAAAAAGTAATCCAGAACAACGCTGGTATTAGACTGGAATCTTGCTTTAGAGAAAACTTATCTGCAAAAGAATTGTGCAGATAGCTTTGAAAGCATCATTTGAGGGATTATTTTTCTTCTCAACCAAGGAACGTTTTCAGAATGAAATGAGTAGCTAATGTAAAAAAACACTGACAGCAACAGACTACCTCAGAGTGCTGCTGTTTTGAAGGGGAAAAAAAAGAAATGGACAAAGTGATTCTGTTATCCAGGCATTCAGTCAAATCATACTGAAATATGACCTAAAGATTGCCCTTTTATAATGTTTTAAAGAAAATTTTTGGTTAGTGCATTATTCTGTCACCATGGTGGTTTGGGACACAGAACAGGAATTAAACAATTGTGCAGGGATTTACACCCCCCCATGCTACATTTTTTCTAAAGTGAAAAAAATTAAAACTGATACAGTTTAACCAAAATCCTGCATTGTGTCTTATCTGTCAAGGAATAAACTTACAGGATTCTTTATAAGATGACTCATGACAACAAAGTCAACATTCTATTCAGATAATATGTTTGAAAAGAGGTGCAAATCCTCTCAGAAAGCACATTTCTCTTTCCAAACTGACTTTGATAAATAAAAAGCTGAAATGACCTTGGCATCTGTAAATCCTTTGAGGTGACCTATCCATCCTCAGGATATGAGACCATTCATCTTAAAATTAATTTAGTTTTAACATTAGACAATAACAGGTGTTCTCTGATCTGTAGAAAGTGGCAGTGTTGCTTGAGGATAAGATGTTTTAACACTGCCTAAATTTGCAAAATGGTCTTAAATAGCGATTTTGTACAATTTATTTATTTTATCACATTTCTATCCTGTGCCCCCCTGAAAGCGGGCTCAGGACAGTTTACAACCCATTAAAACAGGTAAAACACAATACAGAAGTCCAATTTAAAATACAACATATCTTGACTATCTAAGATGCCAATCAATCCCCAAAGCCCCAGGTGCACCTGCAGTCCATGCACAGAAGGATCAGACAGTTGGGCAGGTGGTTGTCAAACCCCATCAATATTGTGTCTGCATACACGCCATTGAGCTCCAATGGGTGCAATTCGGATCGAGGTGGCAGGGAGGGGGTTCGGAAGTCTTCAACCCCCCCACAAAGCTCTTGAAGGGAGCTTCTAGCCTGGAGCGCTGGAGGAGCTGCTCCCGAAGCCGCGGCTGAAGGATCGAGGCTCCTTTTTGTTCCTGAAGTGCCGCTGCCCCGAAGCCAGCAATGGCGCCCAGAGACATTACCGGACCAGAGCGCACAAGGAGTTAAGCAAAGGACTCTCCATATGGGATGACATCTAGCGGAAAAAACCAGTGAGTGAATGAGTTTCAAAAGAAAGATTTATATAGGGAAATACCCAAAGCGTAAGAAAAATCATTATTGTACCTTGCTATTCTGAATTTGTAGTGTAGTTGTTGTAGTTTTTAGTGAAAAGCAATAAAAAATGTATTAAAATATATTGTGTCTGCATACAGAAAGACAGAATGTATTTATTTATTAAATTGGATTTGCTAGGCCGCCCTTCCCTGCAAGTAAGGCTCAGGGTGGCTTACAACAAAGTAACATACAAATTCTCAATTAAAATCAAGATTAAAACCACCAATAGACATCAATAAATAAAAGTGGGGTGAAGTAGGGGAGGCTGAAGAAATGGACACCTGCCATCTCAACCACAGGCCTGGCAGAGCAGCTTAGAGTTGCCAGGTCCTACCTGGCATTCAGTGGGGGGCTCCTGGGTCCTTCCCGGGATCTTCTGCCACGCATACTCTAATCTAAGAACTGTCCTCCCTTCTGGACTCAGCTAACCAGCTACACTGATCCTGAATCCTGTAATGTGGCTGTCCCTTTGGAAGTCAACTTGGAAACTCAATTGGTACAAAACACAGCTACTCATTTGTTATTGAGTGTAAACTAGTATGGGCACGTAACACCTGTCATAGAACAATTTCACTGGTTACTAATCTGTTCCCAGGTTCAATCTAAGATGTTGGTTATCTCTGAAGTCTACCATGACTTGGAAACAAGTCTGAATGCCTTGTTTGACTGAATGCCTCTCACCAATGCACCATTTTAGGTGTGCCCAAAGCTCCCTATTCAATGCCTCTTTGGTACACCTTGAGCATTTGGCCACTACTAGAGACTGTGACATCTGAGTGTGTGTGCGCGCTATTCCAGATTGGTGGAGCACTTTATTTATTAGATACCCCCCTCTCTCACACACACACAAGACCACACCCTTTTGAAGGGTTTAATTTCCATGTTATCAGTGCCGTGTTTTGTTTTGACAGATATGCGATGGAGAACACAGTCCTCCTGAGATCTTGACAAACGAAGCATAGACTGATAGAACAAAGCGCTTGAGCGTATCAAAGTATATTATAACATACAACAATATTAAAGCAGAGACTAATACACAAAAGAATGGTAAGTTTCAGGTGAAGGTGAACTTCTATCAAAATGCAAGTGAATCCGACGAAAACCTCCGGAATGACTCTTCGTTTCGTCTCTTCATCAGAAAAATTCCTATGCTTGTCTAGTTTCATTCATACCACAGTTTGACATATCATATACAAATCTTCTCCTGGTTTTTCTACCATAAATACATTCTTAAAACAAACGTTTCACCGGGCGTGACTTAGTTCATGATGCAGAAAAACAGAAAAAATGTGTATAAACAAAAAAAATGTGTATAAAATTGGAATATGCTGATGGTAAGGCATAAAGGTAAAACTCTGTAGCTGAGGAAGAATAATTTTTTTGGATAATTAATCTAGTCAATATATAGGGTGTCTGTCCACAATAAATATGATCAAGGCTTGCAAGTACCATTAAATGATCAAACAAAAAAAAAAAAAAACAGTTGCGTGCAACATCATGTTGGGACACAATTCCTCTTTTCCTTGTTTTTGCATTCTTAGCAGCCACTCATTTCTTAATACAGTTGTTATGTCAGTAATGAATTCCCTGCATATTTTTAACACGGCTTTAATCATCCATTTGTTTTATACACCATGTAAATGGGGTGCTTACATAATTCAGTGGTGAACTAACAGTATCACTGTATACTGTCTAGCTTTGATATTTGGGGTAGGATTGGGAGTTTATACTGATACAGACAAATGATGTTTGTGTTCTTTCTCCGGTTCATTCTGGATGTTTCTAAGAGTGGTTCATCTGCTTTATGCCAGGGCATACTAATATTATTTGTTTATTTATTACATTCCATTTATTAATCACCTACCCTCACAGTTGTGTGGTTCTAGGCGATGTACAAAATTCTAAAACCATAAAAACAATATCCAGCAATATACAATTATTAAAAACAAGTGGCAGAAAGTTTTGCAGTTCCCTCCCATGTCTTATCTCTGAGTGCTTCACACATATTGGGGGGGGGTGTATTTTCCATAAACAATAGAGGTCCAGGTAGGATACCAGCCATGATGTCAACCATTGCTGTCCTCAACCAAATGCCTGGTGGAACATCTCTGCCTTACAGACCCTGTGGAACTGTATAAGATCCTGTAGGGCCCTGATGTCATTTGGCAGAGAGTTCCACCAGAGTTGCATCTCTCACTAGACTCAAAATAGGTCTCAGAAAAATGTGTGTTCCTTATTGACAACTTTACTGAATGAAAATCTAAAATGTCTCCCAGAAATGATGGCAGGTAAAGCCGCAGATTATTCCTACTCACCTGGAGTAACCACAGTAAACTTCAAGGGTCTGGGTATCAATTAACAAGTCACACCATGGGAACATACTGTGAGATGGTAACTGCTTGAACTCTGAGCAGCCTGGGATGTTGAACGGCCTCATCCAGAGGCAAATTTGTCATAGCTGGAAGCCGTACTCAGGAATGCTTTTTTTAATGCCCATGGCCAGGGTTCATCGAGTTCAGTAAGAGTACTCTGATGGTCACTCACTATTTATGCTCAACAACAAAAAATAGCAGAGGGTGTGAACCAAATTGTAGATATCCTGCATATCATCTCATGCTCTTGGAACAAATGTGTTCATGGAGAATTTATGCTGCAAACCTGTGCCCGCATCTACCAGATCCTAGCCCAACACTCTAACCATTACATCATGATGTAACTCCCCTTTTTAAGATGTGGGTAGGCTATTGGTGAAAGAAATAGGTCTAAGGGAAGGGCGTTCGCCCCTTTTCTCAATGTAAGTCTCTGTCTTTCTCTAATAGCCCCAGAAGATGGAAACGGTAAGAATATATTTACTATTTTAACTTAAGTGTGACCGTGAGATCATGAAAAGCTATGGATTGGTTTCAAAAGAAACGTCAAATTGTTTTGATGTGCAACCTCTTGCTGTACAAGAGGCTACTGTTAGGACAGAATACGGAGAAACAGAATGTTCCCAATTGGCAAAGGTGTCAGACAAGGATGTATTTTATCTCCCTAACTCTTCAATCTATATGCAGAACATATCATAAGGGAAGCTGGATAAGATTTAGATGAAGGTGGAGTGAAAATTAATGGAATAAACATTAACAATTTGAGATATGCAGACGACACCACATTACTGGCAGAAACAGTGAAGACCTGAAACAACTACTGATGTAGGTTAAAGCTGGAAGTGCAAAAGCAGGATTACAGCTGAACATCAAGAAGACAAAAGTAATAACAGTTGGGGAATTAACCCAACTTTAAGGCTGATGAAGAAACTGAAATTGTTCAAGATTTTCTATTCCTTGGCTCCATCATCAACCAAAAGGGAGACTGCAACCAAGAAATCAGAAGGAGACTGAGATTGAGAAGAACAGCCATGAAGGAGCTAGAAAAGATTCTTAAGTGAAAGGCTGTATCTCTGATGATCAAGATAATTCATACCATAGTATTCCCAATTACTATGTATGGGTGTGAAAAAATGTTTCCGCTGAGATAGTGTGAGCTAGTTCACAGTTTTTTAGCCTTCGGCTCACACATTTTTGTCTTAGCTCAGGAAGGATGGCTCCAGACCAAACTGATTCATGCAGTAGCCAAATTGCTCGCTCACAAATTTAATGCTAGTAGCTCACAAAGTAGAATTTTTGCTCACAAGACTCCACAGCTTAGAGGGAGCTTTGGTGTGAAAGCTGAACAATGAAGCTGACAGGAAGAAAGTAGATTCCTTTGAAATTGTGATGTTGGAGGAGACTGCCAAAAAAGACAAATAAGTGGGTTGTAGATCAAGACTGAACTCTCCCTAGAAGCAAAAATGACTACACTGAGGCTAAAGGCTATCATACCTTGGTCCCAGTATGAGAAGACAACAGTCACTGGAAAAGACTGTAATGCTAGGAAAAGTAGACGGCAATGGGAGAACAGGAAGACCCAACATGAGATGGATTGATTCAATCAAAGAAGCCAGGGCCTTCAGGGTGCAAGACCTGAACAAGGCTGTTAATGATAGGATGTTTTGGAGGTCATTAATTCATAGGGTCATCCTAAGCCAGGTGTGACTTAATGGCACTTAACACCCTGGGATGGGAAATACCTGAAGATTTTGGGGGTGGAGCCTGAGAAGGGTGCAGGGTTCCCCAGTCTCACTGGCCACTAGCAGGGCATGGGGGGGGGTAGGGTTGCTAGATCCAGGTTGGGAAACCCCCGGAGATTTGTGGAGGGAACCTAGGGAGAACGGGGACCTCAGTGGGATACAATGCCATATAGAGTCACTCCTCCAAAGCACCCATTTTCTAGAGGTGAACCGATCTTCGTGGTCTAGAGATGAGCTGTAATACCGGGGGATCCCCAGGTCTCACCAGGAGGCTGGCATCCCTAAGAGGGTGGTTTGGTAAAGGTTCGGACCTCAGCAGGGTATAATACCATACAGTCCACTTTCCAAAGTAGTCATTTTCTCCAGGAAAACTTATTCCTACTGTCTGGAGAGCAATTGTAACTCTGGGAGATCACCAGCCAGTAGCTGGAGGTTGGCAACCCTAAACCACACTGCAAACATAAGAACATAAGAGACGCCAATGTTGGATCAGGCCAAAGGCCCATCCAGTCCAACATTCATCTACTTGTGTGTCCCTGGGTGAAATCTTTGACTCTGACGTTGATTCTGATATGGGAGCTGCTGCATCTAGATCTTATAAGGTTAAAATCCCCTGGCAGAAGTAGAGGAAGAAGCATAAAGACAAGAAGCCATCTAAATGAAGATCTAAGATTTCTCGATGTCAGAAATTTAAGATTTATAATATTGCTCAGCTGTGATACTAAAATTAAGATTTTTTTGGTTCTTTCTACCTGAATACTTATTACTAATTAAATTAAATGATTTATCGTAAACTTGATTATATAGGGAAATACCCAAAGCGTATGAGAGATCATTGTTGTACCTTGCTATTCTGGATTTGCAGTGTGTAGTTGTTGTAGTTTTTAGTGAAAAGCAATAAAAAAATCTATTAAAAATATATTGTGTCTCATAGCATTGGCCTTCTTTATTGCAGTCACACACTGTCTCGACATTTTCAGTGAGTTATCTACTACAACTCCAAGATCTCTCTCTTGATCAGTCTCTGCCAGTTCAGACCCCATCAATGTGTATTTATATTTAGGATTTTTGGCTCCAATGTGCATCACCTTGCACCTAGCCACATTGAACCCCATTTGCCATGTTGACGCCCACTTGCCCATCCTTGACAGATCCCTTTGGAGTGCCTCACAATCCTAACTGGTTTTCACCACCCTGAACAACTTTGTATCGTCCGCGAATTTAGCCACTTCACTGCTTACCCCCAACTCCAAATCATTAATGAATAAGTTAAAAAGCAGTGGACCAAGTACTGATCCCTGCGGTACCCCCCCTGCTTACCACCCTCCACTTAGAGAACATACAGAGGCTAGGCTTCATTTTACAAAAGGCATTCTCAATTCTCACATTCCTCTGCTGCAAGATATATTCATCATTTACGAGTCGCGACAAAGCCATGCTGTGTGTTTTCGTGCAAAATGTTCTATTTGATTTGTCTGTCCACAAAATTCCACAGTATTAGCATTCATAGATTTCTGTTGGTTCATTGAGAGCAGGGTGGCGTCGCACAACGAACTTAAGGGCAGCCTGGAGCGGCTTGTTATTTCCCCGGGCCATGAACTCATTCCTCATGCTCAAGACCTCCACCGTCGTTTCAATAGCTCCGGTTCTATCGGCACATACTGTGGACGAGAAAAAAATGCCCCTCAACCAGAACATCCGTCACTTAAGCGAAAACTACTACCGGCAGCTGCTCTATCGCTGCATCTCTATGATGAAAACCCTATAATATGATTACCTACCGCATAGCCAGAAAGGGAGCCGAGAGTCAACCAAGGTCAACCTGATACCGGAAGTGTATGAGCAATTGCAGTTGGACTGTATCCCTTTGGGATTTGGACACCACGGGTAACATTACAGTTCTCGCGAGACTCTCCCGCGGTTTTTGTGCTTCCACTGGGTGGTGTTCTCAAGAGCACCGCCTCCTCCTCTATGTCAAAGAAGTATGGCGGCGCCCAGCTCGGAGGGGATGGAGCCTGGCGGGCGGCGGGGGAAGAATAGCCGGACACTGCTGGTCCGGCACCTGCCCTCTGCGTTGTCGTCCTCGGAGAAGGAGGAGCTACTGAGGCACTTCGGCGCCTCGTCAGTGCGGGTCCTCTCTGATTACGGGAGGCTGGTAAGGCACGAAGCGTCTTGGCCATCGGGGCTGCACCAGGGGAGCTTTTCTGCGCAGGAGTGGCTGAGATTCGGCGGTCCTGTCCGCAGGGGCGAAGCTGTGAAAGCTGCATCTCCTTGTTTGCAGATATCATATCCTAGGATGGGGTCATCTGTAGCCCACGTACGGGGCCACCGTATCCAGGCGTACTTTAAGTGACTGGTTTTAGTCTTTTTGCCGTGCCCCGGGAAAAAACTCTGGATAAAGCAGATATGGGAGACGAAAAGGTTTAAACGTGGTGTGTAGGAGAAACTAAAGATAAATTGATGCAAAGATACAGGGTAAAGGTAAAGGTTCCCTTGCTCGAAAGCCAGTCGAATCCGACTCTAGGGTTGTGGTGCTCATCTCCGTTTCAAAGCTGAAGAGCCAGCGCTGTCCGAAGAAGTTTCCGTGGTCATGTGGCCGGCATGACTAAACACCAAGGCGCACAGAACGCTGTTACCTTCCCACCGAAGTGGTCTCTATTTATCTACTTGCAATTTCTTGGTTGGCAGGAGCTGGAACCAGTGTTCCCTCTAAGCTGAGTTAGTGAGAGCTAGCTCACAGTTTTGTAGCCTCCGGCTCACACATTTTTGTCCTAGCTCAGGAAGGATGGCTCAAGAGCAAACTAATTTATACAGTAGCCAAATTGCTTGCTCACAACTTGAATGCCAGTAGCTCACAAAGTAGAATTTTTGCTCACAAGACTCCACAACATAGAGGGAACATTGGCTGGAACTAGAGACCCGTCATGCGGCAACTCGGGTCTTGAACTGCTGAACTACCGACCTTCCACAGCCTGCAGTTCAGCGTCTTAACCACTTGAGCCACCGCAGCTCCTAAAGATACAGGGTAATGCCCTTTAAATCCAAATGGCTATTCATAGCCAAAGGGATTTGGATACACATAAGAGTAAAAAATCCCCTCGGTAACAGACATGGATTAGCATATTCTTTTGGTCATAGATATGCACTGAAATTATTGTTTTGGTGTATGTGAACATTCTTTTGCTACTCAAATCGCTTTGATAATGAGCAGGTCTGGGATGTTTAAGGAATGAGTGTTCGAGTAAAGGAGAGTAACCCTAACCTAGCTAACTTTAAGTAACTTTAGGGGTCTGCTGTGAGGCTTGTGGGAGCATAGGCAATGGGAATGATATCTTATTGTTTCTACATGCTGGGTTGAAGAATTTAACTAATTCCAGTAGTGTACAGATAGAGGATGAGAAAGTTGATGCAGCTTAGGTAATGCATCAGAATGAATCTCCCATAGTTCCTTGTGCTTCAGGATATTCCCATTTTGACATGGACAAAAGCTCTCCTGCTTCCTGTCCTCACTTGGAAGTGGCATAATGCTGTGCTTTCAAAAGAGCTGTGGTACGGTGAATTGTTTTTCATGTTAATGTATTCTTTTCTCAAAATTGTTTTGGCTTGTCTTTCAGAAACACACAGCTTTTGCTACCTTTGCCAATGAAAATGCAGCTGCTCAGGTGTGTGTTGGAACTTTTACTAATCTTTTTCAATATAGAAACAAAGAATTAACATCTGTCGCTGGTCTTGTTTGTACAAGTGTGAAGAACTGTGTAGGCTGCTTTGGGGAACAGGAAGATTAATTGTGTTAGGAAAAAGAAATATGTTTGCTAACAGTGCTAGAAAACAGTACATTTTATTAAATTAATATAACCTAATTTGTCTCCAGTTGCAGAATTTAGTGTTTGTATCACAGGACCAACATCTAAAATAGCCCTGCATAACTTGAGTCCATCTGTAAAGAAAGCACATCTGCGAGTCCTTGGAAAGCAGCAAAAATGAGAGATTTATCAAATTCCTAGTGGGTTGAGTTGGACAACGAGTTGTACAGGCTTGCTGTAAAACATTATTTTAGAGCACATAAAGAAACAGCAAACACAGCTTATAAATAAGGGAGATAGTTCTGTGTGTTCCTGCCCTTGTGCCTTTTAGTTAGTGAGAGCCATTTCCACATTAGGGTGGCACATCGTACAGTTGATTGCTGCATCCTCTCACCCTTCCTCCCTCTCTGTTTAGATTGTATGCTTTTTAAGACAGGCAACTGTATTTTTATGCCATTGGCAGCTTTAGTCATTAGAGTGTGGAGGAAAAGTAAAATTGCTAATCATCTCCCACCTTGCCCAACATAAAGCTTTTTTAGTCTGGTCAGATCTGAAGGGAGACTACTCTATCAGTCTGTTCGGAAAAAGTTTTAAAATGTGACTTGATTTAGCTGAGTGTTGTGCTCCATTGAAGGCATTATCAAGACTTCATCAGCTGAGCCTACTGGGCCACACATTGGTAGTTGAATATGCGAAGGACCACGACAGTATTCATGCACTTAGCCAGTCTTCTTCCTCTGAAAAGGACAAAAGGTATGTGGATATTTATTTTCATATTCAGTAACTTCGTAGAACTTTTACAAAAGGAATTATCTAAATATTGTTAATAAGTCTTTTTAGCTGATTTGATTCATTTTGATCCTTGTCCTTGTAGTATATAAATAATAATCAGAGAAGAAAGAGGGTTGAATAGGGATTCAAATTCAGTAACCAACATTAATTCAGCAAGTTACTTAATAGAAATGATCCTAATTGAGAATCTTATGCTATGTTATACTACTGCAACTACACTGACTAGTATAACTTTCCAAATTGACAATTTGAAGTAAAGAATGGACAATTTGCAGTGTAATCCTAAGGACTGTTATGTCCCCCGAACCCCATGTATTTAGATGGAATTCTATTTAGTATCGTGCTGTTAGAAGTCTTATTTGATAAAATTGGATTCAGGTGGGTAGCTGTGTTGGTCTGAAGCAGCAGAACAAAGTTCGTGTCCAGTGGCACCTTCAAGACCAACAAAGTTTTATTCAAGGTATAGCTTTCGTGTGCACACACTCTTCTTCAGATACAGTGAAATGGAAGTTATCAGTCCATACATATAGATAGTGGATGAGCAGTAAATTAGCATACAACATAATGAAGATGTTTAACAGACTCAAGGACCAAACAGGTAAAACAAGTTTATATGGTTACCATTTGTTTGGGTTTAATTTGGGGGGGAAACATAGTGAAGGGGAAAAATGTATCAAAATTGGAGATTGAAGGGCAGATGTAGAAGTGACCTTATAGCATCCTTTTATTTGAAGCCAATTGCCCTGCTTCAAAGAAGAGGGTGCTGTAAGGTCACCTCCATGCTTGAGAGGAGACAGATGTAGTGTAATGGCAGGGTCTCAGTTAATTACTCTCAGCATTGCACAATTAAGGAGGATACATCTGCCCATCAATCTTCAGTTTTGCTATATTTCCTTTGCTATGTTTTCCCCCCAAATTAAACCCAAACAAATGGTAACCATATAATCTAAGCTTGTTTTAACTGTTTGGTCATTTCAGTCTGTTAAACATCTTCATTATGTTGTATGCTAATTTACTCCTCTATATGTATGGTCTAGTAATTTCCATTTCACTGTATCGGAAGAAGAGTGTGTGCACACGAAAGCTTATACCTTGAATGAAACTTTGATGGTCTTGAAGATGCCACTGGACTCGAACTTTGTTTTGATACATTTGGTAATCCTTTTTCAAATCACCATGAAGATCTAAATATAAGTAGTTAACTTCATCTTGCCAAATACTTCTGTAAAGTAACTGATCTTACATTTTTGTTTTTTAGTCTTGAAGAACCAGTGAAGGAAGAGAAAGGGAAGAAAGAGCTAGGTTGTCTCCAAGTTGAAAGTGGAATTGCTCCTAGCCATGGGTTCGTGCTTGGCTTCTTGGTGTGCATGCTAAAATTTAATTGGATCCCAGTCTTAAAACTCTTACATGCTTGAATAAAAAAGTGCATCAGAAACGAAAACCATGCAATTGTTTTAAAATAGCTGTCAAGAAAGTTGCATCCTTTCTGTTCCTGTATCATAATTCAAGATGAAGATCTATTTGTAAATGTTTTTGAGCCTGTTTCATCTGCAAAGGTATTGAACTTGAGGTCTAGGTTCTTGAGTTAAGTGTGGCAATGTGATATTGCCTCATACTCTGGCCCTCCCTTTGGTTTTCAAGAGGCCTAGGCTTTTGTTTATTGTGTAGGTTAAGAAGGTTTTCTGACTGTCTCTTTAGAAATTAAACACAGTCTTTTAGAATATTACATACTTGTGTGTGTCAGTACATGGGTTGGAAGTACTGTTGTTCTCCTTAGGACTTGTACATACCCGTGTCATTTTTTAGTTTGTCTGTGGAACAGCATACCACTGTGCAATACTGCAAATTGCTTTTGAAGTTCCCTTTTATTTCAAAAGTAGCTATCTCTTCTGACATGAGGGGATGGGAAGCCTGAGCAAAAGATCCCTTAGGGCAGATGGAACTATTCACATTATTCAGCCATTATATTCATAGCTGTGTTTTTTCAAGCAGGATTTTAAGAATGAAATAGAAAAAAAAATAGCACAAAATGTACAAATTCAAATCCTAAGATTTCAGAATTATTAATGCATTTGTGATAATTTGGAGTTGATCGTTTGAACTAAGAGTTACTTTGCAATTAAAGAACAAAATGTATAACCAACTGCTGTTATAAAGCTTTTGTACATTTTCGTTGCTTGTCTTTAAAAAGTTGTACATTCTTTGATTTGTTTCTCTTCTCTCCCACAGACTAACTTTTCCTTTAAGCTCTTGCCTCAAGTACCTGTATCCACCACCTTCAAATACAATCCTAGCCAACATAGCAAATGCCTTAGCAAGTGTGCCTAAGTTTTATGTGCAGGTAAGTATAAATCTCTTCTCACTCTTGAATTCAAGGTGTAAAATCTGGTCCTTGTTTGAATTACATAGCATAATAACACGTTATTCCAGAAGTGAATTTGCTATAGATTTTTACCACTAGTAAATAAATACTCAAAAGAGTTCTGCAGTTTGTTTGTACTCTTATCTAGCATTTGTAATCTGTATCTCTGGCAAATTGAAGTGGCCTTTCAGAGTTTCTTTGTATACTAAAAAAAAAAATGAAATTCCATCTAACAAATCACATTTGATAGATTTATAAATGACTTCTTTACAACTTGCATAACATTGCATTTGCAGAGGATTTCTTGATCCCAGTCCCAGAATTTTTTCTAATGAAAAAATGTCCCACCCTCTTGGTTGGATTGTGTACATCTCTTTAGCTAGCAGTGGAGTTTTCCTCCAGCACAAAAAGTCTTGCTCCGGTGGAAGAGGCATTTTGCACCAGAGGAAGGTTCCTTGCATTGTCGGTAGGTTCCAGTCTTAGAGAAATGGTTCACGGGATCTAGACTCTTTATAAGTATCTTTAAACCATTAAAGAAATCTATGTAGTATTTTAGTGGTATGGGTAATATTTAAATGTAATGAGAAGTGATCTTTTAAGGATTGCTGGCAAAAACTTGGCATTTTTGTTTTTAGGTTTTACATCTTATGAACAAAATGAATCTTCCCCCGCCCTTTGGACCAGTTACTGCTCGGCCTCCAACGGTACAGTATTTTGAATGATATTGTTAGTAAAAGCAGTAAATTACATGTAGTTTAAACATACCATTGAGCTCCTGAAGACTGCTGTCCAGAACTAAAGAATTGTATAATCTCACATGACCATAGTGGAATTTTTTAAAATGTAGCACTTCTTTTTTCTGATTTTGAAGTTCCACAGTTTCAACAACGGTTTGCCATGTGGTGGTTGTGTTGGGGAAGGAGGAGGAGAAAAAAGAATAAGACTAAAGTCCTTTGTGGCTCACTGAACTATAGCATGGTTCTTCAGATCCTGTTCTTCATTGCGAGGTGGATCTGCAGAATCACTGGAGTGGAGTATATATCCATGGACAGAAAATAAAGTGGGATTTTTTAAAAACATTGGGAAAGTTCAGATGTTCAGTTATGCATTGACAGCATATCTGAATAACCCAAAATAAGTAATGAGAAATGTGATAGGTGGAGTCAATAACTCTGACCTCAGCATCTGCCAAAATGCAGTTCCCTATTCCTGTCTTCTCACCATGACCAAATCTGTACCCCTCACAACAGCAGTGGGTGTTCTGTCTTCTGCTGGTCCAGTCCTGGGGGAAGAGCCTGTCACTGTGCAGTAGGCTTTCTTTTCTTGGCCTTGCCCAGCTGCTGCTGCTCCTCCATGGGCAGGCAATGAATGTGGACTTGTATTATTGCTTGACTGACTTGACATACCCCATAAGTACTGAAGTAACTTTTTCTTTTGACTTAATGAGAGCTCTGTGGCCTTGGATGTTAGCTTTTTGCATCAGAAGTTAGTAAGTGGTGGCTGATGCCTTTAGCAGTATGTTGTGGTGCATGACACTTCACTCCAGGCTTATGGTTGGATAACCACTGGTAGACCAACTTTGTTGAAGCCAAGCAGAGCCAAGTTTGGTGGTTGCCTGGATAGGAGATCTCCTTGGAACCTCACATATGCCATCTTGGGTTATATAAGGGTAGAAAGGTATGACAGGAATTTAATACAGTACAGAAGAGAACAAATACATTTTATTACTTTGAAATGCAAAGTATGCTCCCAGCATTTTTTTTAAAAAAGCATCCCCTTGTTTAGTATGAAGAGTATATTCCTGTGCCCCTGCCACCTCCCCCAATTCCACCTTTGCCTCCTGAGGACCCTCCTTTGCCTGAAGAAGATGGCAGTCAAGATTCAAGTAAAGATGAGTCAGAATATGAAAGTGATGATGAAGAAGATAAAGAGAGGTTAGTGGTCATGATACCTTTAGGACTCTGTGTCCTTATTTCTTTCAAGATCAACTCTCTTCAGCTGAAACTTTACATATAAAGGTTCATTCAGAGCACTGGGGCTTACTTTTAGATTTATGTATTTCAGTGCCGTGCTCCCCCTTTCATCTGCGAGGATGAGAGAATAGCTTATGTTGCTAAGATTAATACCAGTTTCTTGTATCCCTATGCGTTTTGCTTGATATAATACATGAGTAAAGAAAGGTCCATTTGATTGCTGGAGTTTTCTGGAGTTAAGATTAGACTGGGATAACTCTGCCTATGATTACACTGTAATTTTTATAGGGAAAACATGGATTTAAATGCATTATTGCATGTTAATTTGAATCAAAGTTGATCAGAAGTTTTAAAACAAATCCTGGTTATTTTAAACTAGTTTTAATATTAGTTTAGGCATTGCCTGTCCTCTGAAATTCCCTTACTGAGTTCTTGAGGTTCTGGATGGCACAGAATCAGAGTGTAGCTGAAGAAAATTAGTAGGAAAACCATGACCCTTAACATGTTGTGGGTTATTTTAGTCTATGGATGCCTCAGTAATGAACCTCCAGCTGAAAACAGCTCTTCTCCTATTCATCTTCAGATCTGAAGAACTGCCCATATTCTCATGTGTGAATTGGGGTTTCTTTGGCAGCATTCTTCCCTGAACTTTATTGTTACGTAGTTCCTCATAGGCTAAGGCTAAAGGAAGTAATTGCTCTGGCTGCTGCTTCTCTTCAGTTGTGCTGGGTTCTCCTTAATTCAGTGGGAGACCTAACCAGTCACTTTCTCAGGAGAATCTAGATGAGAGCCAACACTATTTTTAGGTTATGTGAGAGCCAGGTATTTGCCAGAGTCGTCATCCTTAAACACTTTTAAAAAGTTCCTGAGGATAAGAGGTAAACTTACCATGCCTACAAGTTTGATCAGGTCAACAAGTTTTGTTTAAAGAATCTGTATTTTTTCTTCTGAAAATATGTGAAATACTTTTCTTTGTTAATATTTAGATACGCAAAACTGATAGAACTAGCAACCCTTCAACCCAAGCGACAAATACCGACAAAGCAACATCGTGCAAGAAAAAGGAGAAAGCTAAAAGACTTATTAAATGTTTCCCTACCTATTTCTCACAGGTACAGACATAGGAATTTAATATATATTGCACTGCCATGCACTGACTCCTGTTTTGCACCCTCTTTTATAATAGATTGGAGCTGGAATGTTAACACTCTGTGACTCATACTTGTGATGTATGAGGCAATTTCCAGATCTGAAAAAGCCCAAATTTTAAGTATCTTTCATGAGGTAGGATTGAAAGGCAGAGATGAAATCACTGCAAGAGAATTCGCTGCCAGAGGATGTCATGATTGCCACAGGAATAAACAGTTTTAAAAGGGGATTAGATATATTCATAGAGGATAGATCTATCAATGGCTGCTAGCCATCGTGAATGAGAGAAAACACCACATCCAGAGGCATTAATTCTCTGAATCCCAGAGCCAGGAGGCAACATCAGGGTAAGGCATTGGCGTTTGTGCCCTGTTATTAGCTGTCCAGAGGAACTGGTTGGCCACTGTGTGAGACAGGATGCTGGATTAGATGGACTATTGGTCTGATCTATCAGGGCTCTTCTTATGTTTTTACATTGTTAATTGCTCAATTCCTAGCAGTTAACATATACACAAATAGGATATTTCTGTTGTTGTTCTTTTGACAAAATAATGGGTTTTGTCACACCATCTAGTAATCTTCTGTATGTTTATCCACTGTGTATTTCTAGTACTTCAAAAACTTGGTTTTGGACAGGGAAGTAATTAATCATTCAACCAAGATCCTGAAATCACCTCATATGTCACATGTGCCTTTAATTGTTCTTCAGTATATTGAGTTTTTAGACCTCTTGTACTTGTATTTGCTCAAGTCTGTGCAAATATGACTTTCTATATTCTTATATACACTGATAAGCAAGTGTTTCAAACTTGAGTCACAAGTGTTAATACCATTTAAGTCACAAGTGTTAATAACATTTAATAAAAACATTAAACTATTATGAAAAGGTTCTGTAATTAATTGGAATATATTTGGGTCACCTTTTTAACTTACATTACTCAAAATGGTTCGTAACATGGACGTCAGAGGCAAAAGTGAAACCAGAAGTTACTGAATGATTTTGACTCTTTAAAAAGAGAAGGCAGTCTAAAAGCTTATCGAGTTCTATAATGTAAGATACTTTTTTATTGTAGAAGTACTTGGAATAAAATTGTCATTGAGAAATGTGCGATTTTTCAGGAATCACTTTATATGGAGAAATGGTCTGGTATAAATATTTAAATCAGCTTAATATTGTTTTAAACAGTAACTCACATCCAGCACTGTCACCTTCAGATGTATTTGAGCAGCCGCAGCCAGTTGGTTTAAAAAAAATTGAATTTCACATTTCTGCAGATGTGCCTGCTATTCTTCAGCAAAGTATGGAGAAAGAGCAAAGTAATGGTATGAACTTCTGTTGCTGTATAGTCATTGTTGGGATCTACGTTGCACAGTAGCTAAGAGACATGTATGAAAAGGAGTTATGGAAAAGCAAGTCCTTCACTTAAACCACTGAACTCTCACTAGGTTGCCTTAGCTATTTTGTTGTCTGAGTTCTGTTTCCAGTAGTGGGGAAATCATACAAATTAATAGTAGTCTTTTTAAGGTAAGCTACAGTGTAACAGGTTGGAGCCTACCATTTTTCTTGTTAGCACCTGCACATTTCTCCAGCGCAAGGCATCTCCCAATGACACAAGATACACTTGCACCAGAGTGGACATTGATCTGACCCAATGCGTATGAAGGGCTTTGTCAGCAAAAGCATTGTGAGTGATTAATTTACAGTTAATAGCTGGCCCTCTTTCCTGTACCATTCAGTAGGGGCAATGGAATTTTTAATTTACATTAAATTCTTAGGGTAGCTGTCTGTTTATGGAGGAGGATTTTTGGCCAATCCCCTCTGTGCTGTACCTGGGGATCCCTGTTCCCTAAGCGGCATTTCAGGGATCATTTGGGGCTATAATGGGAGCAAGAAGGTGAGGAAGGCCCATTCTAGTGATGGAAATGCCTCCCTTCTCATGTATTAATGTAGTCTTCTGTTTGTCTTGCATGGCTTTGTTGTTAACTTCACTGACAATGGTCACAAGGATTTTTAGGCTTGAGGTCAATGGGACTTTAAGCATGCTTAAAGCCCCACTTGAATTGCAGGAGTTATCTTTGGGCTCTCTTTTGCCTCTGAATAATATTTTAAATAGTTGTTCTGCTTTCTTTTCTGTATAGATAACTATGCAGCAGCTGATGAAATATCGAATGCAGGTTTTGGAAAAATCTTCCCTGCTCCTAGTTCCAGTCCTAAAGAGGAGATGGAAGAAGATGAAGATGAAATTCCTTCTGAATTCATTTCCAGAAGAGAGCTAGAAAAAGGCAGAGTCTCTAAAAGAGGTGATTCTCTTAACAGTTTAAATATTAGAGCATGCAGTTGAATTGCTAGTTTTGTATTTTAAATTAAAATGCTGAGCTGTTTGGGCACATAGTTGAACAAGTGTCATCCAAACCTTGGACATCTGACAAGCCCCTATATATTCTTTGCTGGGTGGGGAGATAGTTTAAAGTAAAGAGAAACTAAATAAATGCAGATTACCAAGTATCTATTTGTCTTTCTGTGCTCAAGAAATGGAAACCCTTTCAGTCTTCAAAAATTATGAACCAGGTGATCCCAACTGTAGAATTTATGTGAAGAATCTATCTAAGCAGGTTCAGGAAAAAGTAAGTAGGAACTAAGCAGAATTAGTTACCTAGTATTTATGTCCTTTGTCAGAGGTTGCTGACTCCTTCTGATTGTTTTTTTAATTATCTTAATCCTAGGATTTAAAGTTTATTTTTGGAAGATATGTTGACTTTTCATCTGAAACTGAACGTATCATGTAAGTGAGGACTGGGCAGCTTCTTCTGTAGAGTTGGTGGATCTTGATTCCGTGAGCATGATGGTACCTCTGAACTTCACATGTCCCCACCTACTTAAGGATATAGTGTAGGCAAGAGTCTGCAAAGGGTAGATAACAGAACATATGGATTGAAAAATAGCAGCCCCATCAGGAAGGAGGCAGTGGTGGAGGAAAAGAAGCCAGTGAACACGTGAAAGAAGTTTGAGTGGACCACAACATTTAAGAAATGAGGTGGCAGGAAATAAATAGAGCAGCCAAGAAGGCAACAAAAATAGATTAGCAATACAGTGAACTTGGAAAGGGAGGAGGAAGAATGAGAGATGCAAGAAGCAAGGGGCAATGGAAGCTGATAAACTCAGTTGAAGCTGATAAACTCAGTTGAAGCTGATAAACTCAGCATGAACCAATCTTTTTTATTCCAAAGCTAAAGATGAAGTATATAGTGTGGATTAGGGGTATCAGAACCAACAAAAGATACCCACTTCCTCTTTTTTGCAGAGTCTTGCAGGACCCTGGGAGTTTGCAGGCAGTTTGCACACTGAATATTTAAAAGGACTCTAATCTGGGAGAACCAGGTTTGATTCCCCACTCCTCCACTTGCAGCTGCTGGATGACCTTGGGGAAGCCATAGTTCTGTCAGAGCTGTTCTTGAAAGAGCAGTTTTTGAAAGAGCTCTCTCAGCCCCGCCTACCTCACAGACAATGTTCCCTCTAAGCTGTGGAGTCTTGTGAGCAAGATTTCTCCTTTGTGAGCTACTGGCATTAAAGTTGTGAGCCAGCAATTTGGCTGCTGCATAAATTAGTTTGTTCTGGAGCCATCCTCCCTGAGCTAAGACAAAAATGTGTGAGCCGGAGGCTAAAAAACTCTGAGCTAGCTCACACTAACTCAGCTTAGAGGGAACACTGCTCTGGAGCCATCCCTCCTGAGCTAAGACAAAAATGTTTGAGCCGGAGGCTAAAAAACTGTGAGCTGGCTCACACTAACTCAGCTTAGAGGGAACACTGCTCACAGGGTGTCTGTTGGTGGGGAAGAGAAAGGAGTTTGTAAGCTGCTTTGAGACTCTTGAGTGAAGGGCGGGGTATAAATCGAATCTCTTCTTCTTCCTGGTCTCCAGCTCTGTAGCAGGGCTCTTCTAAGTGGCACTGGAATAAGTTGTACTTGTGTTTCATCTGTTGGTGGCCTGAATATAATCTTTATTTCAAAAACCATCACAGTTCCTTTCTCTATGCTTACTTTTGTCTTGTAATGGGCGAGCTAAAAATGCAGCAGCTCTTTCTCTCCCATTTTATCTTAGGTTTGATATACGCTTGATGAAAGAGGGCCGGATGAAAGGACAAGCGTTTATTGGGCTTCCTAATGAAAAAGCAGCTGCAAAGGCTTTGAAAGAAGTGAACGGATATGCTTTGTTTGACAAACCCATGGTGGTTGTATCCTTTCCTAAAGCTTTCGCCCCTTGTGGATTTCAATCAAGTTGGGAGGTTTTCAAAATCTTGCTTTCCATCTTACACCCATCCAAAGTGTGGTTAGGGTTGCTTTAGATGGTTATTACCACTTGTATCTTAGAGCAAATTCAAACATTTTTGCCTCAAAGTGATTAAAATTATCTCATGTGGCTGTACTGTCTTAATTTCCATATTGAGGAATCTCTTGTTTGAAATCACCCCTTACCTTGTATGAGCACTTGGAAACATATCTTAGGTGATAAGTTGGGGTGTGAGGCCCAATTATCGCTGGGATCACTTTCTAATACACCATAAATTCTATTGTTTGGAGCAGTGCTATAAATTGTCCACATGTAGTTTGAGTTGGACTTCAAATAGAAACATAGGCAAGCAAAGAAGGAAAAATGTCTAGGCCATGTGCTTCATTTTGTAATGTCTGACCATTTGCATGAGATGTGCCTTGGAGACCATCCAAGTTAAGATCTGCATGCAGTTGTTGGGGCCATTGCTTTTGTGTATTTATCATAGCTGCCCAACCTGTGTAACATTCTTTCATATTTACAAGTCTGATGCACTATACTTTAGCATTGATCTAAATATAATGTGTATATTTACCATTCTAGAACGTAGTTCAAATTGTATTTACCTCCGGTAGTATTGTTTAGAGAACATATTTAGATATCTGTGTAATTAGCACTAACTATGTAGTTAGATGTCAAAGTAACTAAAACCTTCAATATTCATCCAGATTATAATTCAAAATAGGATTCTTTCCCCTCCTGTTTTTGGGTGCCTTAACATAATGTGTGTTTGCAGCTTTTTCTCTGCAACATTGAGTGTGATGTATCTACCTTTCCCCAATAAGTGTGATGTATCTACCTTTCCCCAATAAGTTTAACAGCTTTTGGATAAATGGTTATAAGCGGTAACGTCCCATAGCTTGTCAATATCTTTACTTTTCCATAGTCTTTACTACTTGCAAATATATTTGCTGCATGAATTGATCGTTCCTGCTAACGACTAGGGTGTATATTCCTTAACAGAGTCCTAGCAATTTGCTCGTTCAGCAAGACCAAAGCAGGATTCGAAAGATGATAGAAGGAAAAGATAGGAGAACCTTGAAGGTAACTCACTTGAAAAGTGCATGTTATCTGTTACGTTCCTGCCATTTAGGTCAAAAGGCACATCCAGCCAATTCTATAGAATTTAGATACAGATGGCCATTCAGATGCACACTGGTAATGCATGTGGAAAGCAATATATGTTCTTGCTGGACAGGAGCATATGTCTTTAGTTCATACAGTCTAAAACTACTTACCAAATTTAACACATATCTTCACAACATATCTTAACATATAGCCAAGAATTTTGAAAAGAAAATGAAATTGCACCTGAACCAACCAAGTTTCTCACATTAAAAAAAAATCACTTGTTACCAACTTTGTTTATAACACACAGTGAAGTGATCAAATGCTACAGTGCATTTGATCAAATTATGAATTTTCTGGCTACTGAATCATTTTACACTTTCAATTGTATGCAGTTTGGTTTTTTCATATATTTTAGCAAGGGTCAGAAGAGAGCCTACAGCTCTCTTGTACCCTTTAGTAGAAAGGAAATAACCTGTAGTGCACAATCCTCTTCATTTTAAAATACAAGTTAATTTTATTCATGTAGTATGCTGTGCATCTTAATATAAGATCATGAAAGTGTCTCATGTAAATGTCTGATGTATGCATTAACCTTATACCCTGCATTTCCAAAAACTGATCAAGGTGGGGAACACATAATCATCACTATAAAGGCCAAAAAATACCTGTTGTTGTTGAAGGTAACTTAGAACGAATGTATCTCCACAATAGGGAGCAACCTAATGAACAACATAAAGTTGAACTAGATTCTCAAAAGCTTAATGTTGTTGTTGGGTCAAATATCTTCTGTTCTAAAAAATCAGCAGAAAAGTAGTGGACTTTTATTTATCTTTTTGTCATTTAATATTTATCCATAGATGAAATCTGAATGGAAAACTGTTACATTTCATAAACCTTAGTGATCTCTAAACGCTTTTAGATATCTTGTAAGAAGGCTGCAGATGGCTCTTCATAGCCTTGTTGCAAACTATGTAGAAGTGTAACTTTTGTCTGCCATTGTTAAAGAAGCCACGGGTACTTGATCAGACTGTTTTAAAAGTTACTGATTAAGAATGGCCTGTCAAATATTGAGGCTGAGTAATCTTTATTCCATGAAATGCGACTGTAAACAAAATTTACCACTGGTGCAGTAGTCTTATAAAATGCTCTTCACAACATTTCTCATCTTTATATGCTAGCTGGTGATGCAGAATTGATGGTTACTGTAGGTGGAGATCAGAGCGCAAGTTGACAGTCATGTTTTGAGTATGACATTTGTGAATCAAATTATTTTGTATGTTGAGTTCCACAGCCATGTAACCTATATTTTGATGATATAATCAGTGGCAATATTGTATATGTTCATCAGCATAAGTACTTATAGCTGACAATATTTGATCCAAGCTTTCCAAATAAGTTTTAAGAGGTAGTGGTTCTTTCACTGTGGATATGTCCAGCTATACTATGGCAAAGTACTGACAGTCCTTGTACCAGACCCATGGAGGAAGAATTCAGTGCAGTGCTAAAGGAGGATATGTGAAAATAGCCCTGCTTCATGTTTATGTTTGGCAGTGCAAAGAAGCAGGTTTAGCTTTCCCTAAGAAGACAGACACACTGACTGAGGAGTTAGACAGAAGAGCTGGTGCCAGAACATAGACCAGCACAAATGTGGAAGTGTTGGGCAGCTTCCCTCAGAGGCAGCTGTGTTGGAAGACAGTGATGGAGGGAGACTAGCTTTTGAAAATAAGGTTCACTAGATTCTGCTGTGTCAGAACTGGTGGTTTGTCACCTGGTGGTGCTTTCTGATGGGTTTTTCTACTGGTTCTTCCCCCCCCCCCCCGCCCAAATGATGCTACAGCCCTCAGTCTCCATCCATTGCTTTCTTCTTCATTACGATTAACAGAGCAATTAAAGTAATATTTACTTGGTGTGGCATTTGCATCTATTGAACACGTTAAATTATGTTTGTGGTGAACAGATTTTGAAAATGACCTTTTTAAAATAGGCAGTTTAAAGAATGAAAGAACTGTACCAGGGAATACAAGTATTAAACCACATTCTGCTGTTCTTCCTTAGAAGCATTCCTGCGTAAATACTGCAGTAATACTGTGTCATGCAAAGTGTATCCTTTCTTGTTGTATCCTTTTACGTAATTTTTTTCTGCAAAAATAAGTTCTCAGAAGTTCTCTTCTACTATTAGCTTCAGCAGTAAACAAGTACATCTCTCATACTGCAACTTCAAACTCAAATTATCTCAGAGGACCATTTAATGATTCCCTTCTGTTTGTCAGGGTGGCCATGTAAATGCTTAGCTTTAAGACGTAACGTTTTAAGCCCTTGTAATAAGCAACACAGGTTTGGGTACCAGATCACCAGCCAGTATAAACTGCTCTGCTTACGTTGGTAGAGTTGTTTTTTTAAAAAATGTTTTATACAAACTGAGGTTCTGGCCCCAAATTTATATTTAAAGTGCATTATGACACAAAGTCTTCCAATTACATGGTGTTCCAAGGGAGAAAAATGAGATTATGACATTAATATGCCTGTGTGATAATTTCTCTCTCTGCTGAGTAGGACCTACATTTCAGCTGCTTTTAAAAACATTTTCTTTAGTAGAAAAGGATCAGGAATTGAAACAGTATTTGTTAAACAGGCTAACTGGAAAGTACTAGCTTGCTCTGTCTTTCCTCATTGCTCACCGAAGGATAAAATTAGTGATGCTTCTGTATGCAAAACAGTGAAATCTTGCAGGTCCAAACATATTGCTTTAGTGTGTGAAACTTTCAGCAATCTACTGTGTGTGTGTGTGTGTTTTAATGCACCGTTAAATCATTCCAGGTTCGTTTTGAATTCCATGTCTTTCAAGTACGTTCGAGCTCTAGGAGAAGATGCATGGTCAGCTGGATTGTTGAACAGTGCGTACTATCATTTCAAATGCATTTAAAAACCCAGTACATTTCTTCAGCCTTAGGTGTAAATGTTCTTTTAAACAATGACACCCTTCCGACCAGCCACATTGCAGAAGTGCAAAAGTGTATTTTGTTTAATAAATTATTCATTCTTGGTTTTATGTAGTTCTGTTTTCCTTTAATCGAAAGCGACACATACCATATACATGTGCAGGAATGTGTTTATATGTGCACGCACATTAAAATAGGTTTAGGTATGAGAAGCTGGGCTTTTGGATGTAAAGGATAGGAAGTACTCCATTAAGCCAGAAGCCGAGACGCCGAGTTGACGAAGCCGACCCGGGAGAAAAAGATCGACTAACTCCTCCACTGGGTGCCGGTAGGGATTGTCCCCACCCCTAGTATCTGTGGCCATAGGTTAGGGATAAGTGATTAACTGTAGCCGCTCAGAGACCCCTTGGGGGGTTCAAGCGGGGTAGTAAGTTGAAATAAATAAAATAATAAATAAATAATCATTCCTAACTGAATATCCTGGGTCAGAAGAGTCTTTGTGCTAGAGAGTGGAACCGTGGGACCTAGTCTGTTTTTTTCCAAAAGTCTAAACATTGTATATAATCTGAATAATACGTTAGCAAAATCATGATGGCTGTGTAAAAATGCTACTCAGTCAGCATATGGGACATAGAAAAACATTCTTTTCCAACTTTGCTTCCAAATAAAATTGTAAAAGATCTGTGTGCTCTTCCTATCCTGAGGTTCTCACTTAAGCTTTGAAAGATACCATGCATGGGATGCAACCAACTTTTCTGCTGAATTTTGCCCAGCGCCCCTCCTCACTTCAGCCCTCCCATACATGGGTTTTTTTGTCCAGGCGAGTCCTCTGGTCCTGCATGCATTCCTTTTTGGTGCTTGTCTCTTGCTTGAACTAAACTCTAACCTTAACTGGAACTAGGTATCAGACCATACCAGTTGTGGTGTAGGGCTCAATTAATGGTGAAAGTGGTGTGTGGAGAATGTCGTAAAGGGTCAGATGGAAAATGGAGCTGGGAAGTGAGGCCTTCATCAGATTCTTTTGGCAGCCTTCTTCGGTTTACTATATAACATACTGAAGTCCCTCTGAGCCAGGCCTTGTTTATATTCCAAATTTAATGCTTGTCTGAGAGATGGCTGGGGTCTGGTCTACAGGCAAATTTTAAGCACATTCCTGGCAAATAGAACCTTCCCCAAAACTTTGGAATTTGACTTCTAAAATAGCACTCCCTAGGTGAGCTGTTTTTCCTAGAACTGGTAGTCATTGTTTCCTACTACATCATCATCAGAGGTCAATCTACTCCACTCTTAGTGGCTATATACTTAGGCTAGGTAACTCCAGCACATTGGCTGATAATGGCACACCAGACCATTTTGCTTGGTGCCCTTGACCAGATCTCTACCCAAGGCACTGGTAGATTTGCTGGAGCCAACAGTGTGGGACAAGGCAACTGGCATGATTTATGTTTGTCATTTTCTCCTGGACCTGTACAATTACCAGCCAAGTCCAAGGCAAATTCCTGAGATCCTGCCAACACTTCTGGGACTTGACTTGCTGGGAGCGCGTTTGGTCAGGCGCAACCCTTCTGTGTGCATCCTCCCATGTTTGCTGGAATACAGTATGAGTAGATGTTGCATGGAGGGCAATTGGAACATAAGGGCTGCCTACCCCGGCTTTAGCCATTATTTCCCAAACTGCAGTGTGGTACACCAGTGTCCTGTATATGTGTGATTGAAGTGAACTGCACACAATGAAACTCATTGGAAAAAAAAGATTGGATATATCCCCCCCCCCCCGCATCCTGTATCTACTAAAGTAATAGGCTGCTGCTGCTTAATGTCTGAATGTATTGATGGCTTAACTTTCATACAGGATGTTTAGTCTAGGCTTTTTTAAAAACCACAGAACATTGCTTAGAATATTTTGTTTTTTTCTTAAATTGTACCAATCCCTGATTGTCTGTTCCACTAAAATGTAGAACACTCATCAGACACAGGAATATTTTTAAAAATTGCTATAAGTGTTGCCAGTGAAATATCACTTCTGTTTTATATTTATATATATGTTCCAGAGTTACAACAGTGTTCTTTGATATCACTCTTGTATGTGTAATGATGGTTACCACCCTCCAGTTGGTGGCTGGATATCTCCTGGAAGCACAGCTCGTCTCCAGATGACGGAGATCCATTCCCCTGGAGAAAATGGGCTGCTTTGGAAGGTGGTCTCTGTGGCCCTGTACTCTTCTGAAGTCCCTGAACGTCCCCCTCCCGTACCGCCGCCCCCCCCCCCCGCAAAGCCTCCATGAATTTCCCAACCCAGAGCTGGCAACCCTAATAATAATCAGGAGAGAGATTACGGGGGGTGGTTCCTTATATTCATGTAAGATTTATATACATTTCTGATAATAGCAGTACCATTTAGTAAATATGAAAGTTTTAAATCTGGCCCTGTTTTGCATTAAATAGACAGATGAGTATGCATGCACGTTATCAGATGATTGGCTTACATTTGTGGGTATATCACATCACATACTGAACTTTCATATCTGTCATAATGCTTTTAATAGTATTGGTTCACATAATTAGACTGCTGGTCATAAACCCTAAATCATACAGCCACGTCCCCATGATGGGATGGAGGAATGATACAAGCTCCTCTTCATCATCCGTAACCTATTGTATAACATAAGTGTTCCTTTTTGCAATCTTTTTGGGGACCTAAGGGAATGAACTCAACCAATAGGGTTTCCAGTGAACCAAGGCAGGGAGACAGTCTAGCTCAGAGGTGTCAAAGTCATTTGTTACAAGGCCCAGATCTGACATAAATGTTACTTTGTTGGGCCAGGCCACGCGTGCCGTAACATGTAATGCCAGTTAAAAATAAAGGTAAGGTAAAGGTTTCCCTTGGTCGAAAGCCAGTCAAATCCAACTCTAGAGGCCGGTGCTGATCTCCGTTTCCAAGCCGAAAAGCCAGCGCAGTCCAAAGACTTCTCCGTGGTCATGTGGCTGGCTTGACTAAAGGTCGTGGTGCACAGAATGCTGTTACTTGCAGTTTCTTGCTTTCAAATTGCTAGGTTGGCAGGAGCAGGGACCAGAGATGGGAGCTCAAATCTTTCCTTAGCACCTAACTATCATTTGCTCGATATGCACAAGAAGTACAGCACAGAATGCTATTGCCTGACAAAGTACAACCACCAGAGACTCTTGTGGCTCTTTAAAGACCAACACGTTTCAGAAGCTTTTGATGAGCTGGAGCCTGAAGGGCTGCATTCTGTTGCTGCGAGTGTGCCAGCCAAAGACGGGTGGCCAAGTGGCATCAACCAGGGGAACCCAACAAGCCCTGCTTTAAAGAAACTGCTATGGTTAACAGGCTTTGTGGAGGGGAGGGGGGAGTGTGCATGCATTTTGGCTTCACCCCTTATTTGATCTTCTCCAAGCTGCCAAGGGAAGGAGGCAGGAGAAGAGCCATGCACATTTGGGTCAGCAGATTAGCAGGCTCTGGCTTGCCCAACCCTCTTTGCCCCCGACCCTCGACTTTCTGCATGCCCGGTGCCCCTTACATAAGCATTGGGCTTTTCTCTCTTGCCTGGGCTGCTGTGCACAGTATGCCTGACCCAGCCAGTCAATCCATTCACACACATAAACGGACATGTTTGGTGAGCCGGCTAGCTGCCTCCAAGTGGGAAGCTGCTCCACTGGTCTTGGGGAGGTGGGGCCAAAGAGATTCTGTCTGCCCCACATGAACAGTTAGCCATCTTTCCAGCCGGTGCAGGACCCCAACACACTCTGGCTGGAGGAGGTGGCTGTGGCAGGCAGGACTGTTAGCCCGTAAGCCTGCTATGGTGTTTTATGGACTGTGTTACACTGTTACCTGATGAAGTGTGCCAACAACGAACTGTGCCTGAAACTGACATGCTAAGAGCGCCCGGTGAGAGTACCTACCGAAGACCGTGTTTTCCAATGGTTACTACTCCAAAGGTGTTCCCGTGTCCAGTACATGCCATAGAACAACGCACGTGGTCGCAGAAAGCACGAAACTCAATTTCTAACCAGCCACATGGTCACCTACATCCAGGGCCCCCTCCCCCTCGCACCTACGAAGCTGCACGTACTCACAATGACCCGGTATTCAGCCTGGCCGCATGGACATGACATCTGCATACGAATACCCCTAGCCCAGGTGTCTTGATTGAGTTAGCAACTAGATTTCAAATTGCCCTCCAGTTTCCTGGAACACCCAGAAAAATACAGTAGCCAATCACTAACCTCTTGGCTATGACAGAACCAGAGTGTCATAGGGGAGGACCCCTGGACCCAGCCCCTCCTCTAGACCCCTTTTAGATATAATCAAGAACGCACCCCATAGCTCTCTCTCTCTCTCTCTTGTGTTCTTGACCCCCCTCCCGGGACCCTGAAACCCCCCATCGCTCTCTAACGATGTCCTCTACAAAACCTGCTTTTCCTCTTAAGCCCAGCTTGCTATGGAAGTTTGGAGCCACGCAGTTGCAGCTAGGTAATTATAACCCAGAGCATCAACCACCATAACTGTGTTGTATTATTCTACCTTTAATTTCTTAGTCTTGTGTGCTTGTGATTGTTGTGTATTATTGAGTGAAGTGTGTCAGTAAACTATTATTTTTATTAAGGAAGTTTGCCTCAGTCTTTCATTGGGAACCTCGGAAACAGTGCCATCCTCCGTAAACATAGACGGAAGAATCCCGATAATAACTGTACCGGTTGTTTCCCTTCAGGAGCAATTCGGCTAACAGGACATCCCAGCCTGGTGCCTTGGCCAAGGGCAGCAGGTAGACCCCAAGGGGGCTGGCTGTACAGAGCTCACGGCCAAACCAGCCCTCCTTACCTGTTATGGTTGCTAATGCCAGGTTGGGCAACCCCTGGAGATCTGGGTGAACAGATCTCTGTAGGCTGGAGATCAGTGTTAATTCCAGGAGAATGCTTGGTAAACTTATCCCCCAAACCCTACATAGGTATCTTTAAAAAGTTAGTGTTATGTACTGACTGTATAACTTGAATCACCTAATCCACTTCCCATGTTAAGCTTCGAGCCAGCCAAGGCTCCATCCAGCCATAAAGCTATTGGTCGCTTTGAAACAGCGTCCAATCACAAAGGGACTGTTCCCTGAGCGGGAAGAACTCTGATTTGCCCTTATCCCTGCAATCTGATTGGTTGTTATTGTACATAGTGGGAGTGGCTATATTAGCCCGGTATGTTTAAAAGGAGCCCAGCTCCAATGTTAAGTTGTTCTGGTTTCTAATGCGTTTGAGTGCTTGTTCGTTACTTCTGATTAAAGCTGAATCACTTGCTGAATCACTCTACGAGTCCTTTGTTAGCGCGATCTAACAATTGGCGACAAAGGTGGGATGTTAGAGCAGGTAGGCAGCCCTGCAAACATCCACTCTTCGGACTCGGAAGAAAGCGAACAGAGCACAGCAGCCGATCAGGCGGAGGCGCCACCAGCTCCGGTGCCCAAGTCTTCCCTGATGGCTGGAAGCCAGAAGTTCGAGTCGTTCGAACCAGCATCTGAGGACTGGGACTCTTACCTCTCTCGGTTCGAGTTCCATCTGGAAACCCATGATATTACAGACGAGGCCAAGAAGCGAGCTTGCCTCCTGAGTTCCTGTGGAAAAGGGACCTTCGACATAGCCAGGTCGTTGGTGGCCCCAACGGATATGAAAACCGTTACTTACGCTGATATCACGAAGAAGCTGAAGGCACACTTTTCTCCACAGCCTTCAGAAATAGCCTGCAGGCACGCTTTTTACAAGCGGAGCCAAGAAGCGACGGAGACCATCGCTGATTTTGTGGCGGCCCTGCGAAAGGCGGCGAGGCCGTGCAACTTCCCGGACGTGGAAGTCGCGCTCAGAGATCGGCTCGTGTGTGGCCTGCGGGACGAGAGACTTCAACAACGCCTGTTCGCAAAGACCACCCTGACCTGGGCCGTGGCCTACGAGGAGGCTGTCGCGGCAGAAGCGGCAGACAAGTCAACGAAAGAAGTCCGGCAACGACTAGCGCAAGCAGAGCTGAAAGTGCACTCCCAG
>NW_015169180.1:225220-229815 GCF_001447785.1 Gekko japonicus | reverse complement strand
TAAGAAATTCCTCCTGGACAATGGTATCCGCCAGATCACCGCCGCCCCTTTTCACCCTGCTTCAAATGGCCAGGCGGAGCGGATGGTACGAACGGCAAAAGAGGCATTGGGAAAACTAACAGAGGGGGATTGGAGCGTTCGGCTGGGGTCATTCCTCCTGCGCCAACACACCACCCCCTGTAGTACAACAGGCCGTAGCCCGGCCGAGGTACTTATGGGCCGGAGGCTAGCTACCAAACTTAATAGATTGCACCCCGACCTCACTGAGCAACAGGAGGAGCGTACAGACCCACGTACGACTATGCGCATATTTCAGGCGGGCGATCCGGTGTTTGCCCGAAACTATACCGCGGGGCATTCATGGGTTCCCGGAGTGGTCTGTGAGTGTATAGGTACTCGGATGTACTTGGTCCAATTGACCGATGGCAGGAGGTGGCAGCGCCATGTGGACCAGTTAAAAAAACGTTGGTTTAAAGACAGCGCTGACTCGCCGGCTGGGCATGATGCAATAGTTTCCCAACCTCCTGATTCGGAGAACGTTACAGGGTTACCGATAGCTGTTCCAACAGCAGAATATGCCCCTGATGGGGACACAGCAACCTTGGCCGTAAAAGCGCCGGAATTAGGGTTTGCCAAACCGCCGTCAGATTCCCCGCAAAGCGGGCTGCCAGGCCCTGTTCCCTTGCGTAGATCTGAGCGTACACACAAAGCACCCGCATATCTTAACGACTACGATTGTAGTAAGGTTTATTGTGATGATTTATGGAACGACATGTTAACTATGTCTGTAAATGGAATGATATGGTTGTCTTAACTTAGGGGGGAGGAATTGTTATGTACTGACTGTATAACTTGAATCACCTAATCCACTTCCCATGTTAAGCTTCGAGCCAGCCAAGGCTCCATCCAGCCATAAAGCTATTGGTCGCTTTGAAACAGCGTCCAATCACAAAGGGACTGTTCCCTGAGCGGGAAGAACTCTGATTTGCCCTTATCCCTGCAATCTGATTGGTTGTTATTGTACATAGTGGGAGTGGCTATATTAGCCCGGTATGTTTAAAAGGAGCCCAGCTCCAATGTTATGTTGTTCTGGTTTCTAATGCGTTTGAGTGCTTGTTCGTTACTTCTGATTAAAGCTGAATCACTTGCTGAATCACTCTACGAGTCCTTTGTTAGCGCGATCTAACAGTTAGAATTTAGCATTCTAACCTGAACCTCTCCTTTCTGTCCTGGCAGAAGATCAGTTCAGTAAGTCTCTCAGGAAAACACAGAAAATGGCAAATGATCAATCGTCATAAAGTCTTGAGGCATCTCGAAGATTAACATATTTATGGTGATATAGGCATTCTGTGTAAGGTGCTGTGGTGGTTCAGTGGTTAAGATGCTGAACTGCAGGCTGGAAGGTCAGTAGTTTATCAGTTGGAGACCCCAGTGCCGCATGACAGAGTGAGCTCCCGTCTCTAGTCCCAGCTCCTGCCAACCTAGCAGTTCGAAAGCAAGAAATTGCAAGTAGATAAATAGGTACTGTTTTGGTGGGAAGGTAACAGTGTTCCATGTGCCTCTGTGTTTAGTCATGCCAGCAACATGACCACAGAGAAGTCTTCAGACAGCTCTGGCTCTTCGGCTTAGAAACGGAGATGAGCCCCGTACCCTAGATTCGGATTCAACTGGCTTTCGAGCAAGGGAAACCTTTATTTTTAGGCATTCTGTGAGTAAGAATGTGCTCTGGTGTGGCGTAGTGGTTAAAAGCGGCAGCAGACTCAAATCTGGAGAACCAGGTTTGATCCTTCTCCACATGAAGCTGCTGGGTGACTTTGGGCCAGTCACAGTTCTCTCAGAACTCTCTCAGCCCCACCTACCTCTCAGGGTGCCTGTTGTGGGGAAGTGGAGGGAATGAGATTGTAAGCCACTTTGAGATTCCTCAGGGTACAGAAAAGCGAGGTATAAAAACCTACCATTCTTCTTCTGGCTCATAGAAACTTATGCCACAATATGTTTGTTAGTCTTCAAAGTGCCACAATATTTTAAAAATTTATTTTATTTATTTTATTCCGTTTATACCCTGCCCTACTCCACAGATGGGCTCTGAGTGGCTCACAAGGTAAGATAAACATAACTTCTACATAAGATAAAACAATAAATAGTCGTTCATAAAAACATTAAAAATTTTGGTATGTTGTCTGGAGCTGACTAACACAACTAATCTTCTGGAATATTTCAAATAGCTGATGAATAAAAATAACGACTGTGCAACTGCAATGACGCCCCAGAAATAAACGGAACCAAACTTCAACTCTGTTCTTGCTTTTTTTTCTGTATGTTGACACACCTTTGAACCCTTCCAGATTTGGGTAGTTATGAAACATGTGTGAATTGTGCTGTGGAATCGGTAGGGCAGTAGCTGAAAATAAAGACTTCTGTTTGTTTTCAGCCAGAGTGAGCCAAAATGTTAGATTTCAAGAAGGAGGTTGCGCGGGGAGAAGAATCTCCACACTCGTGAGGCTATTAAAAACCTGCAAGATTTTCTTCGCAAAACACTAGAGGGCAGTAGCCAAAAGCGTATGCTCTGAATCGCTGCTGTAGAGCTTCGTTGCAGCGGAGATACGTCATCCGTTTCATCTTTCGTTGATTGGTGGCAATCAGTTCTCCGTGGAGTTGCAGCGGCGTATTGGCAAAGGGGAATTTATTCAGCAGATGGACGGAAGAGGCTATGCGGTGTGTTATAGGGCGACCAAGCAGGTATGTATTTGATTTCCAAATGCAGCCGGTCCCCTCAACTATAGTCTCCCCGTTGTGGCTGCAATGGGAGATGCTTCTCATTTTGCATTTATGGAAAACGACACATTTTCCCCGTCCCTGGGGAGGGCTTGTCAAGCAAGCCAGAGTTAAAGCCACCTCCCTTCTCCTAAGACCCAAACAAGCAAGGAGAAGGTTGCCAATAATAGAATCGGCGAAACATACAGAAGCAACTTTGAAGAATATAAACAAAATCTGATTTTTGTAAAAATATTTATAGTGATATCACTGTATATATAAAGAAACAGATTTTGTTTATAGTATTCAAGGTTGCTTTTGTATATTTGGTCAATACCTCTCTTCTCCTGGCAAGGCAATATTAGTTTTTGATGCTCCTGCAGATTCAGATTAACAATTCGCTTGAAGCTCCTAATATCGGAATTGGTTTTAATCATGGTGTGGAGCATATTTTATTTATTTCCTTCATTTATACCCTCAGTGGGGAGCCAACGTAACTTGCATCATTCTCCTCACCTCCACTTTATTCTCACAACAACCCTGCGAGGTAATGAAAACTGACAACATGCACTGGCCCAAGGTCACTTGGCAGACTTGCATGGCAGAGTGGGTATTTGAATCTGCATCTCCCAGATCTTTTTCAAATCAGTTTTATTCAATTTTCTCATTAACTCATTAACAACTGGGTTATGCAAGACAGGCATATACATATAATTAGCATATTTTTCGTTATACATACAAAAAGTGCTTTAATCAGTCTAATCTATACTGTGGTGAGGATTCTTTTCGTACAGTTCATACTATATATCAAACTGTGTATTGTGCTATAAACGCTACAAAAGGCGGAGAGTACCTATTACGTTGGGTATTGAATCTTTGGTAGTTAGGTATGATAAGATAGGAGCCCCAGATCCTAGTCTGACACTAACCACCACACTGGTTTTCAGTTTCTCAGGAAATAATACTTCAGGAGGACTATGATCAAGTTTTCATGTAGGTTATGGAGAACATAGTGAACCCCTGCCCTGCATGGCACTGGACCAGCTACCTCAGCCCAGGTTTCTAATCCATTGTGCAGAGTCAACCATGCTCATTGCTTCTTCCCTTCTTTCCTATGAACATAAGCTGTCGGAATGCTGGCATTCTTTCCAAATACTGATTAGCACTTTCACTACCAGAGAGCTAAGCGATGTGCCTTGGATCCATTTTATTTAAATATACTTGTATCCAAGGGCATAGACTTTCCAGTTTCGGGGGGGGGGGGGCTGGGGCTGGGCCAGAGGCATTGCTAAGTCATTTAAAGAACTGGGACCCAATGACATCATAGGGAGGAGCCAGTGACATCACAGGCCATTGTGGCAAATTGGACTTTTAATTCTTGGATCTATCTGCAGGTCAGATGTGTTTTGGAGTTAATCTATACTCAGGTATGCAGGGATTGGGTTCAAATTCATGCCAGTAAAATAGTGCAGCCAGCTGGAGGACGTAAGCCCTCTCTTTACTAGCCATGGTTCCCATCTGAATTGCACCCATGCAATTCAAGAAACTCCCAGAGTACGGCGGTTTATTTGACCAGCAAACAGAACCAGGGAAACTGCATCATATAGTTAGGTTCTTGGCCTGAATGTAAAGCTGCATTCAGACATAGTGGTAAATCATGGTTTGCTTAAAGCACACTATCTGCAACAAACTCTTTTCAGCAAATAGTAAATCCTGGTTTGAGTCCAGTGGCACCTTTAAGAGCAACAAAAGTTTGAACGAAATGCAGAGGTCATTTCGGGGGGGGGGGAACAGGGGGCGGGGCACATGAAAAAGCCCCGCCCCCTGCTTCCGGCCGCCCC
>NW_015169180.1:129851-224985 GCF_001447785.1 Gekko japonicus | reverse complement strand
GAGCAATTGGGCGCGATCCCACCGCAACATCTGGGAAGCGTTGAGCGCCCGTCCCTGATCTGGCCCTTTTGATGATAACCCGCAGCAAAAAAGAACCACCTACTGAGGTGGTTCTTTCCGAAAGGCCGCATCAAAGCCGGCCGTGGGATCGCCGGCACGTTCTTCTGCCGGTGCATCCCCGGCTCCTGGCCAAACTGTGCATGCTCAGACATGCGCAGTTCGGCAGCCTCCCATGGCTTCCTCCCCGGTCTCCCTGGCATCTGATCGTGCCGGGGAGCAATTGCACGGCGGCTAACGGGATCTGTATGATCCCGCCGCCGCGTGCCTATTTTGGTGCGGCTTTTAAAAGCCGCACTTTGCCCGTCCTTTTCCCCCCTCGTGTGGCAGGGACCAGAGTAGATTTTTTTGCTCATAAGACTTCACAGCTTAGAGGGAGCATTGCTAACAGGGTGTCAACATCCAGGTGCGCCTTTCCTAATGTCCAGGAATTTGGCACCCACGAGTTGGCAAACCTACAGCAACCTTGGCTGAGAATGATCTCAGGCTTCCTCCCTTCCAAGATCTCAAAGCTTATCCCCCAATGACTTACTCCAAAGTAAACCTTCCCGGGATCTGGCTGTGCGGCTTTCCCCAGCTGTTGATTATCTGAAGCCCTTCGTCCTCTTCTGCCATTCAAATCAAACCTCTCCCCACCCCCGAAAAGAGCTTTTCCTCTTTTCCGACCCCTCCCCCCAACTCCTTGCTTGGTCTCCCTAGCAAACAAACTCTGGGAGTTTAACCCTTGCAGTGCTGCAGAGGAAGGAAAAATGTTTCCCGTCTTCTCCAGGAGGGAGCTTCAGCAAGGCATGAAGACCCTATGCAACCCAATGGGGGTACTCAGGAGTAACTGCACGGGGCCTCGCTCCCAGAATCTCTCCAGTGCTGTTCAGCCACCTCAGAAAAAGGATTCCTGCCACCTTCTCCTGTATTGCAGATCACAAGGCAGCATCACAAATCCATACTTGTGTCTCCTTAACAGTCTTACAAAACAGAAAAAGAGGCTCAGAGCTGGCCCCGGAAGATGGAGAGTTGGAGGAGAAGGGCCCCGATGCCAGCAGCACTTTTAAAGACCCGCATACATTCAGACAGTGCAAGCTTTCCTGGGCAAGCTACAAGCACGCTTCCTACCTTGCTTTTTCTGTGCGTGCCTGCGCACGGGAAAAGCACGGAAGCCAGTCTCCACTTGCAGCCTGCTCCAGCTCCTCTTCAGGCTGAACTGAGTGCTGCTGGGAGTTGGGGGTGGAGTTTAGCTTCCAGAAGGAAGCAAGCCCCCACTGCCCTGACTTGTTCCCTCCCACCCAATCCAGCCGAACAGTCACAGAAAGCGGAAGGGGGGGGGAGAACCCTCCACTTTCAAAATGGGTTGGTGGTGGGGATGGGGGGTAGCAAGGCCCAGCGGGGCTCAATACGTTTGGGAGGGATGCAAGCTCCTCAGCCCCCGCGAAGATTACGCCAGTGCTCGTATCCAAAGGCATCTTTGAGTAGTCAATATACCGTGTGGGCATTATGGCAAGAAGAGCTCTCATTACGGTGGCCTTTCTTGGTACCATGTGCCCTGCTTTTGGGGATACAAGCTACTGCACTGGATTTTTATTTATTAAAATATTTATACCTCACATTTCCCTTGTGACTTGAGGCAGTTTACAGTTTCAAGGTTGGAAACATACAAAATACAATAAAACCCTATTAATCTGCCTCCCCAATAAAATGCCTGCAGCTTAAAGTCAATTAAAGGCCCTTGGAAGTAAAACAGCCTTACAGCACCTCTTAAAAACTTCTAAAGGTAGTGCTTCCAGCACAGTCTCTGGGAGCCCATTCCACAAGATGGGAGCTACTAGAGAGACAGAACAGGCCCTAGTTAGTATGTGTATTACATAGGCAGTTTCAGATGGTTAAAGGCCATAATAACTGCTTCGTTCCTCTTGAGCTCATTCCTCTGTGTGCAGCGTGTGTTGGACTCCTCGGGAGAACATTAGCGTATTGTTGGGGGCATCTATCAATCAAGTAGCATTTGGGTTGGGTGTGCCATATGAGAGGAATGGGAGATTTGACAGACTTTATTGAGGCATAGAAAGCAGAACATTGGCAAATGAATCTGAAAGGAGGGAAATCTATCTGAAAGCAAATGAACGCTCTTAATAATTAGCTGGGATAGAATGTCTAGAACTCACTGTAGCAAGGAGATAACATTTCAGTTTACTTATGGGGATGCAAGCAGGCCTGAAGAAAGATGCCCTGCCCCTTTGGTGGTAGAGGAAAGTGCCATCTAGTCACAGCTGATTTTTAGTGACCCCTCATGGAGTTTTCAAGGTGAGAGACGTAAAGAGGTGATTTGCCATTGCCTGCCTCTGTGTAGCAATACTAGATTCCCTGGCTGGTCTTCCGTCTGAGTACTAACTAGGGCTGACCCTGGCGCCGGTCACACGGGAGGCTTTGATCCGCGAGAGGGACGGATCAGGGGCGCAGCAAGCGGGCGCGATCACTCCACAACATCTGGGAAATGGCGCACACCTGTCCCCGATCCGTCTCTTCTGTCAAAAGACACGTTTTTCATGGACATAAGTAACCCCTGGTAAATAATAGCCTATTAAGCCTGTATTAAAGTGACAGGGCTCTTTTTTTCAAGCAGTTGCCAACCGAGTTAATATGAACATCTGTTGGATTTTATGAATTTTCTTATAACCTATTATTCTAATTATAGACATAAAATTGCATATTAAAAAGAAAAACCACCTGAAATTGAGGGGAAATGACAGGTTAAAAGTTTCAACGAGCACCACTGAAAAATATTTCTCTAAACAGACAAACTGGATATTGTGAGAAGGTTAGTTCCAGTGCTAACCGTCCCTCTAAGAAACCCAGAAGTGAAATGTTAACAAAGGTGAGACTGAAGGTCTCACAATTTACTCCCATGAGTTTCTGGAATTTCTTAGACCAAAATGACCTAGGGTACTCTGTCTTCTAAATAGTCATATCCTTTGCATAAAAGTTGCCTATGGGTAATCAGGCTGTAGAACCATAACAAATTGGAAGAAGCCATATTTTCTTACAGGCTTATGATTTTATAACAATGTGTAAGCGAACAAGCTAGGAAACTTTTTGTGGGCTTATTTGCAAAACTGCTCCAAAGGCAGATGTGATTCAAACAGCCTAAAATGTGTTCTAAAATCTTTCCACGCTTCCAAATGCAGCAAATAGTGTCCATCTTGCCATGGGAGAACATAAAAAGCATCAAGGGACATAAAAAACAAATTCTTTGGCCAAGATTGTTCAAATTTACAGAGTGCGCAGTGCATTAAATAGTTCGTAGGATGCCATTTGTCCCTATTCAGCTGGATCTACAAGTACTAAAACTTGATTTCCTCTCTGAAAAGGGCTGTGTCAAAATTGTTCATTCCAAATAATTTTGCTTCCAGTTATGACTGTGAAATGCAGGGACAGCTGGTGGCAACAGTCTCTGGCAACCTGCACAATATAAACTGGCACATTTTACAGTGAAACAGGTTCCAAAAAGAGCACATCAATTCACTAAGAGAGTTTCTCTCTCTTTCTCTCTCCTAGATATGCATTTAAAGCAACAGGAGAGAGATTGCTTGATAAAATGCTGCACAAGTTTGATTATCTGCTGATCTACCTAAATGGCATAGGGGCATGGAAGATGGCTTCCATATGCATATCGCTAGCTGAATTATGAAACTTATGTAAAAATAGATCCTGTTTAGGCTTTTTCTTTTGCTGATCCAGAGCACTGTATGTTGACTCCTATGTGAGAAGCTGAAATCTCATCAATCAGTTTATTTGGGAGAATCAAGGTTCAGTTTCTACCTTGCCTCTTTCTTGCTGAACTGTTGATCAGCTGAAGTGCATCATTTTTCAATAGGCTCCATGTCCACTGTTAGAACCTGGAATTCGGTGTTAGGGTTCTCATTCCTTGGTGCATATACGAACTAGGATGTTCAGGAGTCCAAAGGTTTTCGGAAATCGGCATGTGAGAACTATTTTTAATGTCTTTTAGGGACTGTGCTGCATCCGTACGCTGGACATTCTTCCCTTATTACTTATTTTAACTGTTTTCTTAAGTCCCAATTGACAGCATTGGTTCAATAAAAAAGGTACTGTAACAAGCCGATTTTTCAGTACCCATGGGAACCAGTTGTACACTTTTCTTGTATTTTTGTTCAGGCCCTTAAAACTTCTCTGAGTTTAGATTACTGTTAGGGTTGCCAGCAACCCCCAGAAAGACTCAGGAAGGTGGAGCCTCACCAAAACAGTACCCCACAACACTGCAATGTCATTTTCTGGTTGTGTAATTGGAAGTGACATCACTGCATAGCAGGGTGCTCTATGATTTCTCTGAAACTGTTATAATAAAAACCACAGACTTTCAGGGGATCCTAAAGCATCCCATGATGTAAGAAGAAGAGATTGGATTTATACCCCGCCCTTCACTATCCAAATGTGTCTCAGAGTGGCTTACAAACTCCTTTCCCTTCCCCTCCCCACAACAGACACCCTGTGAGGTAGGTGGGGCTGAGAGAGCTCTTGGCAGAAACTGCTCTTTTTCAAGGACAGCTCTTATCAGAACTATGGCTTGCACAAGGTCATCCAGCCAGGTGCAAGTGGAGGAGTGGGGAATCAAACCCGGTTCTCCCAGATTAGAGTCCGTGCACTTAACCACTACACCAAACTGTAGTGATATCGTTTCTGGTTTTGCCTTTCCCGCCTTTTTTCCATACCACTCACTGGAGCAAGGGTAGGCAATGGAGGGTGGGGGTGGGAGCTCCCCTGCCCTCATTGGGCATTTGGAAACACTGTTCATTGTTAATCCGATGCTAGTTTATTTTACCATTCAAGTTGACACTCTGCATTGTATGTGTTATAAACGTTTACAAATTAATGTCCAATGTAGATAACACATGTATTGTTTGGATTGACTTGTTCGGAACTTCAGTAGAACCGGAAACACAGATTCTGGAGTTTAAGGCTTAATTAATTATTTATTTATTTTATTTCTACCCGGCCCTTCCTGCATGAGGGCTCGAAGCAGGTTACAACATATAAAACTCACAACAATAAAAACCAACTGTAATTCTATAAAATCACCAACCTCTTAAAACAAGATGACATTCCGAAAAACCATTTCCCAGAGTCCCGGCATGGTATAACAAGAGGGCGAAGAGAGGCCAGAGCCTATAATTTAGTCCAGTGACTCAACAATTTACAACAAATTACAGGAGGAGGGGCCAGATGGTATTTGATGTCCTCTGCCTCGCCCAAAAGCCTGGTGGAACAGCTCTGTTTTACGGGCTCTGTAGAACTGTAAAAGATCCCGCAGGGCCCTGATCTCTATTGGGAGCTTATTCCACCAGGTTGGAGTCAGGACCAAAAACATCCTGGTCCTTGTTGAGGCTAGATGGATGTCTTTTGGGCCAGGGACTTCCAGTATGTGCTGGTCTAATGAGTGCAAGGCCCATCGAGGCACATATGGGAAGTGGTGGTCCCTCAGGTATGCTGATCCCTGGCCAATAAGGGCCTTAAAGCTTAAAATCAACACCTTGATGCGGATCCAAAATTCTGTCGGCAGCCAAGAGAGTTGATGTAGCACTTGCTGAATGTGCGCCCGCAGAGACATCACAGTCAGCATGCGTGCTGCTGTATTCTGCACTAGGTGTAACTTCCAGATCAGGTACATAGGTAGGCCCATGTAGAGCAAGTTACAATAGTCCAGTCTGTTACCGCCAATGGCCTGCCTCGTTGTTTGGGAATTAGCTATGTGGCAGGGGAAACCAGAAGAGTACAGGGATCGCACACCAATTGTACACCTAGGTCTGGTACAGTAGGAAGACTCCAGATTTGAAGAGTAAATTAAATGGATTTTATTAAAGAATTTACCTAATTACAAGCACACTAAGCATTCAAAAAGAGCAAGCAATACAGAACTAAGAAAGTAGAGGTGACTGATAGCAAATGGGTCAGTTACAGGGTAATACAACCTGTTCAGATGTGCAGAGGTCCATGGTAGGGTTGCCAAATGTGAATCGGCCGGGAGAGGGGGGCTCCCGGCCGGCGTCTGTTGCGTACGCGTCACCCGGAAGTGACGTCGCACGCTGGGGGCAGGGCCACGCCATTTGAGGGGAAAACAAAGAGTGACGCGCACGTGGGGGTGGGGTTTTCCCCAGGCCCCGATTCCACGGGAGTGGGAATCGGGGCTTGAAAGCGGGGGGAAATCCGCCCCCCCGGGAGCATTTGGCAGCCCTAGTCCATGGAGACGGGATTGTGACCCAAACAAAAGTTTGGGGGTGGACTGCTAGTTGGCATCAGGGCAGAGGCACACTCTGAGGCCATGTGCATGGATGGATATAGACAATAGAGAACAATGCTGACCAATGGGAGGTCTTGAGGGGCTTGCCCCAGGTGAAGACAAAAGATTACCTGGACCAGTCAGGGGTGTCTGTCACTTTAATGTAGGCATAAGATAGACAGCAAGGAAAAAGTGCAGCTCGGAACCATATTCAGATACCCCGGGCCAACACCGTACTAACTGCAAGGTCACCCCTGAATGGCCATAAATCTATCTATCTATTTATTTATTTATTTAACTTTACATTTGCTATACCGCCCTAACCCCTAGGGGGTCTCTGGGCGGTTTACATTTGTTGTGGTTCTAGGAACCTTTCTTCCCTAACTTGGGCCACAAGTGATAGGATGGGGAAACCTACCAGCACCCTAGTTGGAGCGTCTTGTTGTTTCTCCGGCACGGCTTGTTCCGGCGATCTCTTCTGGCACACCTCCAGCGACTGCCGACCGGCGGGACTGCGCAGGCGCCCGGCTTCCACGCTCTGCTTCCTGGTTCGGCTCAATCCAATCAGGCTCCGCCTTGCCAGGCGCCGCGTGTCATCGGGCGCCCCTCAGTCTCTCGCCTCCGCCGCTCTGCATGATGTCCATTCGCTGCCAGGGATCGCTCCGCTCATGCTGCAGCCGCCGCATCACCGCCTTTCCTTCGCCGCCAGATGCTTTCGTCGCCGCCATTTTTGCCGCTGATGACTCCACTGTTTCTCACCATCTTCCACGCTCCACGCTCCTCATCTGAGGCGGGTGCCCCCTACCCTTCTAAGGGTAGGTACCCATTCGCCTACTCGCATAGGTGTTTTAACTGCTTTCGGCCCGCTGGGTTGGCGGGAAACCTATGCAGAAGGTACCATAAAATCCAACAATCAAAGGAAGCAAAAATGGCATGGAGTGTGGAGGCTACCATAAAATCCAATGATCAATGGAAGTGAAAGCAGCATGCAATACAGAGGGGAATTTCTGTTCCAACATGGGTTTGCTAAAACAAGGGAGGGAAAAGCCAGTGCACAATCAGTCCAAGACTGTACATGCCAGAATGTCAAAGCATCTTTGCAACCTCTGCAATCACCAGTTAATCTCTGCTGTAAGTATTGACTGGCCCAACAGGATGCTCTGCTCCCCAGAGCAGGGGTCCCCTGTCCTGGCCTGCTGAGGAATGGCAGTGACAGCTCCAGTACCAACTGTAATTCTTGTCTACTGAGATGCAGTTTCAGTCCCATCAGCCAAGCATTAGGATTGCTTAGAATGTCTCTGTGTAGTCCATCCTCTTGGGACAACTGCTAGAACGTGCTTCTTTGCTGTATTCATGGCAGATTTCACCTCCAGTAACAAAATCTGCTTAGCTTCCGAGATCAGACGAGATCGGGCGTGTTCAGGGTGGTATGGCCGTAGGCTAGTAACAAAATCTTAGCAGCATTAGGCCTTTTTAACAGCTTGCGAGTTTCCTTCTGTGGGAATCTCAATCTCTGTTTAACACAGAGAGGAGCACAAACATCGGGCATCTTGGTTTTCAGCCGTTTATCACTGCTATCACATCAAGAGAATAGCTGTAGAAACATCTCAAATGGAAACAGGAGGCAAGCAAACCATACCTCTTCATTATTTCTGTTGAACGTCGTGTTTTGAGGGTTCTGTACAAGTCATTTCAGTCAAGGTATTACTTATTTTTTTGTTGGGAAAGCCACTTTAAAATCCCATAATTTGTGACTGTCACAGTACTTTTGACATTTGTTTGCGGAAACTCCTTTTTGTATGAAAATCCAATAGAGTGCACTTGGAGCTCACTTCCAAAAAAAATGGCTGTGGGAATCAGGCCTATCTATTCCAGTTGTTTACCAATTCATGGGCACCAGAAATGACCTTGCAGCTTGCTCCAAAGCTGTTATCTTTCGGACAGTGTTAAAATCAACAGTTGTATTCTGCGTGTGTGTAAGTCGCAGCTGACTTATGGTGACCCCAGCAAGGGACTTTCGGAGCAAGTGAGAAGCAGTGGTGGGCGGCCAGTGCCTTCCTCTGCAGAGCTTTCCGTGGTGGTTGCCCATCCAAATACCAGCCCCGCTTAGCTTCCAAGATCTGATGAGATGGGGCTATACCATGTTGCCTTACCTCCAAATCGTATGCTCGGCTGACCCATTAAAAAAAAACACCAGCAAATGCTGACCCAGGGAAAAGTCCATCTACTGAAGATCTGTTTTGTTTAAAAGATGAAGGTTTTAATTCAGGCCAGTTTTGAGATTACAGGGCAGATTAACACTACCTAGCTCTCTTTCCTAACCCACAAACTACCAGCATCACTGTGTCCCAATTTTTGTTCCACAGTATCCTATGCTGAAGCCAGTGTCTGTGCCGTCCATTGGAAATCCAAAGGAAGGCCAACACACTGTTTTTTCAGCTAGATTCATGGCCAAAAACCTGAAAGAATGTTGGGTTAGCAGAGTGCTCAAGGCACATGTCACAGCAGAATCTGCCCAATGTGTGCACTGCTATGAAACAAAGTTAGACACGGAGCCTTTTTTATCTTTGCAGAACTAGTATGTGTCCTTTATTGTATATTGGATAAAACAAAGAAAGGATTCTAATCTAGTCTAACTGACTAGGGTGGATGGAGATGCATGTCCTGTCCTCACAGCGCCAAGATGAAGAAGAATGGTGGGGAGAGAAAGTGTCAGACAGAAGGAAGGTTCCCTGAGAGTAGCAATCTGCATATCAAAGGGATAGCACTGGAATAGTAGAAAGGAAGGGTCCTGACCTACCTATCTCTCTCTTGCTATAGTCCCCCTCTAAAGTCAAGAGACAGTGCAAAGTCCTTCATTTTCAAAAAAATCCCATATCCTGAGGCCCATCACCATGTGGATGTCTGCCAGAGAGCACCATAGTTTGAAATGGAGGCCAGGCCGAGTGAACCACTATGGGCTGTGTATTCTCAGGCCTTAGTGCCAGTGCAGAAGGGAGTGCTGCTTTTCCAGCTCATAATTTGTAGGCCCATAATCCTGTTCTCAGACACTGAGGTGAGGAGCTCTCACCTGGAATAGGTATCCTCCATTTCCAGACTACCCATCACTCCAGTTAATGTTTTTATCATGTCTGTGGTTTAAAAAAGCGGTGCCTTCTCTCTAAGCATTTACATTATTGTGATGCAGCTCCCCTGCCTTGTATTGGTGCTTGTGTTTCATCAGTAAAATGTGCTTTGCTGTCCAACAGGAATGCAAAAGGCTACTGAGAAGGATGTCTCCTCATGCCAAAGACAACCTGAGATGCCTGCTGTTTCTCCTCCTAGCAGTCTTGGGACTTTGCTGGATTCGATGCAAGTCAGGCCCCCAAACCAGGAGGACATCTATTGTCCACCTCTTTGAATGGCGCTGGACTGATGTTGCTCTTGAATGTGACCGTTATTTAGCACCAAATGGATTTGCAGGAATTCAGGTTAGTACACTGTCCCCTTCAGAGATGGTAGTATTAGGGTCTGAGCTAGTCTATATCCCATTTTTATCTGGCCTAGGAAGGCAGGGCAGATGGTTTTCCAAGTCCCCTTTTTATACTTGCAAGAGAAAGATTGTTCCATTGTCAGCCAGTCATTGCAGAGTATCGTAGCAGAGTGGGGATTTGCACCCAAATCTTCCCAGTCTGGGATTGCCAACCTCCAGGTGGCGGCTGGAGATTGTCTGGAATTACAGTTGATTTCCAGGCAACAGAGATCAGTTCACCTGGAGAAAAAGGCTGCTTTGGAAGGTGGACTCTGTGGCATTATGCCCCATTGATGCCCCTCCCTCCTCAGGCTCCACCCCCAACATTTATTTATTTATTTGTGGGATTTTTATCCCACTGTACCACAAAGGCGGGCTCAGGGTGAGTTACGTTACCAATAAAAACATATTTAACATTCCATATAAATTTCAGTTAAAACCTAAAAACCAATTATATGATGGTGAGATGGGGGTATACTGTGTATGACTCAGGAGAGGGCCATCAAAATCTGTGATACGTTGATATAACTGTCATTCTAGGCTGGTTGAGCTGGGGGCTAGTTAGAGCAGGGGAGGCCAGACATAATGAGGCCTCTGCTGCCTCAACCAAAAGCCTGGTAGAACAGCTACGTTTTACAGGCCCTGTGGAATTGTAGCAAGTCCCACAGGGCCCCGATCTCAATTGGGACCTTGTTCCACCAGGCCGAAGCCAGAGCTGAAAAAGCTCTGGCCGAAGCTAAGAGGAGATCTCTAGGGCCAGGGATTACCAGTAAGTGATGTTCTGTTGAGCGTTAAGCTCTTCCGGGGACATATTGGGAGAGAGGGTCCTGCAGATATGTTGGTCCCTGACCGCATAGGTCCTTAAAGGTTAAAACCATAACCTTGCACCTAATCCTGACCTCAACTGTCAGCCAATGCAGCACATGAAGCTCTGGCTGTTTGGGCACCCACAAAGACATGCCAGACAGGAGGTGTGCCACTGCATTTTGCACCAGCTGAAGTTTCTGGGTCAGGTTCAAGGGTAGCCCTGCGTAGAGCGAATTGCAGTCATCCAGTCTGGAGGTGACCATTGCATGGATCACTGTTGCCAAGTCACAGCAGGAGAGATAGTGAACCAGCTGCCTGACCAGCCAAAGATGGTAACAGGCCAACCTGGCAGTGTTGGTGATCTGGGCTTTCACTGAAAGTGAGGCATCCAGGATCACTCCTAGGCTCCTCACCATTGGTGCTGGCACTAAAGCTGCCTCGCCAAGGGTTGGGAGCAGTGTTCCCTCTAAGCTGAGTTAGTGTGAGCTAGCTCACAGTTTTTTAGCCTCTGGCTCACATATTTTTGACTTAGCTCAGGAAGGATGGCTCCAGAGCAAACTAATTTATGCAGGAGCCAAATTGTTTGCTCATAACTTTAATACCAGTACCTCACAAAGTAGCATTTTTTTCTCACGAGACTCCACAGCTTAGAGGGAGCATTGGTTGGGAGCTGGATTCCGGATCCCACCCAGTCCGACTCAGATACAGGACATCTGTCTTCGATTGATTTAGTTCCAGCTGGCTCTGCTGTAACCAACCAGCCACAGTCTCCAGAGCCTTGGCCAAAATATCTGGGGCAGAGTCCGTCCGTCCATCAACAGATAGAGCGGAGTGTCATCAGCACACTGGTGACAACCCAGCCCAACCCCCCAGATTAACCGGGCAAGAGGGTGCATATAGATGTTAAACAGCATCAGGAAGAGAATCACTCCCTGAGGGATGCCGCATACCAAAGGGTAACGAGGAGATACCCTCTCTCCAAGCACCACTCTCTGTCCTCGACCATGGAGAAAGGAGACCAGCCATTGCAAGAATGTTCCCCGTAACCCCACATCAGCGAGGCGATGGGCCATCAGATTGTAATTGATCTGGAGCTGTTCCGCTACCACTCTTTCAACTACCTTGCCCAGGAACGGAAATGTTTGACACTGGGTGGTAGTTGGCTGGGACCATAGGGTCCAGAGATTGCTTTCTCAAGAGTGGTCCTCGAAGACAAGGACCGGTCGATAATCTCTCCCAGGGGAACCCGAATTCCGTCACTGCTGGCCTTAACCAACCAGGATGGGCTTGGGTCAAGGAGGCAGGTGGTGGGCTTCACAGCTGCTAGGATTCTGTTGACCTCCTCCTGAGAGAGTCAGCTGAACTGGTCCAAAGTTGGACTGGAAGATGGCCAAGGGGCCTCCAGCTCATTTTCTGTATCAGCCGTAGCCGGCAGATCCTCTAGGTATTTTCCAACCCGGAGCTGGCAACCCTATCCCAATCCTAGTCACTCATTGTAACAACTATAGCAAACTGACTACTTGGTACACTCAAGCCTTTCTCCCTGCTTTGCTTACAAGGTGCTGCATGAGACACGGATAAGCACAGGTAGACTTTTTGTGCACTGCCCCGACACTTAAATGAAGGAAGTTCAGATAAATCAAGACTGTATGCATACCAGCCTTGTTCTCCACGACCACCAATGAATAAATACTCCTCCCCATTTCTTTTACTAGAGTTCAGGTTATTTTAGTAACTAGATTAAATATTAATAGAAATAGAAGCCATAGATGGTAACTTCTGCCAGCCTTCAAACACAATGACATTTACAAGCAGGACTGTGTACACACTGCGCTAAAACAGTCCAGAACTATGTCCTGAAGAAGATCAATTCAGTGATTTGCATATATGACTGTTAGTAGCTTCAGGTGGGTAGTTGTGTTGGTCTGAAGTAGAAGAGCAAGATTTGAGTCCAGTAGCGTCTTAAAGACCAACAAGATTTCTGGTATACAGGCTTTCTAGAGTCAAAGCTTCCTTCATCAAATATTTATTTTATTATTTATTTAATTTAATTTATACCCCGCCAAGCAGCCCCGTAGCTAGGGATTTTTTGGGGGGGGGGGCTTGGGGAGGCCCACCAGCTAATTACATTAAAGGCTCCAGGGCAAGGGGGGTCTGCTTGGCGTGCACCCACACAGCCCCCACTAGAGCCATCCTCTGAGGCGAGCCAGAATCCCAATGTTAATAGACACCAAAAGGTCTAGGAAAGCTGCCGTGTTTAAAAAAAAAAAGGAGAGCGGGAATCAAGTTTCCTCCCTCACTCCTTCCCTGAGCCGATGATCTTTTCTGAAGCCTGGAGCAGAAAATCCAACAGGAGGAGCTAACTGCGGCAATCCGACCAATGTGTGTGTGACTCAGTCAGTCACTGGATGCTGCTGAGTCCTAAAGATACTAATCTCAGATGAGCTCAAACAGGGAGATGCCAGCTCAGATTGATCAGGGGGTGAAGGGGAAGGAGGGGGAGCTGAAGATTGGGGGATGCCCCCACAAAAACAATGGGGAGTCCGGGCCCCACGTTAGTTAAGGGCCTGTCACCAAGGCGGGCTTAGGGCGGCTTACAACAATCATAAATACAATTGAATACAGTTAAAACCCTATCATTAGAATAAATTACTTAAAATAACAAACCTTTAAAATATAACACATAACACGCTGGATACAAGTTGGAATGGAGATTCCTGAGCCCTTATATCCCAGTCAGAAGATGGGAGGGGTGTTGCAAAGATGGGAGTCAGAATGCAAAGGTACTATGCAAAATGTAATCAGCTTGATTGTTGACATCAGATAAACAGGTCAGTCCCTATGCAAAACAATAAGTGTCATTATAAACACCACACTCAGAAATCAGTTGGAGAACATTTTAATCTTCCCGGATATGCCATTGCTGACAAAAGGGTGGAAATCCTGAAACAGAGAAACTTCAAAGGGAGATTAGAGCACAAGATTACTGAATTTGAATTCATTCACAAATTCTGAACAATGTACCCCCCACCTTGGGCTGAACAAGGACAGGATTCTTATCTCATTATTCATGCTAATTTACTGCTCCCACCTCTGCTCTAGTCAAGCTGGTTACATTTTGGCAATAGGATTCTTTGGGTGGGGGGAGAGGCATTTGTGTGTGTTCTTGCACCTGGAAATCACGTTGACCTCTGGTGAGTGACCCCTACTAGGGGCCTGGAGGATATTTAGAGAGGTGGCTGAATAAAACCTGCCTCTGTCCTCCTGACTTGGTATTCCAAGGAAGTCTCCCATCCAAGTACTAACCACAGTCAATCCTGCATAGCTTCCAAGATCTGACAAGATTGGGCTTGCCTGGGCTATCAGGTCTTGGCTGGTAATAGGTTCCTGATGTAACAAAGGCCAGATCAGAGCCTATGCTTGGGTATGTTTGATGCTGGCTTTTAAAGCTATTTTCTAAAGCTATCAAGCATTCCTGCAAATAGCAATCACAAAAGTAGTTCACCTGGCCATAGTTATGGTCAACTATGACTAGCCCCCCAGGGTTACAAAAATATACAATACTATTCTACTTAACTTGTGTCACTGAGTATTCTTCTTTAGAAAGGGACTCAATTGTTGTGTAATGTTTCAACTCACATCCTTCTGTGTGTATGTGTTAAAAATTTTGGGTTTTCACTACAATCTCTCTTGATCAATTACATCTCAAGTAAAATGAAGGGAAATGAAAGACTACACAGCCAAGGTGTTGGGATTCAAGTGACACCAGTAGAAGTAAATCTGTAACTGAACAGCAGCACGCTGAACAACATATTAGCCACTTTATGATGATACACCAGCCAAGATAAGAGGTTATTTTAAAAAAGAGAAATGTGTAAGTTATTGCAGGTTCGGTGTAGTGGTTAAGTGCACGGACTCTAATCTGGGAGAACCGGGTTTGATTCCCCACTCCTCCATTTGCACCTGGCTGGATGACCTTGGGCAAGCCATAATTCTGGCACAGTTGTTCTTGAAAAAGAGCAGTTTCTGTCAGAGCTCTCTGAGCCCCACCTACCTCACAGGGTGTCTGTTGTGGGGAGGGGGAGGGAAAGGAGTTTGTAAGCCGCTTTGAGACACCTTTGGGTAGTGAAGGGTGGGGTATAAATCCAATCTCCTCCTCCTCCTCCTCCTTCTTGTTTGCGGCTATAGCTTGGATCCTATGATGTGACTTTTGCCTCCCACTATAGTCCCTTATCTACCAGGAGCAGCATTTCAGGGGATATTTTGGGTTGCAGTGGGGAGTGGAGGCAGTGAGAAATTCATGGTCAGCAGATAAAATTCCTCCTGCCCATGGAAACGCTCTGTTGGATCGAAGCCATAGAAATCAACATTGTGCGTTTGGGTGTGTGTGTGGGGGGGTGTCCACTACAATAACCAGATAATGACCTGAATCCAACTACTCCATTCAGCAAAGTTTGATTCCTTCCTCCCACTGAAATCGCTCTGCCTCCAATGGAAGAGCCACTTAAGTTGGAGGGAGGTTCCTTCAGCTGGACTGAGGCTTCAAGCTTTTCTGAACAGAGTGGATGGACCCAGGCTGCTACCTGTATATACCCAGGGATCACAAATAATAATAATGTACATACACATATGCCATCAAGTTGTGACTTCTGGCAACCCCAGTGAAGGGCTTTCAAGGCAAGTGAGAAGAAGAGGTGGTTTGCCATTGCCTTCCTCTGCAGAGTCTTCCTTGGTGGTCTACCCATCCAAGTACCGACCCTACTTAGCTTCCAAGATCTGATAAGATTGGACTATACCATGCCGCCTTCCCTCCCACAAACAATAAATCTTAGTATAAGTCCATATTTTTTACATATGATTTCAGTCATTGCCAAATACATCTTGTTTTGTTTAAACAGGGACTAATTTAAGGTTTGTCTGAGCCCTGTATTCAATTAGTAAAAGATAGGAAAGTTAATGTCATTTATGTCACATGACTGCTTTTTTTTTTTTTTTTTGAATAGATAGATTTCTCCTCCAAATGAAAATCTTGTAATTACAAGGCCTTGGAGACCATGGTGGGAAAGATATCAGCCAATCAGCTACAAGATATGTTCACGTTCTGGAAATGAAAATGAATTTAGAAACATGGTGACCAGATGCAACAATGTTGGAGTAAGTAGTTTTTAGTGCCTTTTCGGGCAATAGACTAGGTTGAGGCAGTGGATTTTAGGCCAAAGCAACCTCTTGTTACATACTAACTAGAAGATACTCTTTTCTATTTAATTATCTCTAGTGAGATATTTGGCTCGCTCAGTGCTCTGCAGAAAATGATTCAGAAGCTGTCCTATAATGTTCAGTATCTTCTCTGGATCTTTTCTTCTTAAATAGCATTACATTTGTTACTGCCCAGTCGTCTGGGAAGTAGTCAATTCTCATGACAAAGTGTATATCTTGTTAGATTCATTAAGAACTCTCAGAGTATGTCATCCACACGTGATGATTTGTTGTTTTTATTTGTCCATTAGCCCTAGAACTTAACGTCATGCTTTCTAGTTGAAAGACAAGTTCCATCTTTCTGAAAACATGAGCTATAGAACAGATTGCTTCCCTCTTTTTCCCACAGTGAAAACGGATGCAAAGACTTCATTCAGTTTCTCTGCCGTCTCTCTGACTTCCTTCGGCAATCCTTTCACACCATTGTTGTCCAACAGACCAACTGCCTTGTTAACTGTTCATCTGATTGTTTAAAGCAATTCATATTGTTAGCAGTGTTCCCTCGAAGCTGAGTTAGTGTGAGCTAGCTCACAGTTTTTTACCCTCCGGCTCATACATTTTTGTCCTAGCTCAGGAAGGAGGGCTCCAGAGCAAACTAATTTATGCCGGAGCCAAATCACCTGCTCACAACTTTAATGCCGGTAGCTCACAAAGTAGAATTTTTGCTCACAAGACTCCACAGCTTAGAGGGAGCGTTGGTTGTTAGTCTTGCTTTATTTGGCAATGTGCCTCTCACATTCTCTTTTCATTAATTTGACTCTGCCGTGTGTATCTTCATCAGGTTCATATTTACGTTGATGCTGTAATCAACCATATGTGCAGTTCTGGGGCTGGTTCTGGCTACCGTGGGACCTGTGGGAGCTATTTCAATGCAGGGATCCGAGATTTTCCTGCAGTCCCATACTCTAGCTTTGATTTCAATGACCAAATATGTAAAACACCAAGTGGGGACATTGAAAATTACAGCGATCCTGTGCAGGTAAGCTTTACAACACTGATATTTCGGCCTTCTGTTTTTAGGAAATGATTGCTGTTGCTGTATGTCATGACTATTAAAGTCACATGTTTGTATATGTACTGTAAACAGACAACAGGTCTGAGAATGATAATGTTGGACCTACCATGAAAAGAGAAGCCCTCCCCCAGGCTCCTTCATCCAGAGGAAATCTTTAAATTTGTTTGAGTGGAGTGATAAGATACAGGCCAGTAAGCCTGATTGCGCATTCTCTTGAGCAACAGTTAAGTCTGCTATCTGGTTTTGAATGGGAACTTGTTGGGAAATTGCAGTTGTGGGATGCACAACTGGAATTCAGATCTACTTTATAGGAGCAAGTATCCATTTTTGCAAATGCAAGATGTCTGTATGAGAGTAAATGGAAATTTATATAAATGGACAAGTCTTTTGTGTTCTCCTGGCTTAGTCCACATACCTTTTCACAGGTACCCTTCTTAGGCATTTTCTGGCAGATTATGGTGCGTGAAGAACATTCTCCATAAAACTTGTCTCCAGGGGAAGAGGATTTAAAAAATCCCTCTACATAGGTATCATTTTACATGCATCAGCTGTAAGCCAAAGCAAGTGGGTGGGTCGCAGCACCTTTTAGGGAGATACAGCTTGTTTGTCCCTGGGCACGAACAGATGTCATTTTCTTATTTGAGGTTAGTAAGAAGCATGCAGCTTACTTGCAAGGGTGATGTAGTATCAACAGTGTGGCGAAAAGCGATTTGGATTAATAGTGCAGACTATTTTGCACACTGAAGTCCATTTCACACATGCACGTACAGCATTTTAGTTTTTCGTGATTTTCATCTGAATGTGTTCTTACTGTTGAAAAGGATTACATTTCAGGTGACAAAATACCATGTTTCATCTCACATGGCTGATTCACTCATGCAAGTTGCCCCAGCATGTCATTGCATGAACCAGCCTTAAGTTGAACTCTGCTGCGTTTATTCAGTAATTATATTCAAAGATAATATCTTTAAGAATAGCTCTATTTTGATTCAAGATTCAAAGTGAAGACATTTTAAATGGAGCACTTGTATACACTTCACTGGGAGAATGCAAGGAATTTTGGAGGGAGGCAAGCTGTCACAAGTGCCATGAAGATTGTATCTTTGGGTTTTGACCACTGAATTAATGACAACTCATTCTCTGTGTGTCTAGGTTCGTAACTGTCGCCTGCTTGGCCTTGTTGACCTCACACAAAGGAGAGATGATGTGTGTTCCAAAATAGTTGACTATATGAACCACCTGCTAGGTATTGGTGTTGCAGGGTTTCGAATTGATGCATCCAAGCATATATGGCCTCAGGACATAAATGCTATTATAGGCAAACTAAATAATCTAAATATACAGTGGTTCCCCCAAGATTCACGACCTTTCATCTATCAGGAGGTAACTCCCCTGTTATTATTTATTGTTTGTTTATTAGTTTTTGGACCTGGACAAAATTCTTGTATTTTATTCTTCCCCAGTGGTTACATCATGGCCTCTTTCCTTTATCTTTTAATGATAAATTGTCATCATGGCAGCCAGGAAGTAAGACACCTTTTTTAATTGTGTGCACTATTTCAATAGAAACCACTTCAGTAGAGGAAACTAGGTACCCATTCCAGGGCTGATAAAAATTTTAATGCAGTATTAAACCAGAAAGTGCAGAAGCTCAGTTCAAGTCATACTAACTCAGTAACAGAATAACCTGAAATCAGTTTTCAAATGCTTAGCTAAAACATACTCAGATGGATCCTTTCAGATTTTTTTGCTGTGGAAAGAGGTAGTAGAGGCCCCTTCAAAACCTGAAAAGGCTGTGCTAGGGATCATGATAGACAGAAGTCACACAGAGAAGATTGATGGGTGAATGGTTCTGGAAATGTTGGCCATAATAGGCTGACATTTATCTAGTCACATTGGAGATGGGCTAAAACTTCTAGGAATAAATTGTGATGAACCAAGTACAGTAAGATATTGATGTTCTGATGTTCTAATTCAGTACACTGGCTTGTTTCAAATAATTGTAACCATATCAGTAACACCAGTGTTGCAGCAAATTGCAATCAAGATCATTTTCCTTTATCTATTTTCCTTCTCACCCCCTCATCTCCTGGTCATCTTTCTCCAGGTAATTGACATGGGCGGTGAAGCAGTCCGAAACTATGAATACTTCAGAAATGGTCGAGTGACTGAATTTCGATACGGCGCACAACTTGGGACTGTCCTTCGTAAATGGAACGGAGAAACAATGGCAAACTTAAAGTAATGGACTTTGGGCACAAACTGACCAGAAGAGCCCACATGTGGAGGCCAGAGTTTAGATGCCTCTGTGCAAGCAAATACAACTAAGATCTCTTCTCCCTGCCCCTGCCCCCCACTCCCCACCTTGGAATGAGAATTCTCCTGTGGCCTGCAGCAGACATGGGATTTGGATGTAGAACTCTATATCCTGCAGCTTCTCAGCCCATGCACAGGAGTGGATGTTTTCCCATCACCTGTGAATTTGGTTGCTAAAGTGGTATATATGCTGAAATAGATTTTAAATAATATTTTAATAATTTTTTATGCCCCCGGAGGGGTTTTTTATTGCATTTTTAAAATAATACTACAAACTACAACGGAAAATGGAAAGGGGGACTACATTTATGGGATAAAAGAAAGATACCCACTACTAACTAAAAACCCAAGAGAGGAGATCTTCTGATCAGCTTAAACAAACATCAAGTCTTAATCCCGCTATTCCCTTTACAAACTGAGTCAAGTTTAACAATAACTTTTCAGTTCTTAAAATTTACTGTCATTAAGGAATACCCCAAGTCATCTCATTTCAAAGTTTTTCCAAGGCACAAATCAGAGTCCTTCAGCCTTCACTTCTCCTTGCCCCATCTCTTCCGCAACTTATAGGGACTTTTAGGAGCTGCTGCCCCTTTCTCTGAAAGAGAGTCCTTTCCCGAAGAATCCGAGTCCAGCTCGCCACTGGACTTACTGTCCTCCCCTTCCTTTTCTTCCTCCTCTGGCCCTCCCAACTGGACTCTTAAAAATTCCCGAGCTTTCAGAACAGAGTCAATCTTTTCTTTATTATCCTTGATTTTGAAGGTGACGTCTTCTGGAGTTAGCCATCTATATCCAATTGAATTTGTCTGAAGTGGTATATATGCTGAAACAGATTTTAAATAATATTTTAATAATTTCTTCATATTTAGGAGCTGGGGAGAAAACTGGAATTTGATGCCTTCTGACAAAGCCATTGTGTTTGTTGACAACCATGACAACCAGAGAGGACATGGGGCTGGTGGAGCTTCCATTCTCACCTTCTGGAACCCCAGGTAAGGAACTATGTAGGTCCAAATTTCCAGGTGTGTCATGAAGAACTTTCCTAGATCAATATGTTGCATTCTTAACAAGAGTAATTCAGAAAAAAAAAATGTGAATCTTTCATGTGACGGTCCTCATTCCTGCACCCATGCCTGGATCTGAAAAGAAGTTAAGCCATGAGATCATATGAGATGACAGCATCCATTTTAGATCCAGTGGTAGCAACCACAGGAAACATTAGTTCCCTTGGGGAAAGTAGTAGATAACCTCATTGGTCACGGGGCTGGGAAAAGAAAAAGGGTATCTGTAGTGAAATGGAAGGCAGAAGGGGAGGACAGGAGATGCTGTGACAATTAGACTGCACCAGCTGCAACAGTGACGGGTGACACCTGCAGCCATGCCAGGCCCAGTTGTGGTGGTGGAGGTAGAAGACACTGGCAGCCACTGTGTCCTGGCCATGGCTGCAGAAGATGTCGGCAGCTGTGCCAAGCCCAGAAGCACCAGAAAAAGGTGCTGGCCACTGCTCTGGGCCTGGGTGCAGCAGCAGCAGTCACCAGCAGCTGCTACAGACCCAAGCAGAAGCAGAGGAGGATACTGGCCACTGCTGTGGTCCCAGGCACAGTGGCAAAGGATGTTGGCAGCCACTGTGGGCTGAGCGGTAGGTGGTGGGGCCTGGAGCCTCACTATCCTCAGGGATGGGGGGGATATGGGATTCCCACCCACAACTCCCCCCTCCACAACTATCACAGGTCCCCACTTTTATATTCTAAAAGTGAAGTAGGCCAGATCTGAGAATACTTTAATTTGGTGATTGGAGCTGTGAACAGATAAGACAGATCATTCTACAAAGTTGAAAAATGCCCCAGACTTGGTTCTCCTTAGTAAAAGGCAGGGGGAACAGGAAGGGCCCTTTTCCAGGGTTATTTTGGCCTTTGAGGGAGAGCTTATTGCTGGTAGCCCTGGACTTGGGTTGCCAGGTTTGGAAGTTCCTGGAGACTTTGTGATGGAGTTAGAGGAGGGTTTGGGGAAGGGACAGGCCTCAGCTGGATATATAATGCCATGGAGTTCACCTTCCAAAGTAGCCATTTTCTCCAGGAGTACAGTCCTCTGCCATGAAAGCTCACTAGGTTATTTTGGACCAATCACATACATTCAGCCTAACCTACCACACAGGGTTATAAAAATGAGGGAAAGGGGAATTAAGAGAAGAGAAGCAATTGGATTTATACCCCACCCTTCACTTGGAGTCTCAGAGCGGCTTACAAACTCCTTTCCCTTCCCTAATCTGCTTAGGTCTCCTCTGTGGAGAAAGGTGGGGTATGTGAAATAATAAAAGATAGGTTGAGGAATGGCTGAGCAAGAGATAATGAGGCAGGGAATTGTGAGATGATATGGGGGTTGCCAGGAGGAAAGAAAGAGGAAACAGTGTAGAGAGGAGGATATAGAGGAAAGTGAGGTCCCCCCCCCAAGTCCTTGAGGGTTCCCTACCATGCCAGTGAACCTAGCCCAGTGGCCAGCACCATATAACTGGGCCATACTTTTCTTCTTAAGTAGAGGCTGCTGGGGGGGGGGAAGCTGAAGGTAGAGGGGCAGATAAGTGTAGGTTCACTGTTGGGTGGGAAGCAGAGAAAGAAGCAGGAGAAGGGTAGGCTGTGTTTGCTTTCAGAAAAGGGGAAGAGGAAATAGTGTTTTTTGGGGGGGATGAGATGCTCCCTGCAAGTCCTTTCAGTTTCCCACTTGTTTTCTCTGTTTCTAATCCATATTTGGTAAAAGGTATCTCTCTCACCTGTTCTGCAGACTCTACAAAATGGCTGTTAGCTTTATGCTTGCTCATCCCTATGGATCTACACGAATAATGTCAAGCTACAGGTGGCCAAGGCTTATCCAGAATGGAACGGTAACCTTCTGCTCACTCACAACAAGTGTCTGGCTTTCTTTTCTATATCACTTTCTTTTATATATCACTGCGTAATTGTTAGGGCTAGTAACTGCACTTTGAAAACAGACTGAAATATTATAAAATGTACTGAACCCAATACACAGAAATTATGAAGCACACTAAAGGGAGGCTGGATGACCATCTTTTGGGTATGTTGTAGGGCTATCTTTCAGCTATGCTCCTGCAGAGTGCAGGGGGTTGGACTAGATGACCTGCAAGGTCCCTTCCAACTCTAACATTCTATGAAACACTGCACATGTTTCCATGATTATCAAATCAATTACATAATTCCATTATTTTTAGGGCTGAATTGTCCATTTTGTCCTAACGTTATAGCATTGCTATAAGGGAAAAAAATTGTAAGGGAATCAACATTATGCTTTAAAAAAATTAGCAGATCGCTGAGGGGACAACCTGAGGGGGGTGGGAGGACGCGACCCTGACCACACAAAAGGGCGATGGGAAACAAAATTCAAATAAGGAATTCCTCACTGGAAAGCTGCATGTTCAGATCCGAAAGGAAAAAAAAATTGTGGTAAAAGTGGATTCGGAAAATGTGGGGTAACGGGGCACTAAATTCAGATCTCCTCCTGGGGAGGCAGAAAGTTGTGTGGAAAGTTTTACAGACTTTGATTATTTAAGAACACCGATGCAGAGGTTTGTACTTGTGCAAAAATAGTCTCAATGGGGTGAGAGACTGCCAATTAAAAAGCTATACAGTGGTGTATGGCCAGGGTCCAGCTTACCTAAGGGACCACCTTTCCCCATATGTTCCCCCAAGGGCACTACGGTCGGGGGCAAAACATCTTCTGGCTGTCCCAGCCCCTAGAGATATCAAATATGCTGTGACTAGGGCCAGGGCTTTTTTGGTGGCGGCTCCTATCTGGTGGAACGAGCTCCCGGAGGAGATCAGGGCCCTACGGGACCTTATGCAGTTCCGCAGGGCCTGAAAGACGGAGCTCTTCCGCCAGGCTTTTGAGTAGGAGTCGCCGCCATCACTGTACCACCATCGCGTTGCCATCTCTGGCAATGCGAACTGGCCTTGGGAATGAAGAATGGACATAGTGCAGACCGATCAAGAAGAGACAGTAGAACTTCTGAAACATTGCATAGGTCCCCGTCTTGGATGATATATTGTTGTGAGCACCGATTTTAAATGTAAAATGTAAATGGAATTGATTGTTTTATCTGACCTTAGTGTTATGTATGGCAATTGCCTCTTGTTAGCCGCCCTGAGCCCATGTGGAATGGTGGGATAGAAGTCAAATAACTAACTAACTAAATAAATAAATAAATAAATAGGAAGAAAGTCGAACTTGAAAACATGACGATACACAGCAAGTTTAACTGGCTATGAACTGATTAAAAATTTCATTTATGTTAAGAGAGTAGTTATCATAAGTAGTAATAAGACTGTGTAGTATTACTAATGTAATTTGTAAGTATTAGCCAGAATTAATGAGATGAAAGTATGTCTTTTAACTGTAGGGAAGAAAACTTAGTCTTACATGTAAAATAACTTCCAATTTCAGATGGTTATCTAGACTAACCAAAAGAGATTTTTTTTTATCCCCTCAGATCTTTTTGGGGGAGTTCTGCTTGTGTACATTTAGACATTTCGTGTCTAAAGTTGTTATCTTGAAACACTTCAATCTCCACCCTCTACTTTTTGGCAGGGGTCCCGCTCCACCCTTGCTTTGTTTGAGTTTCCATGCTGTCCAATATTTACATTGCAACAAACAAGCAAAAACTGCAAGAATTTTCTAATTTAGTTTTTTAAGTAAGCCCCTGCAAACTTTGCTTAAAACAGTGATGAGGATCTATGTATATTTAACACCCATCATTATTCTATGCAATTATTTCTCTGTGAATTGGTGTGTTACATGATCTGTTATGAGACCCAGTAACAGAAGTTTAGGAACTTCTGAGGTTACTGTCCTTCCAAACAAAGACGTTTGTACTAAAGATTAACTTGCAGTTTTTTTAAAAAAAAATCTGAACCCATCATCTCACATAATTATCTTGTGTATACATCTTTCAGATTAGGTGATAGCTAAATACCTAAATGTAACACATTCATGTTATGGCCCAATCAAAACTATAAAATCTGTAGATGTCTTCTTTTAACCTGAATATAGATTTAACTCCATCAGTTCTGCTTTTTTGTTTACTTTATTTGTAACCCAGATGAAGTACCATATTTCTCAAACCATTGCAAAACGGATGTGAATGAATTCATAGGATCCTTAAATATTAGAAAAATGTCATATGCATGCAGACAGATTTTCAGTTCATTATCATTCAGTTGTATGCCTTTAATACCTGGATTAAGCCTCACCATCCCTGCCAAGGTTTCAGTAAAGTAAAGGTAAAGGTTCCCTTGCTCGAAAGCCAGTCGAATCCGACTCTAGGGTTGCGGTGCTCCTCTCCGTTTCAAAGCCGAAGAGCCAGCGCTGTCCGAAGACCTTTCCGTGGTCATGTGGCCGGCATGACTAAACACCAAGGCGCACGGAGCGCTGTTACCTTCCCACTGAAGTGGTACCTATTTATCTACTTGCAATTTCTTGCTTTCGAACTGCTAGGTTGGCAGGAGCTGGAAGTAGAGACGGGAGCTCACTCCGTCATGCGGCACACTCGGGTCTCGAACTGCTGAACTACCGACCTTCCACAGCCTGCAGTTCAGCGTCTTAACCACTTGAGCCACCGCAGCTCCTAAGGTTTCAGTACTGATAGCAAAAAGTAATGCCAACAAGCAACTACCCTGGACTCAGCCAGGGCTGCCTTTGTGGCTGTAAGGCTGATAGTGAGCAAAAGGGGAGGAGCTGTGGTGATTGGCCTGGGCAGCGGCATGGGCTGTCAACCAGGGGTCCTGGACTGCTGTGGGGGCAGGAGGAGGGGAGCATTCTTCACTCTGGTCTGACCTCTTGTTCTTAAGGGGCTGCTGCTGGGGCCTTGGCACTAGTTGGCTCCAGAATCCCCACCCACCTTCCCTTTGTCAGGGCACTTTGCAGATACATGCTCTGTCAGCTTCTTGATTCTGTGCATGCTCTCATCACAGCTTTTCATGGGCAGTTTGGACATCAGGCCGAATCCAATTTGGGGGGGAGGGTAGGCTGAGGTGTGGCCATTCAGTGACATGTCCAGCTTGTGTGCTGTTGCCTGGCTCTCACCCTCAGATGGCAAGGGAACCATGCTGTGGCTTATGCCCATGTGGGATCTTAGGATTTGCCTTCCCATGAAGGCTTCCCCATCAGGCAGGCTGGGCGGATCTTTAGTGCCATCAGTCAACAGGCAGGTTACCCAGTTCTGTTATCTATGTGGCATGCTGTGACAATGCTCCTGTGATTGTTTCCAATAAAATCTGTGACCTGTTTTTTCTCCAGTTATGTGTTTGGCTTAATTATTACCTTTTGGGCTCTTGTTCCCTCTTTTGTCCCAGGACTGTAAAGGACATCCTTGACATGTGCCTTGAGAGAGCATAAATGGAACAGACATTACTACTTTGCCAAAGAAGCTTTTTAATAATTTTAAATAGTGCTAATAGCATTCTAAAAACTACAGTCTGTGTTAAGGGACTGAAGAATTTGAAAGGCTACAGATAAACATTATAGTCAGCATACTGTAGACAGTATGAAATGCATTAATCTCTGTATTTGTATCATTCATAACAAGGATATTAACAGTTGGGTTGGACCACCAAGTTACAGTGATGGATCAATTAAACACGTTCCAATTAACCCAGATGGTACTTGTGGCAATGGCTGGGTTTGCGAACATCGGTTGCATCAAATAAGGTAAGTAGTAGAAAACATTCTTGTATATCTGACACCAGTGGAGCTCTGTTGACAGCAACTCTGTTCCTCCACACATTTAGGATTAAGTTCACAAATGCCATTTTCACCAAAATATGGATATATTTTAACTCATGGTGTCCCTCTTGTTTTGTCTGCAGGAACATGGTGATATTCCGAAATGTTGTTCACAACCGACCTCTCATACAGTGGTGGGACAATAACAACAATCAAGTGGCATTTGGACGAGATGGCAAAGGATTTATTGTATTTAATAATGATGACAGGTATTCTTTTTTTGTAGGAATGAATAAGCTAGTATACAGCAGTTCAAAATACCTGTCTGTACCTCAGCTCCCCAGCTAGCCAATCAGGCACTGCACTGGCCTAGCCGGTGGGTGGGGCTCTGGCTGGCAAACCTCAGGAAGGAGTCTTTCTTCTGGTCTGCCCCACTGGAATTAAAGAAGGCTGTGTGAAAACCTAGGAAGTGAAATTTCAGCAATAATCAGATACTTTGTTTTTCCCCCAGGAATTTGTCAGAAATGCTACTAACCGGCCTCCCTGCTGGCATTTACTGCGATGTCATTACGGGTCAGAAGGAAGGAAACCACTGTACTGGGATTCAAATCCATGTTGCTGCAAATGGCATAGCAAATTTTCACATAAGTAGCCAAGCTGAAAATCCATTTATTGCAATTCATGTTGAAGCCAAATTGTAATCAACTCTCTCCCCCCCCCCCACCGGCTTTGTTCTCTAAAGCTAAATAAAATGCAGCCTGTTAAATTTATATCCAAGACAATATATCACTTTTGACAAGCCATACTTATTTCTTTTACTGATCTCTTCTGTTCTATGTTTAATTCTGCTGTATCAGATCCAGTCCAGCTACCTGTTTGCAATAGTTGCCAGCTTGATGCACTACAGGAAGGCCAAAATAGTGCTTGAAGACAATAGCCATCCCATACTTTCTCCTCAAGTAACTGCATGCCTCTGAACTTAGTGGTTCCATTTTACCTTTCAAGGCTATTGATCAAAATGCCCTCTATGAATTGTTTCATCTCCTTTTAAAAGAATCTTAGTCAATTGCCTGAATTTGTGGCAGTAAATTACATGATGTAAGGAGAGAAGTTCTTTTTTTTAAAAAAAAAAAAAATTCCTGACTAAACAGGTCAGAAGGGAATGTTTTAACCGGAGACTCAGGGATGGCTTAATTTGAGCAAAGATTTTCTAGGTCTAGAAGGAGAACGTCTTTGCTGTGGAACATGTTAAGTCACAGTACATTGTAGCAGGTTGCTTCCTCCATCTGGAAAGGGTATTATTAATAAATGCTCTAAACTTAAACATTTTTGTAATGTTTTCCCATAAAAATGCATGAAGTGGAGTACAATCATAAACCCAACAGTAAAACATAAAAATGAGAGAACATAAAAGCACTGAGAATGTTTCTGAAAACTAACTGCCAGATATACTCGGTAATGTAACACAATTGTAAACATGATTTTTCAAAATAGTCAGGAGAGGCATATTATTACAAGTTCCCCTCCCTAGTCTGATTCAGAATTAGCCTTGACAAGCAAAGCTGTTCTCCAGGAACAATAACACAGAATGTAGAACCCATTCACAAATGTTGGAAACTCCATCAGTGTGCCAATGAACATTATCAGGTGGGGGCAACTGAATTTCCACATTCTCTTCATCAGCCCTCTAATCCTTTCCCCCTAAATGTTAACATCTTAGGGTAGGTTTCGCTGGCCACCTGAATTCTATGGGTTTAGATGTTCTGGGAAAATTACATTTCCCACCGTGGGACCTGGGGTATTAATGCTCCAAGTGGAAGGAAAAGAAGGAGAGAGTTGTTCTCTGGCTTAGATGGTTTGGAACTCTGTGAAGAATGACACTTTATATTATGGCTGAGCTGGGTAAATTCACGTTCTAAGCTCTTTGTATTTTGATGACAGCACTACTCAGATACTTGAATGCTGGCACTATATCGGCAGGGACTGAAATACATCCATCAATCAGCACAGTAGGATACTACAACCCACTTATGCGCTCTGAAATAAAAACATCTTTATTTTATGTAGAAAGATGAGGAGTGAAGGGACCAGGCAAATGTCTTGCAGTAGATCATCCCACAACCTAGTTGAGCTCATTGAAAAAGTCCTATTTTGCACTGTCACCTTCCTTGCTTTCCTTGTGACTTACTAAAAAAACCTAAGGGCATAGACGGGTCCTTCGAGTACCCTGCTTCGAATTCGAGATGACATATCTGACTGATAAGAGTACAGATGAGTATTCTATTTGATACTTTATTCAAAGATCAACACATGGTTCCTGCTTAAAGAAATCTGAATCTCTCATTAAATCCTCTTCACATCGTATGAGAAGAATTCAACATTACAATCACAGTCCAGCATTCCACATATACCAATGCTAATCTCTTTTTGGAGTGTTTGCATAGTTTGGTGTAATAATATTTGAGTAGATCCCCCAAATAGTTTATCATATCGGTCATTGAGCAACAGGATTTTCTTGGGTTCATTGACCTTTTGGAAGTTGTCATACATGTTCCGATGCAGTCATCTCACAAGAAGGATTTACATACAGTCACAAGTCATTTCCAGTACAGAGCAACACTTGGTCTCACAGCAGCTCCCTGGGTATTCACCAATGTCCCGGTAGTTTCATTAGTATACTTGAGTCCAGAGGTAGTGCTTCTTTATTCAGATGACATCTTAATCTCAGTGCCTCTCAATTACTCAAACTACCCTAGTCTGTCTCAAAGTCCTTGGATTTGTGTGGAGAAAAATTAAACCTAATTTACTCATATCCTGATTATCCTGAAGTACTACCCATCAAATTATTATGTTCCAGGCCAAGAAGAGAAAAAAACAAGACTGCAGAATTAGCAGCTCTTTAACCCAAACGACATATTTGTGGCCTACTTCTTTCCAATTGTTACAGTTTTGCACAATGCATAAGTGGAGATCATGCTAGCTGCAAACTTTCTCAGATGTGCAGTTGCCATTTTGTGTGAGTAGAAAAAACACATGTATTTTCTAGCTGTGGTATATGTGATCAGGAACCCAGATTTGGTGTGAGTACACATTCATGCTTAATGCAACTAGAAAATAAGACATTTACCTAGTCACAGAAAATGTTGGCCATGGGTACCAGGAGGATTGCATGTAGCGTGATCTCCCCTTGTGTGTGGTTTGCATGTCAAAATTGTAATAACGTCAAAGGGTTGGGGTCTTGTCATTACGTGCTGCATTCACCTTTGTTCCAAGCATTCCGTTTTAAGATAAATAAGAAGCCAGATTGGGGGCTAGAAAATTTAATACTGATGTGGAAAGTCTTTTTGATATCTATCATGTTCACAGTCACCATAGATGTAAATCTCTGGGGCAGAACAATACAAGCTGGACTGTGCAGTCCAGTTAATGTTCAGATGAAGAATAGAAGAACAATGTCTGGCTGGAAATCCATATTATGAAATTAGTCCTTCTGACCTGCCAAGAGTGGAAGAGTGATCGGCTGTGCATAAAACATCTCAGCAAACATATATAAGCAAACAAGGAGAGTTCTTCCTCCTTACCACATGTCCCCATGAGCCAAATACCACTCCTCACTGCTGCCTTCTAGTTGTTCCCCCACTTAGGGTTGCCCATTTGGCATCTACTAGGACCCATTCCTTTTTTGTAACGGCTTCCTGCCTTGTAGAATAGGAGGTCTAAGGAGGTATGGGGATGCCATCTTTAGAACTTTCTAAGGAGCAGTTCAGGCTGTAGACATTTTTCTTTTTTATTGCTCTTCTGAGAGGGAAAGTGGCATGGGATAGCTCAATCTATGTCAGATCTCAGAAGCTAAGCAGGGTCAGTACTTGGAAGGGAGACCACTAAGGAAGCCTCTACAGAGGAAGCCAATGGCAAACCACCTCTGCTTCTCACTTGCCTTGAAAGCCCCTCGCTGGGGCCGCCATAAGTCTGCTGTGACTTGAGGGGCACTTTACACATACACATTGCTCTTCTATTGAGCCCGTACATGCTCACGCTGTAGACATTTTCTTGTGGAAGATGCATTTTGTATTTTTTTTAAAAAAATGGAATTGTAAGCTGTTGAGCCATAAGGAAAAGTGGGGTACAAATATTGTCATAAATATATTAAGGATGTCCCAATAAACAAAAGAAAATCTGTTTTCACAGTGAGACCAACAAGAAGCTGTGAGTTGGAATTTGTGTGCGGATTTGATCTATTGAACTAAATAGGGATAGTTAGCTTATTACAATCTTTCCTCCTTGCATGTTTATGTGTACTACTATAATAGGGATAGTTAGCTTATTACAAAAAGTAATCATTCCTCCTTACAGGTTTATGTGTACTATATAGATTCATTTACTTTGCAAGCTTATCAAAAACTGTGATTCACGCCCACTATGTGGATTGGTTACTGATTTGTCTGTAGCTCAGAGGTGCTGCCTTACGCGTGGGTAGCCTTAACACCAGGGGCACCCCACTCCTGACCTGAACCAGAGACCCACAAAGTTGGGGCAAAGGAAGGCACTCCTGGCCTGAAACACAGAGCTAGCCACAGCTCTGGGAGGAGGGTTTCCATTTTCAGGTTTTCATACAAGGCAGTCCTTCAAGGCAATCTTCAACCTCCCCTCCTCCAGCAGCGACAATGAAGGAAGGTTCCTCCAGGTGTAGTATCTGCATTTCTAAAGCTATTCAGAGGCCACCTGGTGAATAGCCCTGCTTTCTCCAGAACTTCACCTAGCCCTTTTTGTGATTCCTATAAATCCTTTGTCTCAACACCTGTCCTTCCTGCCCTGTCCCTCAGGATACTGAGATAACTAATCAAACATTCAAATTATTAGTGATCATTCCTAATGCTGATCAGGAGCCCATCTCCCACCTTTTGTCTGGGTCCAGGGAAACACCAGGCCACTCTTTTGTTCCACAGTGGACACTCACAGCCAACCATCCAGCACCTGGCTCAATCCCATCGAGGCTATTGTTAAACCAGACTCTGCCCCTCTGGAACTTCATTGGTTGCATCTAGGTGTGGCTTGTCCTGATGCCACACACTCTGGGACACAGATTGGCCCAGGTAATCTTTTGTCTTCACCTGGGGCAAGCCCCTCAAGACCTCCCATTGGTCTGCATTGTTCTGTATAGATTGGTTTAGAACTCAGGCATTGCCCCCTTTTGCCCTTGGTAGATAACTTGGGATTGGGTCTCCAGGAATTTCCTGGAGAAGTTGGCATAACACCATAATCTCATCTCCCTGCACATCTGGACAGCTTGTATCACCCTGTAACTGACCCCTCTATTTGCTATCAATCACCTCTGCTTTCTTAGTTCTGTATTGCTTGGTCTTTTTCAATGTTTAGTGTGCTTGTAATTAGGGAAATACTTTAATAAAAACTATTTAATTCAGTCTTCAAATTTGGAGTCTTCCTACTGTATTGGACCTTGGTATAGACAGGTGTACAGGTCCCTTTTACCCCTCTGGCCTTGCTTGCTGCCTAGCTAATTTCCCCAAACAACAAGGCAGGCCATTGACGGTAACATGTCTGGGTCTTGTTTTGCTCTTCAATAAGAAATGCAATGAGTGATGAGCCATACCTTGGATTTAGGGAAAGGATTCTTGTAGCCTAAAATACTAATATTGCCTTGAGAATTCACGGCGGTTACACTAAAACTTTTAGGCTGTTTTTTGTTAAGAGTACAAAAGTATCTAAGAGTGTGCTAATAAGAATTGGTTTGACAGAGAATGTTCAGTTATAAAAAAGCAGCTGAGGTGTGTTGTTGATGCACAAGTGGACCCAATCCAATCTCTCACCAAAGTCCTTTTTTAAGCCCCATAATAAATATAAACATCTCCTTTGATAATATAATGTAGCACACCTATGTCCTGGGAAACTAGGTCTTCTGACCTCTCTTTGCAGCTCTCTGCCAACTGTATGCAATGTTTCATGTATCTGATTAGGTGAGCTCTAACTCAAAAAAACTTATGCCATAATAAATGTGTTATTCAATAAAGTGCCACTGAACTCTTTTCTTATTTTGGCTACAGTAGGCTAACACAACTGCTCCTCTGAGACTGGCAATTAGTAACACAGAAGTATCTGGAGTGATTTGTATTCTGGGACCATGGGCTAGGTTTTCTGGACAACAACCTACTAGCACGCGATGGACTTCACCAGTCAAGGTGAAGAATGTGTTTGGCAGAAACCTGGGGAGATTCATGAAGAGGGCTTTAAACTGACACCACAAGGGGAAGGAGGCGACCAACATAGCGATTAAAATGAAAGAGAGCAAACAACAGAGGCCCACCTGGGAGGGCCAGGTCTAATGGAGCCAAAGGTGTGGGGCTTCAGGTGTCTGTACCAGTGCCGAGAGTGTGGGCAATAAGAAGGAAGAGCTTGAGCTTCTAATGCAGACAGAATGATATGATTTAGTAGGCATTACAGAGACTTGGTGGGTTGATTCCCAAGACTGGAATGTAGTAGTGGATGGATATGAGTTGTTCAAGAAAAACCAAAAGGACTGAAGAGGAGGAGGAGTGGTGCTGTATGCAAGGAGACAGTTTGTCAGGAAATACTGGAGGAGGAGGGTGACAGACCACTGGAAAATATCTGGGTGAGGATAAGGGAAGAAGAGACAAAGAGTATTGTGGTTGGAATCTGCTACAGACCTCCTGACCAGGATGAGAAGGTGGATGCTGTGCTCCTTGAACAGTTTGACAGGGTATCCAAACAACATGACCCTGATGTGTGCTGGGAGACAAACTCTATAAAGCATCCACAGTCACACATGTTCCTGACCTGTCTGGCCAACAACTGCCTTCATCAAATAGTGGAGGAAGCTATAAGGGGTTCAGCCATATTCGACTTAATATTGACCAACAGGCAAGAGATGGTAGATGGGGTGAAGGTGGTGCGGATCTTAGAGGGAAGTGACCATGTTCTGCTAGAATTGCTTTTGCTCTGGGGGACCAAGGAAGTTCATAGCCACACGTGTATGTTAGATTTCAGTAGGGTTTTGATTCCACCTTACTTAATAATTGTTCCTCCTCATACTTGCACCAACTGCTTTCTGTCAAGGTTTTTCAATTTGTATTTCTTTTTTTGTTTGTGTATACCCATAAAGGAGATTACAACGGTTTGTATCCAGACAAAATTTTATGCCAATGGATGGGGTGGGGTAATTTCTACCAATTCCCTGTTTCTGCAGCATATCCCTGATTTGACTCTTATGCCATTCCTAAGGGTCACCTGTTCCTTAGAAGCAACATTTTTGGGGGGAATCAGTGTGCTGTGAGGGGTGGGGGAGCATCCTGTTTCAGATAGAAATGCCTTGTGTGAACTGAAATTTTAGTCTGGATCTAACCCAATATGAAACATTCTGAGAAACATCAAGGGTGGAAAAATTTAATACTACATTTCTTTTATATATCAAGGATTAAACAATTGTCTGCGAGAGTGGCCTTGTTTTCTTAATGGAGTTTTGTATTTGTGGATGCTAATACCAGTGGATGATTTAGAAAAGAATCACAATGGAATTCAGAAGTGCCATCTAAGGCAGACACTTTTCCAAAAAATCAGTACTTCCAACATATATAGGTTTGCTAGATCAACCATATAATCCAAAACAGAATTATCCCCTTCTAAATCCATTGACATAAATGGGCTTAGAAGGGTGTAACTCAATTGCACTGCAATTCTAGGAAGAATGAGGACTAGTCCACCTAGGATAAATTGTTCAAACTATTTCAGAGTAATATGGTTTTTCAGCCAGTTCAAGTCCATCGAGTATTTTTCATTCACTTGGTTAACCTTCCGTGTTCTGAGAGTGAGGTGACATGAGACAGAAACCATTTGTCTGGTACCACATACAACCATTTGGTGTATTTCACTTGCCTTTTGTGCTACTTATTGTAGATGTGGCAGCTTTGTCATTAGAAAACACACTGGATAGTCTAAGGGTACTTTTAGATGTAGTTTTGCCATCATATATGTTATTCACTAAAGGCTAATGTCAAATCGTGATAAACATGTATTTATGAACCAGCCTCAAGTTCCATGAGAGTTCTTTAGTGTGGATTTTCCCTGAAACATGGCTTTTTCACTAGACTGTCTGAAACCTAATGGCTGAGGGCCTCTCAGCTTGCCTGCCTGTTCTTCTGTTTAACTATAAGTTCAGAATCATCAAGGACCTAAGCACCAATAATATTATAAGAAATTAATCTTTCTCCTTTCTAGCCCAATTGTGTGGTACTCCTGATACAGTAATTCTGGTACTGACAAGATATATACTGTGATAGTTCAACAATACCATGTATACCTTGGGAGAATATGAAAAAAGATTTATAACATTAAAATTGATGTTGAAACTGGATAGTCAGCACAGTAACTGAGCAGGACTACAAACCTGATCAACATTCTAACCACTGAACTAGGAGTATGCATTCCAAAATTCCCAGCCTAAAAATATACACAAAAATAACTGTTTGGAGTTGTTACCATAATTTTCTAGAACAGGAAAACAATCTTGTTATTCTTAGGCATTATGAAAATCTCCCCCTCAAAAAAATCTATGTTTTTTGTGTTTAGGTGCTTACCATTAGCAGCAGCAGCATTCTTGTTGTTCTTTGATTCTCCTGATTCCCCAGGCAATGTCATTTCTTCCTTCCAATCAGATTCATGCAAGGGATGAGGAGGTAAGTGGTTTTAACCATTCAGCTTCAGTGACAAACTCTAGGTAAGGAATCTCCATCTGTGTCAAGCTGTCTGAGTGCTCAAGCTATTCCATGTGCAGCTCCAAAGTTGGGAGGTCCACTCACGAAATGCTCCACTGTAGTTATGGGCCTGTGGGGAAGGGAGAGAAGGACGACACAAATGTGTGCTGGGAAGAATCGGCCACAAGTTTATATATGTACTTTGTGGTGGGGAAGGCCAATCAGAGGCCTGTTAACCAGCAGCCCTCGGCAGGTATACCAAAGGATGAGAACCACACTTTGCACATCACCGTCACCAAGTCCCTTTTCTACCTGAGCCATGGATCAAAGAGAAGCCTGTGGCTCCAGGTCTGCCTCCCCCATGATGGGCTATTCCCCCCCCCCAGGGGTGGGCTGCAGGAAGCCACTTGTTAGTTACCCTGCTTACAGTAAATGCTAGGCCATTTGCCCAGTGTCATCCTTGCTTCCCCCCACCCACTGAGGCACAAATGGCATGCCAGCTCATGGCTGAGAGTCAGTCTTTCCTGATTATATATCTTGCTGTACTTGTTTGTAGGGTGAGCAAGTAAAAGAAGGGCAGAGCCTCATAAACTTGTAATAGTTGGACAGAAGAAAGAATTCTTGTCTCTTGCACCTGCCAGATTTTCTTCATCCAGGAACAGGCATGTTCAGTTTTTCATGGTCAACTAGTAAATTAGAGGGAATTCATCCCTGATACATAAGTATAATCAGATTTCACTCTGAAAAAAATCTTCCAGATTTTTCGTTAATCGTTATCAGCCAGCTAAAGAGTTTTTAGCTCATCAATTCTCCATTTTTGAACTATTTAATGGATTTTATATAAACCATTGAATTTAATTAATCTATTAAATTCTATTAACTGTAATTTGTTAAATTCCATTAAATTTAAGTACCTTTGTTAAACTGGCAGCTCTGGTATTGATATATGGAATTCTGATGACTGAGCATTGTTGCAGGGTGAATCCTTTATTAGCACTGTGTCAAGCAGGTTTGGTCTGGTTTCTTGCTGAGCTTGCATATGCACCTTGGTGTGGTCTTCTTTCTTCCCCATCAGTCTTGCACAGAGATTCTATTAACTATAGCTACCCATGATGAATCATTGCATGTTTTTGGAATACCTAGAATGAATCCCTCCTTCCTACACTAACAGCACAATTCTAAGGGTGTGGGAAGAATCTACACAGGGAGCCGACTGACCCACACCAGCATAACTTCAAGTTACACCAGAGTAACGGGTGTTTACACCAGTGCAGGTCACAGTACAGATTCCACTGGCATAGCTGCACTGCAGCCACATGCTGCTGGAGTGATGGCACAAACCCTTGTACGGGCATAATGGAATGAGAGCCCATGGAGTAAATTGACAGCCCCTAGGAGTAACAGAAGTGTTCTGGGACTGGAATTGAGAGCCCACTGAGTGGAATGACAGACCCAGGGTGTAGCAGGAGTGTTCAGGGACTGGAATGAGAGACCAAGGAGTGGAATGACAGCCCCAAGGTGAAACAGGAGTGTTCTGGGGCTGGGATGACAGGCCACAGAGTGGAATGACAGCCCCAAGGTGTAGCAGGAGTGTTCTGGATCTGGAATGAGAGACCACGGAGTGGAATGACAGCCCCAGGGTGAAGCAGGAGTGTTCAGGGACTGGAATGAGAGACCAAGGAGTGGAATGACAGCCCCAAGGTGAAGCAGGAGTGTTCTGGACCTGGGATGACAGGCCACAGAGTGGAATGACAGCCCCAGGGTGGAGCAGGAGTGTTCAGGGACTGGAATGACAGGCCCAAGAGTGGAATGACAGCCCCAGGGTGTAGCAGGAGTGTTCTGGAACTGGAATGAGAGACCACGGAGAAAGACCACGGGGCTCGCCAGCTCTGAGTTGGGAAATATCTGAAGATTTTTGGGGTGGAGCCTGAGTGGTGGATGTTGCCTTCTGACACAGTTCCGATGATGTCAGGGGGTGTGGCATATGCTAATGAGTTATGCTAATGAGCTCCTGCAGCTCTTTTTCTACGAAAAGACCCCTGGTCAGCAGGAGTGCCTTGTTCTGTTGGCAATTTTTAAATTTATTTTTAGGCTAGTGGTTTCAGTTTGGCATTTTTGTACTTTTCCTGTGATTCCTCTGTATTACATTTGTGTTCAGTCCCTGATTCTTGTAATTGGCGCACATCTTGTTTGAAAACCTTGGTCTCATTGTGCAGTTGAGCATTCTCTGCCAGATTCTTAAACTGGTACTTCAGCTTACCTGCTTCTGCTATCTGCATTTTCCTGTCTTTCCCCCCTGCAGTTTCAGTTCCCACATTGCCTGTTGCACGTTTATGGCAGGGATTCAAATACATGACACAGTACCTAAACTGCAGCTGCTTTTACTTCCTTTTAGTCCTCTCTGAGCCTTTTCTCTTTTTTTGTAGGTGAACTCAAATTATTTTTTAAACTCTTGGAAAGGAACTCTGATGCCAAGAAATAATTATTTACAAGAGCTTATGAACCAGGTCTGGCTAAACTGTTTTAATTCACCATTTTAACCATTTTAGTTGCTGTTAATTACCTGTTTTTACGTATGTGTTTGAATTAATTATATAAATTTCCAAAATAAGTATTTTTGAAATAATTTGTTTTTACCTACTGTGTTATGAATGGACTGTGTTGGGAGTGCTGGGTAGTGCCTCTTTAAGAGGCTCACCCAGATGGCCTCAGGGAAACAGGAGAGTAAGAAGAATACAGTTTTACTTCCCTGCCAGTAACCTCCAAAGGTGCTGAACTGCACAACTGCTCAGAATTAGGTCAGGACAATCCCAGGTCTAGTGAACTAAAAACAGCTATTAGTAAAGTGTTATTATATCTCCTTTTTTCAAGCAAAGTTCTCTACTCTGAAATCCCAGTTTTAATTAATAAACCATTAAGTTAAACTAATCTGGGTGTTTGTTGTTGCTCCGTTATGCAATAGGGAGAAAGGTGGGGTATACAAATGTCCTAAATGAATGAATGAATTTGCCCTCTAACACAGAGAGAGTCCCTTTTCTCAATCCACATTTCTAATGCAGGCAGTCCTTCCTTAATACTTCCCAAAGAGAATGTAAGTACCTTACCCACAAACATCAATGGTATCTGGCAGAACTCAAGAGGGCTGGGTTAGGAAGACAGAGCTGCCCCATCCTTGCTGCAGTTTTATAAGGCATAAAAGGGCACTGCTCTTCTTGGGAGCTTTCAGATAAGGCCTACAAAGTGAATTGAACTGCTATGATGTCAACTAAAAATTAATACTGAAAAGGTATGGCTATCAAATTATTGCCAATGGTCTCTATTTTGTAGTGTTTACTGTGGGGATTCTACTGTTTATGATACATTTATCCATAAACTGTTTGATGTCCATTATTTGATGAAGAAATCTGGTAAAATATAAATCTGGTATAAATATCATCCATGTGACATCACACCGATGATGTCAACACAGGAGGGGGCTGCTTGGACGGCAGATTGGAGCCCCTGAAACTGGGATCCCCTGCCCTGACTGGGGGTCTGGCAACCCTATATAAATATGTTTTAATAAATAAGTAAATTTTTAAAAATACAGGTTGGTCCTTTTTCAGCAGGCTTTTAATTGAGTGGTTTGTGGTTTTGCTCCTGCATCCCAGATCACAATTTGCTGTTTTTCAGATACATTGTGGCTTTCACTGCTTGCTGCTCTTTTGAGTAGTTTTAGTTGATTTGCATGGTTTAAATTCCATTTTAGATCTCCTTGTTTTTATTAATTGAATTTGGTATTGGTGCAAGATGCCTTGGGCACATGTTCGTGGAGAGGCAATGTAAAATTGTTTTTTAAAAGCAAATGTAAAAAGGACACTGCATAGCTATTGAATTCACACATCAGTGGAACTTCAGAAAGACCTCTAAAATATCTAACCTATGCAGCTGAGAACATAGACATGAAAAAAACCAGAATCCTTATCTGAATCTTATCCTGTTCATTATGTTTGAACTTGTTAGCAAGGGAATCTGGCCTGGATCTTCACCTGTTTGCATTTGCGTAAAACCATCAAGTGGATGACCTTTGATTAAATTCAGTTACCTAAATATAGCCAATTGTGTTAAATGTCCCATGACTGATATGCACTTTGCTCTGTTACAGAAATATAAATAATGAGAACAACTCAGAGCACAGACGGTCATGGCTCGAGACACCATGAGGATTTTTCTTCTCCTAGTAGCTGTTGAGCTTTGTTGGGCACAATACAACCCAAATACAAAGCCTGGAAAGACATCTATTGTCCACCTCTTTGAATGGCGTTGGGCTGACATTGCTGTTGAATGTGAGCGTTACTTAGCACCTAATGGATATGCTGGCGTTCAGGTAGGTAATGTTCACATGACAATACTAGAAATTTTCTATGTGCAGTCCTAGCGTTTCAAATTTTCTCCCAATTTATCCAGTTCAAAGGAAAGAGAGAGTTCAACATAATTACAGTCATAACCAGGAAGTAGTAAATTCTAACCAAAATATATTTGGGCTACTCAGGGCTTGAGTTGTAGTGACTGTCTCATGGTTTAATGACTGTGTTTTGAACAAATTTGATGTCCAAAAAGCAACAGATTACTTTTTTGTTGAATTGTTTCAAAGGTTGGGCTGATTAACCAAGCTGACATGTTGAGGGTAGCTCCATTAAAAGTTTGGCTTATGCTCACATGATCCTGTGATTACTTCTGTACACACAAGTTGCAGTTCAACAATGGATGTTTCTGAATTTCTCCCTGGAGCCTGGCATGCTGAGTTAGGTGATCTTGTTTCAGAAGTCAAACTGATGCATTGGCAACTTTCCATTGTTTCATTTTTAATTTCCAAATTTTATACACAGCTATGTTTATGCTTGTTTTTCTACAGCTTTCCATTCCTTTGGTTCATAGGCATCCCACACACACACCCACAAACATACTTTTTTACAGATGTGAGCATGTGCACTGATAAAACACTGCAAAAAAAGAAGAAATTTCGATGTGTTTGTATCAAGACTTTTTGGGTGTGGTGGTTTACAGAAGTTCATGGGCAAATCTCTAAAACACTGAACAAATAGTCATTTTAGAAATGTGAATACATTTACATCAAGACTACATTTTTGTGGACATTGATGCAAATTATTTAATGTACTGAAAGTCAAGACAAATTGCACATGATCCTTGAGAATTTGTTTGAGAAATTCTCCTAGTTATAACAGAATTGAGAGAATAGAATGCACGGCAGTGTGAAATTCTGGAACAATAAGGAAACAGAACAGGAGAAATCTAGTCATCCCTGAATTCAACCCTTGTTATTACTGAGCATCTGAACAGCTGCCAAAAAGTGGTTTGAATGGGGAAACAAAATGTGTGCTGACTTGGAAACTAATAATCAAGCTGTTTTATAATATATCCATTTTGTACAGATTTACTGAATCCATATCCTCAACATTAATTTACCTTTAAGTAGCAACCATATTGGAAATGTCAGCCTTGTGAGATATTAGATTAAAAATGAAAACATTTTGTTGTGGCTTTCATGATTCTACTGTACAGACTTGTGCTATTCTATTAATGTTATTGGGGGTTCTGAGTAGGGATGGGTATGAACTGAATTACGAACCAGGTTTCATAACAAACCAGGCCGGTTCATGGTTCAGGAACCCCTGGTTCGTCAACCCGCCTGGTTCGTGATCCGCCCATGAACCACCATGGTTTTTGCAGTGGTTTGTTGGTTCATGACCATCTCCAGAGTCACACCGAGCATGCCTCCACAAGTAAAGGAAAGGCAAATTGCCTTCCCTTCACTCCTGGAGGTGTGCCAGTGTGACTCAGGGGAGGGAGGGGGAGACATTTTAAAATCCGCCTTCCCTCTCCAGAGTCACACTACCTCAGTGGCATGCCTTCACAAGTTAAGGGAAGCAAATTGCCTTCCCTTCATTCCTGGAAGTGTGCTGCTGCTGTGGCGCAACTGGGGAAGGGTAGGGGAGGCATTTAAACATGCCTCCCACTGTCCAAAGTCATGCCGCAGTGGCAGCATGCTTCCAGGAGTGAAGGGAAGGGAAACGGAGACCCCACGAACCTCCATTTTCCTGGTTCGTGCCCATCCTTAGTTGTAATGAAAACTACTATGTGATCTAAATTCAGAGCTACATAGGCCCCTGCCATACGGCAGGGAAACCACGAAGCAAAAGTGCGGCTAATAGAGCCGCTCCAGGATCAGGGACGGAGACGGCACGCTCCCCAGATGTTGAGGTGGGATCGCGTCCGTTTGCTCCACCCCTGTTCCGTCCCACTCCCGTCCCAAATGGGCTCGTATGAACGGGGCCATAGAAGGCCAAATCAAATGAGATGCTGGGAGTTTTGTGTGTGGAACTTCTAGCATTTTCCCCCATCCTTTTAAAAAGCATGTGTGCAGGCCCTGATTGGATCAGGACTGCAATGTCTGTATGTGGGGGGAGTTTCTGCTCTGAAATGAGCCTAATAACAGGTTCTGCATGATTACTAGAGTTGCCATTTGTTTCTTATAGTGGGCATCTCCTTCCAACACTTCCCATCCCCCACCAGCACTCAGTGAAGCTATGGGGGAAATATGGTGGGAATAGCATTGCACAATGCCACAACATCACTTCCTGCTAGAACTCAAAAGTGAAATCAGCACAACGTGGTGACATACTAGGAATTTTGGGGGGTGCGGAAACCCTGGAACATCACCATCACTTCTGGGTTCCTAGCCAGAAGCAACATTGAAGCACTGCATAACCTCCATTTCAAAGTCTCTGCCCCCAAATGCTCCTGCTGCAACATGGAGCAGAGCTTGCAACCCTAAAGTAGCATGGAACAGCCCGATGTGGTTCTTTTGGGGTCAGGGAAACTGTGGATGAGGGGCTTGACCCCACCCCCAGTTCCTATTGCAGTCCCAGTCTGAACTGGCACTCATGCAGCATCAGCTATTTTTAAAATAGTGCAAGCTCTGCAAGTAGAACTCCGAGCATCTCTTCTGGTTTGGCCCATAGCTGTAAGTAACAACTTACCATTTTGTGACTTAGTCGACTGTAATGTCTTGCCAAGCGGTAAGGAGAATTTTAGCAAATTTCCAATCAGATATGTTAAACTTTTTCTCACCCCTTGGCAGGACAATAAAGATGACCACCTTTATCAAGTGTTACAAGTGTAACCATGGTAAATTACTGCTTGATAAATTGTTGCCTATACTCAAAAAAATGTATTCCTTGTACTTTTCTGGAGTGCAATAAAGGTATACTGGTTTTTTATTTTTTTATGGTTTAACGTTGCTGAGGCAGCAGCATTAGTGCAACAATTTCTCATGCAGGGCCTGTTGGATCACTGTTACCTTCCCACCGAAGTGGTACCTATTTATCTACTTGCAATTTCTTGCTTTCGAACTGCTAGGTTGGCAGGAGCTGGAACTAGAGAAGGGAGCTCACTCCATCATGCGGCACTCGGGTCTCGAACTGCTGATCTACTGACCTTCCACAGCCTGCAGTTCAGCGTTTTAACCACTTGAGCCACTGCTTGATAAATTGTTGCCTGTACTCAACAAAAGTATTCCTTGTACTTTTCTGGAGTGCAATAAAGGTATACTGGTTTTTATTTTTTTATGGTTTAACGTAGCTGAGGCAGCAGCATTAGTGCAACAATTTCTCATGCAGGGCCTGTTGGATCAAGCCTGCTCCAGCAGGGAGGGCAGGATATAAATAAATAAATAAAGGAATGTTATGAGAGGCAGTCCCACAGATGCAATGATCTGGAGCCTCGATAGAAATGTATGCCTTATTTACTGATCCAATGGGCTTACTGTTGCTGGTGACACATGAGCAGGAACTGGCTTTCAGACTCATCTTGTATTACTCTGAATGACTGAGAGCTGGCTTCCTGCACAGTTTAAGCCGATAGTGTATATAAAGAACCACCATCTGCTCTTTGCATTCTGTGGCTTTCTGTCTGGCCATATATGCATTTTTAATATGGGTTCAAATTCCCACATATTCCATTCTCCAATATGCAAGGTAATAGAGACCCAGTAGAGCTGGACTACCTGTTACATTTTGTCATGCACAGACCTGGGGACCTGCTATGGTACAAATAACTGGAAGCGATGGATATATTGATTCAGCATGTTCTAAGTTCACTTAAGCATCCTGCAGAAAATAGTGGCTGCTTCCTCATTAGCACTTTTTCAGTGGTTTTCAACGCTGATCGATCCATTTATATTATTCATTTTACAGATCTCTCCTCCAAACGAAAATCTGATCATTACAAATCCAATGAGGCCATGGTGGGAAAGATACCAGCCCATCAGTTACAAACTATGTACACGATCTGGAAATGAGAGTGAATTTCAAGACATGGTGGCCAGATGCAATGCAGTGGGGGTAAGTGATCTATTGAGATCAGGGTTTGTTGCTACTGGTCAGGCATCACGATTTAGCTCCACGTGGTGTTATGAATATCCCTGGAAGAATCCAGTACCACTGAAAAGCATGGGGAATGCCGTTTGTGTGATTCCCAATGTCCAGGAATATCAAGAATTCTGGTAATTACATTTCTTAGGGCTGCTACACATCTAGCACCATTTAGGGCCTAAATTCTGAGGCTCCTCTATGAGCAACTCCTAAAGCCTTCCTGGCAAACTCTTACTTTGGTAAGTTTGGGAAAGGGAAGGGGACGGCCAGATGACTCCTTTGGAGGTGTATGAACAAATAGAAAATTGCTGCAAGTTCACATACAAAAATGAATAGACAATAGTAAACTTAAGACTTGTTAGCCGTGGGCTGTTGGAGCTGTGCTGGATAAGACTGATATCACTCCTGAGTGTAATAAGACAACCTGAGAACTGAATTTGGTTGATAAAGAGTTCTTCGAAATGAACAACCACTCGAGATGTTCGTACTTCTGGTTGATGTCATCTTCTGTTTATGACGTTCTGAAAAACAAAGACATTAAACATCACAAAACGTCATCGTTATCAAGTTTACTATTGTCTATTCATTTTTGTATGTGAACTTGCAGCAATTTTCTATTTGTTCATGTATGTCCTTTGAATTGCTGGTCCCTTTATTACTTACCGGTACTTGTCCTTTGGAGGTGTGACAGGCAAAAAATTAGGACTGGCCCAGACTCCAGAAAGGCAGTTGCATAAACTGTTGACCTCCTTCCTCTTCCACTATTACAAAGTGGTTTGTTTATTGTATTTGGATATATAGCCTGCCTTATGCCAAAGACATGGGGAGGCTAACAAAGCAAAAAATCAGCACATCAAAAAGAAATATTTTATTTATTTTATTTAAAGGTGGTTTGACATTGCTTGCCTCTATGGAGCAACCCTAGTATTCCTTGGTGGCCCCATCCAAATACTGACCAGGGCTGACCCTGCTTAGCTTCTGAGATCTGATAAGATCAAGCTAACCCGGGCTATCCAGGTCAGGGCAAAATCAATCAATTATGTTTCCCAGACTTAACCTTGAGAACCAAAGACCAGCTGAAACTGGTAAGTCTGATGGTACTTCCTAAAGGTGCTTTGGCTTGGACTTTGGTAGCCTGCAATAAGAGGGAGTTTCATCAATGGGGATCAGTTTCCAACTAATATTACTCTTCATGTCCTTGCTGACAAAATCTGATGTAAAGATGGTATCCTTAAGAGGGTTTCTTTAGTGGATCTTTGAGATTTAAAAGGGAGAAGGTATCTTTAAAGTATACTGGACTTAAGCCAGTTAATGAATTATAGGTTTACTAGTACTGAAAGAGAACAGGAACCCATGGTAGTCATAATGATAACACAGCTGTTCACATTGGACATACCCAAAGCACTTCACATATGTAGCTCAGTGGTAGTGCATCTGCTTGGCATACAGAAGGTTCAATCCCCAGCATCTCCAGTTAAAAGGACCAAGCAGTAGGTGATACGAAAGACCTCTGCCTGAGACTTTGGAGAGATGCTGCCAGTCTGAGTAGACAATACTCACTGTGGTGGACCAGTGGTCTGATTCAGTATAAGGCAGCTTCGTTTGTACCAGCTCAGTCATATTACTGACTGGAGACTAAGGCTGAAAAGAATGGAAGCTTATCTAATGCCAGGTTGTGCATGAGGCAATATCTTAACTGGGAATATCTTGGCCTACAGCACATAACTTTAAATATGGAAAAAGCACACTCTGATATGAGTGTGCTAGTCTTGGCCTACAGCACATAACTTTAAATATTATGGAACAAGCACACTCTGATATGAGTGTGCTACGAATAGCATTCATTGTCATGTGTTCTTATTTATGTCCTTATTCAAAGCAAAATAAGAAAACACCGATTGCAAGCTCATGATATCCATTCATAATGCTTTGTTAATATGGAATGATCAGGTCTTTTTATGTGTCAGGTACATATTTATGTGGATGCCGTAGTCAACCACATGTGTGGAGCTGCAGCTGGATCTGGTAGCTATTCTACTTGTGGAAGCTACTTTAATGCAATGACCCGAGATTTTCCTGCTGTTCCGTACTCTGCCTGGGATTTCAATGATGGTAAATGTAGAACTGGAAGTGGAGAGATTGAAAATTATAATGATCCTGACCAGGTAAACGTTTTGAATTTTATGTTGACCACTCCTTTTCTTCTTTGTTATTCAAGGCTAAACTTGATACTTAATATGGTTAAAAAAAAAAACCCTATGCAGTGTGACATTTTCTCAGCAGCATATATAAGATCTCTGGTACCTATGTACACAGCATTAGTTTATGGAGGATCCATGGCCCAGGAGTACACAACACTGATATTCTAATTTTGCACATGCAATTGCTTGCATCTTTTAGATAGACAGACAGACAGACCTCTGTTAACAGGAATTAATGGAAATACTTTGTCGAAGGCTTTCACGGCCCGAGTTCATTAGTTGCTGTAGATTTTCCAGGTTGTGTGGCCGTTGTCTTGGCATTGTAGTACCTGACGCTTCAACAGTAACTGAGACTGGTATCCTCAGAGGTATAACACAGAAAGATGGAGTACTCTCTGTGTCAATGGGAGATGAAAAATGGTAGGCAGGTAATTTATATCTACTCCAGAAGGTGGGGTAGGGCCGAGTCATTATCTTGTAGGAGTTCCCCAGGCTATGAACATGCTAATGGAGGAGCTTTCCTGAGGAGGTTATTTTGTATATGGATTGTATATGAAATACTTTGTCCATTCCAGCTCCAAAGATGCTCTCTGAGGTCATGGCAGAAATTTTCCTCAGTAGAGACTGTGAAGAATCTTGCAATAAAAACGTTAAATAATAATTTTTAAAAAAGAATGAATGTTGGACATATGTGCACAGTGTGTGCTCCACTGCTGAAACATGTCTGTATTTTGGGGATGGGAAAAAGGAAACTAATTTCTCTATGAAATTTTCAGGTTCGTGACTGTCGCCTTGTTAGTCTTCTTGACCTTGCACTAGAGAAGGACTACGTGCGCTCCAAAGTTGCAGAGTATTTGAATCACCTAATTGACATTGGAGTAGCAGGATTTCGAATTGATGCTTCCAAGCATATGTGGCCTGGGGACATGAAAGCATTTTTAGACAAGCTAAACAACCTGAACACTCAATGGTTTGCTGAAGGGACAAGGCCTTTTATCTACCAAGAGGTAACCTGTGTGTCTTAGTATCGAGTTGAGGATATATATTAAACATATTCAGGGATAGCTCCAAAAGTTGGCAGACATTTGTCAAGGACCCAGTCCTGCAATGTTGTCATTTTCACTGTTCACAGACTATTCAAGAAGGTCAGAGTCAGTGCATGAGAATGCCTTCTCTGATCCCCACCCCAAATCCTGGAGGTGCCCCTGAGCATGTGCATATTTTAATGGACATGCTTAATCTATGCTGTCCAATGCACACAAAAGTACACACAGATCTTCAGCTGAGTGGATCCATCCCTATCCAAGTTGATAGGACTGCTGCAAAATACCACATAGCCATTTCACACGTGTTAAATATTAGGTGGATATCTACAATACTTTTAATGTGCACTTTAAAGTGGAATGAGTCAATATTACACTCCCATGGTACAATTGATTGAAAAGTGTTTTGTGAGGGAATATAAAAGCTCTGATTTAGGAGTCTATTCACACATGCAGGTCATCACTCAGTGTACATGTGCAATGTGAAACAGCCTATATTATACTGAATATGCAGTGTTGATACAGGAACAAAGTCCATGCATGAATGATCTTTCTCCCTACCTCAAAACAGATGATCATTGGATCCTTCCTTTGCTTTTCCATGTTAAGATTTTTCCCGTCTACAACTAATTTCAAAGCTGTGCTTTTTGCATTTCTTCTTTTTTGATCCCAGTGGCTGATCATCTCTTTTCTGATTTTTACCAGGTGATTGACCTGGGTGGGGAAGGAATTAAAACCAGTGACTACTTTGGAAACGGCCGGGTAACTGAATTCAAATATGGGGCTAAGCTCGGAAAAGTAATCCGCAAGTGGGATGGAGAAAAGATGGCTTATTTAAAGTAATTTGTTTTTATATTTTCCCCCCCAAAATCCCAGATCTTAGACTACTGCACAACTTGAAATACCAACCAGTTAATTTGATTGTTCTATTGATTTTGTTTAGGAACTGGGGAGAAGGCTGGGGTTTTATGCCATCTGACAGAGCTCTTGTGTTTGTGGATAACCATGACAACCAGAGGGGTCATGGTGCTGGCGGAGCCTCCATTTTGACTTTCTGGGATGCTAGGTGAGGAGCTCTTTGGAAAGACTGACTAGCTTTTTTTCTGTTCTCTTTCCTGTCACTGAGAGACATATAGTTCTTGATTTCTCATACCTTCTCTTCCTCTTTTTCAGGCTGTATAAAATGGGAGTTGGTTTCATGCTTGCTCACCCTTATGGGTTTACCCGTGTAATGTCCAGTTTCCGTTGGCCAAGGTATTTTGAGAATGGAAAGGTCAGTTTTTAATAGCACATCATTTGAATCAATTGGTTATGCCTATTTTATTAATGATTTTAAACCAAAGTTGTGTAATGATTAGTGTTGGACTAGAACTTGGAAGACCCAGGTTCAAATCCTCACTCAGCCATGAAGAGTGATCTTTATTTTCAGTTCAACATAACTAGCCTCATAGAGTTATTGGGTTGGATCCAATGAGCCCCCCCTTTTTTTGCTGGTTTAAAGGAAGGAGGGGTCTCCTTTGACTACCTTAAAAAATTACTACATCTATAGCATAATGGGTTTGGGGGGAGGGTTTGCATTTTGTGTGTGTGTGCCTGGAAGTCATGGCAACCTCTGGTGACTCTTACTGGGGCATGGAGGATGTTCAGAGAATTGGCTTGATTGCCTGCCTCTGACTCCAGACCCTGGAGGTCTCCCATCCAAATACTTGCCAGGGTCAGCCTTGCTTAGCTTCTGAGATGTGATGAAAGCAGGCTTGCCTGGGCTATCCAGGTCAGGACTCCATAGCATAATGTTTATTGTGCACGACCAAAGCCATTCCACCAGGTGGAATAAAAACATTAAATTGGAAAAATAGCACTGTATTTGAACAACATTGTTGTGATTATTTCATAATAACTAGAGATATATGCCCCAGAAGAATAAATATGTGAACAACAACAACAATAATAATTCCTATTATTGTGAAAGCTATTGCTCTTAGTTGTTAAACACTACACAAGCTTGGTCTGAAGCACTGTTGGAGGGAGGGCTCTCCTGGTTTCCTCCCAATGATGTCCTTGTATGTAAGGCCACAGACCTAATTATTTACTCAGCTTGCACTGAATAAATACTACAAGTGCTGCTGTGGTTCATAGCTAGCATTCCTTTGTAGTTTTACAACACTTCAGTGTGATGACATTCCTTCAGCTTCACCTTAAAGATCAATCAAATTGTGAGCTTGCTCTTTAAATACAACAGCATGAGATAGCAGAATACTGAGGTGGTCAAGTGGATGGTACCATTTCAGCCTGAAAGTGGAGTATTCCATTTCTGAATATTAAAAAGGGTTCCTGCATAATTAAAAATTGTATTTTTTATCCCAACAAATGTACCCTGTTTATAGACTAATCATTTTTTCCAGCTCTGTTCTAACATTTGCATTTTACCAATTACATATAACAACCAGGATGTTAATGATTGGGTTGGACCTCCAAGCAATGCTGATGGGTCAATTAAAACTGTAACAATCAATCCAGACACAACGTGTGGCAATGACTGGGTCTGTGAACATCGATGGCGCCAAATAAGGTTGGTAACTCTACAGATTCATTATGACTGCTTCTTTACACAGATGAGTGTACTTACAGCACATCCTAAGCAGAGTTCTAGCCTTCTAAGACTACAATGTGCTTCAAAAGGTCAAACTCTGTTTAGGAATGCACTGTTAATAATTCTTAACTCTATGCTGGATTTTGGTTAATATATAGTTTCACTCTTTATACTACAGTAACTAACATTTATCACAATTTTCCCCCAAAGGAACATGGTGATTTTCCGCAATGTTGTGGATGGACAACCATTTACAAATTGGTGGGATAATGGACAAAATCAAGTGTCATTTGGGCGTGGCAACAAAGGATTCATTGTCTTTAACAATGATGACTGGTAAGTAAGCACAAAAGCTTCAGGTCTAACAAGGGACATGAAGCTATATAAAGCTCAGAATAATGGTTAAACCAACCTTGTTCAGCATCACAGAACCGTTCATAGAAAGGCAGCAGTAAGTATTCTGAGTGCCTTTGGTTCCATACCCAGAAAAGTAGGGAACAGCTCGGCAACCAGCAGGAGAATGTGTGTGTATGTGGACATCAACTATGGCATGTCATCTCTTCCTGGGAAACCCAGAAATGTTGTAATGATGTCATGCCTTTCTAGGAATCGCTGGAAAATAAAGCCATAGAGTTTCTGGCAATTCATAGAGAAATGTGATTCTGGGTTTTCCCTGGAAGTGACATTAGTCCTCTTTAGAATCAACAGAAACTCTGTGGTTTTACCATAGAGTTTCTGGCAATTCATAGAGAAATGTGATTCTGGGTTTTCCCTGGAAGTTGTGTCATGCCATTGGCCTAACAGCCATTTTTCCAGCAGTGGAAAGCAGGAGCTGAGAACAGGTAATTCCCTGCCCCCTAAGCTGACAACTCTGACTCAGAAAGACCAGGCTGGGTATTTCAGGGACTAAAATCTCAACTGCATAACAAAATGGCAATATTAGTTCTACCAAATTAGCTTAGCAGGTAAAGTTTAATGATAAAAGATAACTATATGTTTTATTCCCTTCGCATCTCCTTTTGATAGGAACTTGTCTCAAACTTTGCAAACTGGACTTCCTGCGGGTACCTACTGTGATGTAATTTCTGGGCAGAAGGAAGGTGATAGATGCACTGGGATTACAATCCAAGTCAACAATGACAGCACTGCTCATTTTCAAATTAGCAACCATGCTGAAGACCCATTTGTTGCAATCCACATCGATGCTAAATTATAAGTCAAGTTAAAGAAATGCCTTCCTTTGATCTTGCCTTCCTAAATCATATCTGGGTGACACGTAATAATTTAGAAACTTTCAAAAGAATAAATGGTTGCAAAGCTCAAATGTGTTTGTCATTTGTTTTATTGAAACAATGTTTGCAACTGGTATTTTTCCCCCAAGCCAAATAAAGCTATATCTGTATGGCCACTGTTCCAAATGACAGCCAGAATGTCCATAGAGCAGAGTGCTATGTTTTTATTTATTTGTTTATTTACATTATTTATAGTCCACCTTTCTCACACGGACTCAGGGTGGATTACACATAGTGAGTCAGTACAATCAACAAAATGGGATATTCAATAACTAATGCATTAGGAGACCATCAGAAAGAACAAGAGCATAGCATAAGTGTTAATATGACATATTAAGCAGTACAGAAATTACATAATAGGATCTCATTTGCAATATGCTGTGTACAGCAGAAAAGATCATAAGTCCCTATTCATCCAAGTAGGTCTGTTAAACCATATTGTTCTGTGCAGTTGGAGTTTCTGAATTGATTTTGAGGGGAGACAATGGATTACAGTACTCTAGTCTTGATGTTACTGTGGTGTGGATCCAGGTGTCCAGGTCTGGTGTATCAAAATATGGAGCCATTTTACAGGCTAGACTAAGTTGAAAGAAAGCCTTTTTTGCAGCTGCATTTACTTTGTTCTCCAGTAATAAAGCTGGATCCCGTATGACCCCCAAGGCTTTTAACTGAGTCAGCAAGGATCAGCTGAACTCCACTGAAAGTGGGGAAGACAATGTCCTTCAAGGCCTCCACCTTCCCAGCTAGGATTGCCTCTGTCTTTTCAGGGCTTAGTTTCAATTTGTTTACTTTTAGCCAGTTAACTACTGCAGCCAGACAGCAATTGTGTCATTCATTTACACAGGTCCTTTCCGCACTAGACCTTAAGTCCTGGTTCAACCTGTCCCCAAACCTACATTTTACCCTACACGTGAGTTCACCTCTGTAATTATCTCAGGGTATTTTTTGTTTCCACATTACATTGAGGTCACCTCGGTTTCACCCCAGACCTCTTCCGGGATAAACGGATGCTGTTATAACCAGGGATAAATGCAAGATATTGTGTTGCGAGTTGAACTCTGATAAAACCAGGGATGAGATCCAAGTGCGGAAAGGACCAAAGTCTTCCTGCCACTACAAGCTGCCTAGTAGCAATATGGAGCTTCCCAAAGGAAATAGACACATCCCATGCATCTGCCGGGTTTTCCCTTCTAGACTGTTCTCTCTACTCAACTCACATTATATCATCTTTTTTTCTCACCCCATTTCCATCTTTGTGCCTTATATTGCACTTTTCTGTAGACCAGCCATTTCTTCTTCAAGATCTGCTTAGGTAACAGAAAATTCTGCAAAATCTGATCTCATTTTACATGCTCTATCCACCATGTTCCACCTCGATCTGCCTTTCTCCCTGTCCACCCTAACCTCTCTCTTCAGTTCAAAGCTGAAATGTGCAATGAAAGACTATAAGGCCAACCCAACCCTTGTTCCTGATAATGCAGTATTTTCCTCATGGCCATCTATATTTCTGACCAAGACATTACAAATTATTTTGAAAATGAAATGGGATTAGGTACTAGATCTGCCTTCCAAAGGTGATTGTTAAATATTTCCTCATAGTGTGATTTCTTTCGAACTGTAATAATGAAGATTTTTATTTAGAAATGGCCCTTTATAACAACCTAAGAATCTTGACATAGACACATATTTTCCCCAATGATAGGTACTGGCCTGCCCCTTAGTAAATGTGAAATGAATCTTCTGATTCACACTTTTGTTGTTATGAGGTTTGTTGGTTTTTAATTAAAAAATAATCACATCCTCCTGCACTCCTCTTTAGTGAGTGTGTCAGCATGAAAACAGGGAGCTCCTCCTATCGCAGTAACTGGATTCTAGAAAAACTTCACCTACTGAATTTTTGTCTTTTGCACAGCTATGGAACACTGCCTGGAGATCTCCCAGAAAACAATTTGGCATCCCTAATGGGATATCTCTCTCTCTCTCTCACTCACACACACACACACACACACACACATTCTCTTTCAAAGTGAATTTAAAAAACTTCAAAGATCTTTGCTAAGGAAATAGGCAGATAGACCATACAGTCTCCTTTGTTCTTTCTGTCCTTGACTATAAATTCTGGAAAAACATAAAGGGGTGGGAAATACTCAGCTTGTTTTGGAAAGTGGTACTCAGTACCTCGAGAAAACAGAGGTAGGTCGGTGCAAAGTTCATGGTGTTTTACTTGGAGTTACAATGATATGCTGTCTTGATGTTTTCATAAATGATGCCTTCCCTGTAAAAATGACCTTTTTTCCCTCTGAAACAGAAAACTACCCTGCATTTCTGGAGGCCAATAGGTAAAATGCTGGCTTCACACACAAAACAAGTCCCTGCTTTGATGAATAACTGAAGACTTTAAAATACAACTTAATAATGGTAAAAAAGAAAAAAGAAACCTTGTAACTGGAAAATTTCCTGGAACAAAACAGGATGCATGGAGTACATTTTTCTTATTGTGCCAGCTTCACAACACTGATTCATTCCCACAGATGTTCATTATTCTTTTTATAGTTCATGTTTTTATGGCCACACAACTACACAATCTTATGTATATTTATTTGTAAGTAAATCCAATTATGTTCAATAGGACTTACTCCTAGGTAAACATGCATAGGATCTCAGCCGTAAAGTGCAACCCTAAGCAGAGTTTGACTTCAACAGGCTCAGGAGGGTGTAACTGTGTTTAGGATTGTACTGTTAGTCAACCACCCATGGTGGGCCACAGGGCTATTTTTGGGCAGGAACGCACAGGAACGGAGTTCCGGCTGGCTTCAGAGTTGGCCACACCCACTACAGCTAAAACGTCTGTGCTCATGGCTACAGAGGGAAGGCCTGGAGAGCAACCCCCCCCCGCATGACTCTGAAGCAGGCCGGCTGGGGGGGGGCCCTGGAAGGATCAGGGAGAGACGGTGTAACTGTGTTTAGGATTGTACTGTTAGTCAACCACCCATGGTGGGACTGGGCCAAATCTTAACAGCATCCCTCTGTTAGATTTGTCATATGTGGTTACTACCCAGTAGGGTTACTAACCTCAAGGTGGGACCAGGAGTTCTCCTGGAATTGCAACTGATCTCCAGTCTACAGGGATCAGTTCACTTGGAGGAAATGGCAGCATTGGAGTAGGAACTCTATGGCATCACATCCCTGAGGAGTTTCTTCCTCTCCAGGGGTTTCCAGCCTCTAGGTGGGGCCTATAGATCTTCCAAAATTTCAACTCATGTCCAGATTACAAAGATCAGTTGACCTGGAACAAATGGCTGCTTTGGAGGGTGGACTGTATGGCATATTTAGCTAAAGTCCCTCCCTTGCCCAAGCCCTGCCCTCCCCAAGCTCCACCCCCAAATCTCCTGGAATTTTGCAATCCGGAGCTGGCAACCCTATCCCCTCCCCAGGAACAGCTCCCAAACTTTCCAGGAATTTCTCAAGCTGGATTTGGCAATCCTTCTACCTAATAACATGCAGCAAAATGAAATATATTGTATGTCATTGTACTGAACATTTCCCCATTCCTGCAACAGACAGACAATGAAATTGATTTCTCCACAGGAAAATGGATGTATGGTGCTACTGGATCGTGTGTTGTGTTTAATTCCATGTTTCAGGATGGAGAGCAATAACAAAGGCCTTTCCCTTTAGCAGCAATCACACATTCTCTGTCTTCCATATTTCCATACATTATCTGTTGGCAGGGGTCTTGTTGTAGAAAAAGAGCTGCCGGAGCTCATTAGCATAACTCATTAGCATAACTTATTTGCATATGCCACGCCCCCTGACATCACCGGAAGTGACAGAAGGCCACACCCCCTGACATCACCGGAAGTGTGTCAGAAGGCCCGGCTACTTACCCTCCTGCTTCATCCTCATTCCCAAACGGAATGAGGATCGAAGAAGGGGGCGGGGCTTCACCACATGACCGCCCCGCCCCCTAGAGGTTCTCTTCCGGAGCTCCGTACCTGAGAGCTCCCCCCCGACTAGAGCCCTGTCTGTTGGACTGATGCTTTATCTTCCCTCCCCATCTGAATCTACATTTTCTTTTCCCCCTCACCAGTCATCAGCAGAAGGGCAAACCACAATCAGGAACTTTTTGATCTGCATATGTAATTTTTTTCTTAGAGTACACATGTACCCTCCAGCATACTTTATTTAGCAAACCGTGATGGCCAAAGCTAGCCTATTTTCTCAGATCTCAGAAGCTAAGCAGGGTCAGCACTGGTTAGTATTTGGATGGGAGACCACCAAGGAATTCCAGGGCTGTCAGGCAGAGGAATGCAATGACATTCCACCTCTGTTGCCTTGAAAACCCTACAGGATCGCCGTAAGTCAGCTGCGGCTTGACAGCACTTTACACACACAAGAGTGTGAAGATAAGACACGTGTTTGTGAGTGGCACAATCTGTGTGACAATAAATGGCTGTACATAAATAGAGAGATACCCTCCCTACTTGGGTACAACTGTCAATTGAAGTGTCTTCGCTATGTGAGCTGTTGGCTTTCGCTGCTTTTCAAAGATACCAAATCAATGTCGAACGGAGAATGAGAATGACAAGAACTCAAATAAAGAAATATCCAGCTTGTTCAAGTTTTGCCACCCCTGCAATACTGTTTTGGGAGAAAATTCACCTGGTGGAATGTCTGCTTTCCTTAGAGCTTTGAAAGGAACAGGCAGTACTTAGTGATCCTATAAAAACATACGGTAGTTTTTCAGTGCCCATCCTGTCAGAAAGATTCTGAAAGAGAAGGGAGAACTGAATTACTCTCTGGGTTAATTAAGATTTCCTGCATTTTATAGGCAACTTCAGACATGCTTAGTATTACAATTGCAAGGAATATGCTGCTGGAAATGGTGAAACCAGTAAATAAACATAATTCCTTGAGGGTCTCTGTGCATGAGTTGGACTAGGAAACATGGAGGTCTGGGTTCAAATGCCCCTTCTACAGCTGGTTAACCATGGGCCAGTCATTCTCCCTCTTTGACCACAGATTTTGATATGAGAATAAAATGTAGGAAAAGAAAACTATGTATACCATCCTGAACTCCTTGGAGAAAGGGAGTAAATAAAATCTGGCTGTAGATTTCACAACTGCTCCTCTTATGAATCCCCTGATCATGTTGCTCCTAAACAATGACAGATATTAGATTATAAGTAGTTATATGATATGTTGAGTATCACTCACCACAGGGAAGCAATAAGGGCTGGCTTCATTATGGTCACTGTGGTTATGGTTAAACCTTGACTCTATTAAACAAATGTACCTGTAGTCTACCAACCCCTTTCATTTATATCATACTTCAAATCCTACTTCTTAAGGTGTGCATGTGAGAGATGCTGGATATGGTGAGAACAGACAATAGCATGGTTGCCGCAAGTTTCTCTTACTGGTGAGCATCCACAGAAGCCCCAGAGATCTTGGAGTCATAGTAGATTACTCACTGAAAATACCTTATCTCCAAAAATGATGTTAAAAGATCAGTCCCTTAATTAAAAGGTAAGGAGTAGCCAAAAGCTGGAAGAAATTTGGGAGCAAGGAGAGCAGGATATGAATTATGAGAAGATAGGTTGTTCTGAAACCTGGTTCCTTTGTATAAAAAGTGACCACAGGAGTAATTAAAGGAGGGCAAGTTCAAAACATCATAACAGACTAATCTGGATCCTGCAGATATCAAGATGTTGTTCGAGCTTCGCTTGTTTTGTGACGTGCAACATATGGAGGCATTTGGGAGAAGTGGACTGGAACAGAAGGAAGATCAATGAAACGATAATTAATTTGGAGTGTAGGTGTGACAGGATGCCTTGATTTACATCACCCAGATGGTGTATATACATCCTTGATTGGCAATAATACCTATAAACTGGTTGACATTTTAAAGATGGCTTTAGATGTTTAATGGCTCCATAAAGAATGTTTGCAATGTATGTAAAGAGAAGATGGGTTACAGGGTGAACACAGCTCCTCCTGATTGGTGAGTTGCCACTGAACTGCAAGTAAGGCAAGGTTTGACTGAAATCTGGAAACTCCTGCTCAGGTGAAACACCTCTTAAAAATTACCCCATCTTTCTGGGAAATTTGTCTAATGTTTTCTAATAGGTGGACTACATGCCTCTGTGGATTGGTTCCATATCTCAGTGGAGCTGGAGCTGCTTCCTCATGGTTCCTTCTCCCACTAGGGTTGCCAGGTCCCTCAGACCTGCCAGTGGGGGATGAAGGGTGAACCTACCAGGAATGGGGAGGGATTCTGAAAATAAATGTGATGTGCCTACGTGATCTGGAAGTGATGCTGGAGACTTTGGAGGGTGACACGCTGGTTTTTGGGCAAAGCTGTATGGTAGAATTAACTTCTACCATAGAGTCTTTCCCAAAAACCAGAGTGTTGCCCCCTCCCCCAATGTACCTACATCACTTCCTAGTTATGTAGGCACGTTGTGTTTATTTCCGGCTTCTTGCTTGTTGGGGGGGGGTAATTGGGGGGACAGAGAGGAGCATCTGAAACCATGGGATCCTCACCCACATGGGGGGTGGGAAGTCTGGCATCCCTATCCCGCACTAGTCAAGGAGCATGAAGCAACCATGATTCAGCCACTTCTGCTCAGGAGATAGGGTTGCCAAGTGTGAATTCAGCCACAGCGGGGGACTCCCAGCTGGCGGCTGGAGCGCGCGGGGCCACAGCGCTTTGAAAGGAACAGGCAGTACTTAGTGATCCTATAAAAACATACGGTAGTTTTTCAGTGCCCATCCTGTCAGAAAGATTCTGAAAGAGAAGGGAGAACTGAATTACTCTCTGGGTTAATTAAGATTTCCTGCATTTTATAGGCAACTTCAGACATGCTTAGTATTACAATTGCAAGGAATATGCTGCTGGAAATGGTGAAACCAGTAAGTAAACATAATTCCTTGAGGGTCTCTGTGCATGAATTGGACTAGGAAACATGGAGGTCTGGGTTCAAATGCCCCTTCTACAGCTGGTTAACCATGGGCCAGTCATTCTCCCTCTTTGACCACAGATTTTGATATGAGAATAAAATGTAGGAAAAGAAAACTATGTATACCATCCTGAACTCCTTGGAGAAAGGGAGTAAATAAAATCTGGCTGTAGATTTCACAACTGCTCCTCTTATGAATCCCCTGATCATGTTGCTCCTAAACAATGACAGATATTAGATTATAAGTAGTTATATGATATGTTGAGTATCACTCACCACAGGGAAGCAATAAGGGCTGGCTTCATTATGGTCACTGTGGTTATGGTTAAACCTTGACTCTATTAAACAAATGTACCTGTAGTCTACCAACCCCTTTCATTTATATCATACTTCAAATCCTACTTCTTAAGGTGTGCATGTGAGAGATGCTGGATATGGTGAGAACAGACAATAGCATGGTTGCCGCAAGTTTCTCTTACTGGTGAGCATCCACAGAAGCCCCAGAGATCTTGGAGTCATAGTAGATTACTCACTGAAAATACCTTATCTCCAAAAATGATGTTAAAAGATCAGTCCCTTAATTAAAAGGTAAGGAGTAGCCAAAAGCTGGAAGAAATTTGGGAGCAAGGAGAGCAGGATATGAATTATGAGAAGATAGGTTGTTCTGAAACCTGGTTCCTTTGTATAAAAAGTGACCACAGGAGTAATTAAAGGAGGGCAAGTTCAAAACATCATAACAGACTAATCTGGATCCTGCAGATATCAAGATGTTGTTCAAGCTTCGCTTGTTTTGTGACGTGCAACATATGGAGGCATTTGGGAGAAGTGGACTGGAACAGAAGGAAGATCAATGAAACGATAATTAATTTGGAGTGTAGGTGTGACAGGATGCCTTGATTTACATCACCCAGATGGTGTATATACATCCTTGATTGGCAATAATACCTATAAACTGGTTGACATTTTAAAGATGGCTTTAGATGTTTAATGGCTCCATACAGAATGTTTGCAATGGATGTAACGAGAAGATGGGTTACAGGGTGAACACAGCTCCTCCTGATTGGTGAGTTGCCACTGAACTGCAAGTAAGGCAAGGTTTGACTGAAATCTGGAAACTCCTGCTCAGGTGAAACACCTCTTAAAAATTACCCCATCTTTCTGGGAAATTTGTCTAATGTTTTCTAATAGGTGGACTACATGCCTCTGTGGATTGGTTCCATATCTCAGTGGAGCTGGAGCTGCTTCCTCGTGGTTCCTTCTCCCACTAGGGTTGCCAGGTCCCTCAGACCTGCCAGTGGGGGATGAAGGGTGAACCTACCAGGAATGGGGAGGGATTCTGAAAATAAATGTGATGTGCCTACGTGATCTGGAAGTGATGCTGGAGACTTTGGAGGGTGACACGCTGGTTTTTGGGCAAAGCTGTATGGTAGAATTAACTTCTACCATAGAGTCTTTCCCAAAAACCAGAGTGTTGCCCCCTCCCCCAATGTACCTACATCACTTCCTAGTTATGTAGGCACGTTGTGTTTATTTCCGGCTTCTTGCTTGTTGGGGGGGGGTAATTGGGGGGACAGAGAGGAGCATCTGAAACCATGGGATCCTCACCCACATGGGGGGTGGGAAGTCTGGCATCCCTATCCCGCACTAGTCAAGGAGCATGAAGCAACCATGATTCAGCCACTTCTGCTCAGGAGATAGGGTTGCCAAGTGTGAATTCAGCCACAGCGGGGGACTCCCAGCTGGCGGCTGGAGCGCGCGGGGCCACAGCCATCCGAGGGAAAACCATAGAGTTTTAGGGAAAACCATAGAGTTTCCCCTCGGATGACGTGTGGGGAACGGGCCTCTGGGGCGGGGGTTTCCCGGCCCCCTGGGGGGACTTGGCAAGCCTATCAGGAGACCGGATTGCATCATCATTATCATCATCATCTTTCCTAGGGCATCTGGGATAAAGCCTGGACTCCTGTGGGAATGGGACACACACTGGCAGGATAGCCACCAAAAAGGCAACCTCCTTTTGGGAATCACTTCCATGAGTGTACAAGGGTAAGGGCCTTTAATGGAAGGGCTAAAAGGCTCATGAGTTGATTGGGGGAGGTGGTAATACTAGTCTTCAGCTGCCTCTTTACTGGGGAGAAAACTGATAGGTATGTGCCTTGGAGAGGAGGCTGCCATTCTCCAGATCCTGGGTACAGAGAGATATAGCTGTGGGATATAGACTGACTGGCCATTCCAGGAGGAGGAGGCATGGAACATAAACACTAGTTCAGTTCTCAGGCATGATATACATAATAAGCCAAGCAATGCCATCACTCCATCCCACCTCCAGCTGGTTGACCTTGAGCAGTTCCACAGATGTAGCAGCAAAAGACAGTAAACACCTACACAGGAAAATACAAGGGGGATGGGCAGGGTGCAAAGTAACACAGAAAAGGAATACAGCATCTTATGGCAGCTTGCTGACAGATAGCCACCAAAAAGGCAACCTCCTTTTGGGAATTACTTCCATGAGTGTACAAGGGCAAGGGCCTTTAATGGAAGGGCTAAAAGGCTCATGAGTTGATTGGGGGAGGTGGTAATACTAGTCTTCAGCTGCCTCTTTACTGGGGAGAAAACTGATAGGTATGTGCCTTGGAGAGGAGGCTGCCATTCTCCAGATCCTGGGTACAGAGAGATATAGCTGTGGGATATAGACTGACTGGCCATTCCAGAAGGAGGAGGCATGGCCACTTCTCCTTCAAGTCCGCCTCCCAGTCGACTTGGTTGTGCTAAGGATGGACCCCTTGGCCTTGCTACTGAATGCCAGGTCAGCAAATGGAAAAAAACTACTGCCATTCAGGACTTAGTCCTGGATGAGCAGGCTGACCTGGCATGTATTACGGAAACCTGGCTGGATGAGTGCATGGGTGCATAAATCTGATCCAGCTCTGTCCTCCAGATTTCTCTGTACAGCAGCAGGCAAGGTCAGGGGTATGGGGACAGGGTCAAGGTCAAGGTGATCTACCAAGATTCCATCCCTCTATTGAGGTGCCTCATCCAGCTGTCTGCTAGTTTTGAGTGCCTTTTCTTGAAGGTGGGTCAGTCAGATCTAGCCACAGTAATCCATGCCTTAGTTACATCTAGATTATTGCAATGCACTATACTTGGAACTACCCTTGAAAAGTGTTCAGAAGCTGCAGCTAGTGCAGAATGCTGTTGCTAGATGCTGATTAGGGCCAGCTATTGGGAACATATGCCCCCAATACTACAGCAATTATATTGGATACTGTTCCACTCCTGAGCCCAGTTCAAGCCAGTACATGGCTTGGGACTGGGTGTCTGAGGGACCGTCGTCTCTCATATGTTCATGCCTAGGAATTAATAGCATGGGGAGATGCCCTCCAACTGTCCTACAAACTAAAGATGCTTATTTGGTGGGTACACAGCAGAGGGCCTCTTCCATGGCAGCCCCGCAATTATGGAACAATTTCCACAGGGAGTGTGCCTGGCTCCCTCATTATCGATCTTCAGGAGGCAATTGAGGACATTTCTATTTAGGAATGCATTCTGATTGTACTATCTTTTATTATTGGCAGTCCTAACTAGAGTTTTTAAACAGTGACTTTTATGGATTTTATAATAGTTGTTTTGATTGTTGTTGTTTTTTATATGTTGTAAGCTACTTTGAGTTCTGCAAGGGAGGAAGGTGGCTAATAAATATTTTAAGGAAAATAAAATAAACAAACCAGAGTAGACCTCCTTAGGATTGCTCCCTCAGTTTGCCACACTGGTACCTGCATAGATGAGAGGCAAAACCCTTTTAAAGCCCCAGTGACTTAAAAAGGAAAAACAACAACAGCTCCTTTTGTTCTAATTTGTTGTAGGGAGGGAATGTAAAAAAACACACAGAACACTGCCAGGCCATTCAGACTGCAGAAGAAAGGATGTTTTAAAACACTTAACCCAAAGAAACATACTTTGTTTCAGTTAAAAGAACAAAACAAAATTTAAGCTAGACAGCTAAATATAGATATCAAAATGAACCATGCAGTAGAAAGAAGAGATTGAATTTATACCCCACCCTTCACTTGGAGTCTCAGAGCGGTTTATAATTTCCTTTCCCTTCCCCTCCCTGTAACAGACACCCTGTGAGGTAGGTGGGGTTGAGTGAGCTCTTTCAAGGACTGTTCTTGAAAGAACAGCTCGGGAGAATTTGTGACTGACCCAAGGTCACACCAGCAGCTGCATGTAGAGGGGTGGGGAATCAAACCTGGTTCTCCTAGATTAGGGTCCACGCTCCTAACCACTGCACCGAACTGGCTCTCCAAGCATTATGCTGGTGTAGAATTATCTTCCAAATTCAGATTGGCATGTGAACAGGGAGCAACAAAGTAGCCATTTTTCATGCTCAGAAATTTATTTACTATTCAAACCAGTAGAAGTGGTTTGAATTGATTTATTTCCTAATATGGTGAGATTTAATTTTGATATTTAAAAAGCAACTCAGCTTTTTAAAATAACAATAGACAGAGAATGACTTTTTTTGCACTCCTCTGTTAGCATCAAAGAAACGATGGGGGGTAGCAGAGGCAATGCTAGCATGATATTATGATATTTCTCTTAGGTTGGCCTTCCGTTTCTGTATTGCTGGATTGGTATGGGCAATAGGATCAGTATAGGGACAAACATGCATTTCCCAAAATATAAGAACCAAGAAAAGCATAAGGGAGAACAAAACTAAGGAGAGAGAATGGCAAGATGGAGGAAGAAAAATGCCTCAGGGCCTACAATGAGTTCAGAAGGCTCAGTGAGAGTCTTTTGGGGAGTTCTTTATTTAAAATTCAGTCTCTCCTTCCCACAAGATTATGTTACTTGTACAAAAAAATATGTGAAATCCAGGCATAAAGATTGAAAACATCCACATATCATGGCAATTGGAATGAAGTGTTATGTCCACTTAACAACAATTTACCGACTAACAAAGTCCATTAGGAATAATTTAGTATCAATGATAAGGCTTCTCCCCCCACTTTGGTAATTGTAGCAGTGTTTAATTGTGCTGTAAATAAAACTGCATGCTTTACTTCCCAAATAAGTGCTGCAAATAAGGTGCTTTAATTGAGCCAAGGTAGGAAATAGAGCAGTCTTTTGCCGACTGAATAGAAATCAAATACTGAACACTTGCTTGTGCGACTGAAAACAGGACTGCAAATAAACAAAACAGGGAACACCACTTTAGTAACAAACGTTGTGGCCTCTGCACTTGATATGGCTGCAGTTGTTATATTCCTTGTGAGAAATTCTGGCCATATTAATGGCATCTTACTAGCTGAACGAAGTACAGCTGTCTTCTTCCCAAATAGCCTGGTCTGCTTTCAAGTCCCATTGCCGGACATGCTGCTTTGCCCACACTTCTCATTTCCTTCTGGAATTAAGTAAATATGACCCAGGGGTTACGTTGGGCAGGACAAAAGAATCTAAAGTAAAATCAAGGATCAGGTAGTCGGAGGGCCACAGATCGGAGACAAGACTGACCACTGTCAGTCCAGAAGTCAAGAGTCCACACAGCAGGCCTTAGGATGGAACCAGGATCAGCAGTATTTTCACAGCCTTTTGTTTATTTATTTTATTTTATCTCATTAGACTTATATCCTGCCCTCCCCACATTGTAGGCTCAGGGTGGGAACCAACATATATATCTGCAATTAGTTCAACAGATGGATTGCTCAGAGTGAAAAGCTTAGCCTGGAGGCAGCAGACTGATACCTCCAGGCTAGATCTTATTGGGCCCTTCATTTTGCAGTGCCTTACAGCTCTTCTTCAACCAGGCTGCACTTCCTGTGCTGGTCATCTTGAGGAGGGTGCTGCAGCAGATATCAGGCTAGCAGAAGACAGTGTTGTTGGTACATGGTGTTAGAGAATGAACTTGATATTTTGCTTTATGGACTATATTTATTGCTACACACGCAATGGACTGTGCGCGCACACAGGCTCAAAGAACTGTACATTTTAAGTCACCTGTTGTGATGTAACACATAGAAGGTGCCTGCACAAGCCTTACACATGTAAATAAGGTTTTAGCTACACAGTTACCAGCCTGGTGAAGAAGCACACACCTCCATTATTTTGAGCAGTAAGAAATAACAACTTGAGCAGAGACAGCCCCCATTGCAGAATCATTTGTGGTCACGTACGACACATCACTGCTTTGTTCCTGCATTGGTATTTCCTGCCAAATGGACATTTGGTTCACAATGAGAATGGCCAGCTTCATCAACACTACAATGGAGCATCCTGACGCCAAGGTTTTCACACCTGCCCAGATGCCCTTCTTTGAGTAAGGTTTTAGATTACAATATTGGCCACTCCTTATAGGTATCCTCCCACTCCTATAGGCAACCAATAGGATTGTTTTTGGGACGGACTAACAGGTAGGTGGGTCAAGAGGTTGGCACAGCCACAACCCATCTCTTGAACCCCCTATAAAAGGTAAGGACCATTCACCTGGCCCTTCCTAGCTAGCAACCCCCGCAACAACCCCTGTCTGCTTTTTACTCCTCTTGACTCCCACTTGCTATCCCCAAACCCTTGCCTGTACTTTGATCTCTTGATCTGCAGTCAAGAGACCCAAACGTTCTGGCTGGTTCTGGTTGTGTGTGAATTCGCTTTTAGTTTCCATTTCTTCCCATCCGTTCTTCATTGGAACAACCAACCTGTGAGACAGATAAGTATTGCCCATCATCATCCCCACCTGCTAATGCAATTGTGCTTATTTTAATACTGTACTTCTGAGGAACTTGACTGAATGCATCAGTATTGTTTGTACGAGATTTATTTTCTTAAGTAAAAGATATCTATTTTAACAACAACAGCCTCAAATCCGTCTCTGGTAACCCTTGGTGGGAACAGTACCTTGATATAGTTGGCAAGGACCCATTTATAAATTGCCAATTGCTGTAAATAAAGCAATTCGGCTAACAATGGGTAGGGTTGCCAGGTCTGGGTTGGAAAATACCTGGAGATTTTGGAGATGGATCCAGGAGAGGGCGAGGTTTGGGGAGGGAAGGGACCTCAGCATGGTCCAATGCCATAGAGTCCACCCTTCAAAGCAGCCATTTTCTCCAAGGGAGCTGATCTCTATCAGCGGGAGATGATTTATAAAACCAGGAGATCTCCAGGCCCCACTTGGAGGCTGGCAACCCTATGCACAGGGCAAGGCTCTGCAACTGCTGGTACCACCATGATCTGATACACTTCCAGAATACAGGTTCAGTGGAGCTCTTTTTAAAGTCTAAAACAGGCAGAGAATATAACTGCAAAAAAATTTGCCAAATTTGCAAACACTACTCTTGGTATATTAATAATTTAATTTGTCTATATTTAGTCAGTCTTTTTTATCCCCTTCTGCCAAAGAGCTATTGATGGTGTATGTGGTTCTCCATCCCTCCATTTTATCCTCACAACAACCTTGTGAGGTACATTAGGTTAAGACAACAAGCTTCATGGCAGTGTGAGGATTTGAACCTGGGTCTCCTGCATCCTAGACTGACACTCTAACTACTATACAACACAGGTTCCATGTATTTATTATGTGGGGAAATGATGGTTTTGAGTGGCTTAGGACTGTGTACCCACTATTGTAACTGACTGCAAAATCTTGACATGAGCCAACCCATTTCAAGATTAAGACATCCTTGACATTCAGATAAGTATTACTTCAACTCAAGGAACAATACTTCTCATGGCCTGCTACCTACGGTGAATTCATTGATCGGATTTCAGCTGCTTAGGCGGTGCTCTAATTTACACATTGAATTTCAAGAGTTATAATGTATTACAACCAGTGCGAGACAGAAGAATCATTAAACTGACCAGATTAATAACCCTCTACTGTGTTGCAAACCAAGTACCGGTGCAATTTCCTCCCTCCTCATGCTGATATTGAAACAAATGATTTATATTAGAATTGTCTTGTGTTTAATTCATTTATTAGAAACAAACTCAGCTATCTATTGAACAGTTCAAGATTCTCATACTACCCTATCAAAATAACAGATCAAACATATCAACCTTAAGTACTTACCTAAGGCACCTCTCCTATGCACTAAAATATTGCTTTGTGATCTCACACGTGTGATCTCCCTTCTGCATAAACTTTATCCTGTTTTTCCTCCCGTTTGGCGTTGTTTGTAGCTCCTTTGAGAAATATCTTTCGTGAAATTATTTGGTTTCCCTTAAACTTATTCACAAGTTCTAACCAACTAGCAACCTTCATGTTTGCCTTGAATATTACTTTCAGCAGTCTTTGGAACTTGCATTATATGCAAAACTTTCAGCTGGGTTTAACAAAATGATGCTTGCTTCCTTTGGAAACAAATGGATGCTTTGGCCATAAGATTTTGCCTTAGGTGAAATTTGTGGCAACTCGACTTCATTGCCAAAATCCAGCCAGAGAATTACACACATAGTCTTTATGAATTCACATTCTCATCTGCAGTGTGATGTTCATCTATGCACTATTGGATTGACTGGGGGCATTTTATGTGAACAAGGATGCTCAGCAGCAACCAGAGTTATCAATTGTTATGTGTGATAAGTAACCTGCAAGTACAGAGAGACTGGGACCCATTATTTTGCAATAATTGCTCATTTCTAAAAGTTCAGGTATATCAAGCTTAATGGGAGTCCAGAAGCAAGCATACAGGCACGCAATGTCAGCCACAGGCCAATCAATCTAGCATTATATAAAGCCAAACAAGCATGAGCACAGAGAAATCCACATAATTTCCCTTTCAGTTCCCTTAGCTCTCAGTTGCTGTATTCCAATACTTGGATGTGAACTTGACTATATTAGAAAGCAAGAGTCAGTTCTCCATGCTGTTTTTCAGATTTTTAGTCCATGGGGGCTTTGCTTGTACTCATAACAATCAGATCAGCAAAGTTATTCACCATGAACAGAGAGAGCTAATTATCTCCTCACAAGATAGCAATTCCATGAAATAAAAATCCTAAACTGCAGAGGATAAGACATGACCAAATTCCCTTCTGTAGTACTGAACACCCTACTGAAGGACATCATCTCCCAATCACCTCTAAAATAATAATGATGAGACAATAGGAAGCCAATAGATTTTTGAGTTAAAACCAAGTTTTGTGTGTTTCTAATGTTTTTTCCTTTTAATATTAGGCTGTTTTTCCAAACACAGCTAATAATAACAACATTAAAATGAGGCTGGGGGTGACAGAGAACTGAACCAAAAAGGACTCAATTTGTGTGCCTTTGAATGTCCTGAATTTTACATGAATTCTGCTAGTATCTCTCCTTATATATAATTGAATAGTGGGTGCCAAAGTTCTAAAATGCCCGCCTTTAGTGTTAGGCCGGAAGAATTGCCACTCAGAAGACACTGGCTGGGTTGACTGGCTGCTTTGTGCAGTCCCGCCCAGCGTTCCAAGGTCATTTGCATATGGAAGCTGATTGGACTTCACTCCATTCCACACCTCAAACTCCCGGCCCCCTGCAAGGCAGTTGGGATTTTCAGTTGCATAACATACCTCATAGGGGAGAGGAGAATGATGTCAGCTGCCCTTTCCCTAGGCAGAGGCTGAGGGGGGGGGGTTGTAAAACTTAAGACAGACAGGCAGATAAAGGTTGGCTGATGGTTGCCAGGATAGGGTTGCCAACTCCAGGTTGGAAACTTTCAGGATATTTTAGGGATGAAGCCTGCTGAGGGTGGGGTCTGAGGAGGAGGAGGAAGAGGGGGACCTCAGACAGATACAATGCCATACTGCCCACACTCCAGACAAGCTGTTGCCAGTCTCCAGGTGACAGCTGGAGAGATCTTAAAGCTTTGGTGCTAATTCAAAGTGTTGCAATTTATTGACAGAGTAGTGTTTTGGAAAATCTTTAGGAATTGTTTGGTGCATTTACGATGGGGCTCCTGGGGAACTATTATTGCCAATCTTGGCCTAGCAGCCATCAAACCATTCGAGTCCTTCCGCTCCGCCCAATGCTGCCCTCTACAGAATCCACCCCCCAAACCTCCAGGTATTTCCCTCCTTAGAGCTGGCAACCCTACATTCCCCTCAGTGCCTGTTGGTAGGCAACTAAGCTTGGTCCTGTCACCTACTTTGGCCTTTGGGAGAAAACACATTGGGGCCAGTCCTGATAGGGTTGCCAACTCCAGATGGGAAATTCCTGGAGATTTGAGGGATGGAGCCTGAAGAGGGTGAGGTGTGAGGAGGGGTGGGACCTCAGACAGGTACACTGCCATAGACTCCACCCTCCAAACCAGTCAGTCCCACATAGGGAACCATTGTTGCCAATCTCCAGGTGAGGGCTGGAGAGCACTCAGAATTACAACTGCTCTGCAGAAGGGAGGGCAGAAGTCAGCTGAAGTCAAAGGGGCAGATAATGGTAGGTTGATGGTTAGCTGGGAAGGAGATGGGGTTGCCAACTACATGCTGACAAATTCCTGGGGATTTGAGGGGTGGAGCCTGGAGAGGGTGGGGTTTGCAGAGGGGTGGGATCTCAGACAGGTAGAATGCCATAGACTACACCCTCCAAACCAGCCACTTTGTCCTGGGTAACAATTGCTGCCAATCTCCAGGTGAGGGCTACAGATCACTCACAATTACAACTGCTCTTTAGGTAGCAGAGATCAGTTCCTCTGGAGAAAACAGTGGACTCTGTCATTATACCCTGCTGAGGTCACCACAGCAAATTTACACTGTTTGCCCAAAGCCAGAGCACTGCCGCAGAGCCTCTTTCTAGATCTCGTTGTATTGCTTTCACAACGGGCTTTACTGCTAGTCATAAATATTACTAACATCATTTAGGAGATGTTACATTAAGAATTTTTTGTGGGCTTCAAGTAGATTTAGTGCTGCAGTATTCAATGAGATAGACAAGTGCCTGGTGATGTCTGATCTGAGCTTAGCCTCAGAGATAAGATACGGAGGTTAGAAGATGAAGACATAAACCAAGAACAGTTGTCTGCCATGAGTATTTGCCTGTTATCTTTAGGGTTAGGATGTCTTAGTTATCAAGTGCTGGAATGTGCATTAAAGATAGGTAACTGGTAAACATAGTAAATAATAATGAATACTTAGTGAACACATAGTAGACACATTTCAAGAGTAACTGGGGATGAAAAATGATACTATATAATGCATGGTGTGTCTGTTAGAATTTTGGAGAACTTATTTTAGAGTCTCTGGATAAGGTACTCTCTCCATAGTTTGAACTACTTAATAAATTATTTTCTGCTGAAGTGCACTATCTCCATCTGAACCCAGCATTTCTGGGAACCTGGAAAAAAAACCCATGTCAGGAGCAGGGAATAAAACCAAAGAGAACAGCATCAACAAACTACAGGAACTGCCTGGCAAAATTTCTGATCAGCCAAACCAAACATATCTAATTTTCAATGTGGCCACGAATCTCTCTGAGTTACATATTTCTCATGTGGTGTTTCTTACAGCTAATTTACATGGTCAAACCTGTTCACCCTCAGAGCTAAAACTGAATAATATTCTGTATCACATGGAACAGATGATCTACATACATTTCTAAGAAGCCGAGGCATCAAACTGAACAAATTGACACCAGGAGTACCAAACATGTTTAATGTGTCAATCCAAAATCTCCTGTCTGTCCGTCCCATTGTTAAACAGCAAAACATTTAATTTCACTGAGTTCAAGGCTTGTGCGCTGTTTCTCACTTCTCTGCAAGTGTCCCTTGAACCTGCTCTGAGTCAGGTGGTGCAGTTGCAAACAAGGCCCCCGCCCCTGCTGTCAATGGCAACACAGTGACAGACAGACAACACAGGAATTAGGTAGATGATAAGAGAGAATAAATAAATACCATTGTTGACTGACAGCTGACACAAGAAGTCCAATAAATGATACATGATAAGATAGCATTCAGACTATAGAAGAGAGAAACAATTCCCTTTTGGTTTACTGGATGAAACGAGAAAACTACAGATCCTGAGCTAACAATTGCAAATGGCTGCAGTAACAAAGGGACCTGATTACAGAAGTAACTTCCCAAAGTGGCACCCGTGGGCATCATGGCACTTGCTAACATGTTTCCTTACCGCCTTTCCCCCAAAGTAAATATTCCACCTTCGTTTTCCTTTCCTCATTGGAGAAGGAGGTGCTTCACAGCATCATGTTTGTGTTTACTGGAATCATCCATTCAGAAATAGCGGCCTCCACTTTGCTTGCAACTTCCCAATGTCTTGTGATAGGGCCTGACCACCATAAAAACCACTTCCTGTTCTCAAAACTCCAAAAGCCCACAGGCTCAATGAGATTGGAGACCCTGAAGCTCTTCTAACTGAAGAGCTAATAGAGTGTTTTATGCGGTTTTAGAGAACACTAGGCCAGCAGAAATTCTAGATCTGTGAAATATTGCAGCATTATGTGGCTAAGAGGACCACAAAATGTATCACAGGTCTGTGCAGCTTACAGTCCAACATACCAAATGCAGCCAACCAACAGGGTTGCCAGAATACAGCAGGCAACCCCCCGGGGGAAATTGGGGGATGGTTTTGGCACATCAGCATTGTATTGCCTACTGACATCAGTTTTGACAGAAGTCTAGGCCTCAGTTTGCTGCTGGTAAGTCCCCACCACCAGCCATCTATCAGTGCCAGGGGGAGGGACCTCAGAATGGGAGATTCCCCCACTCACAGTGGGGGGGGGGGCGGGAACACTTATTCTAGAGTGTCCATTAGGTCACTTCTGATTTTTACTGGAAGGGATATCCGCACCCTGGCATGTGCGCCATTCCCCCTCTCCCCCAATTTTCTCCAGCATCAGGATGCTGGGTGGTCTCTCACTAAAGTGGGAGGCCTAGCATCCGTACCCACCAGAAGTGGCACCCCACCAAGGACTCAGTAAATATCCTTTTTTACTGCCTGTCTGTGGCTGCACAAATGGGAGGGTTTTCGTGCATAGGGAACCGTCATGGAATGCACAGCTGTGCAGGGCAGCCCATGGGTTTTCCTACCATTTAGAAACGGATTTGAAGGACCTGTCAAGACTGAATAGTGCAAGGTTGTTTGTAGTCTTTTTCTGCAGTGCAAATGGGGTCTGCCTTATGAAAACTCCAAGCTACAAAGGCATACCAACACTGGGTATTATCCTCAAAGGAAAAGTACAAAAACTGGTGCTAATTCTAGAAATCACTAACTTCATTGATCCTACAAAGAAAGTAAACATTACAGTGGAGAGTAAACAAGCTGGGAGCACAAGGGTGAGAAAGGCCACAGATGTGCACTTGCATGCAACATGTACAAGGACTGTAACTTTCATAGCTGACAATACAAGCTCCGTACTGACTAATCCAGAATTCAATTTGAGCTGCCCTGAAATTAAGACACAGTTGCGTGGATCTTTCCTCCTAGAATCAACTGCTGTTGTCCAGAGCAGCAGAAGAGAAAGCAGCTAGATACCTTTCCATCATATCTGGACCCAGACATGGAGAACTGACACTGGAAGCAAGCAGAAGCCTTCTGATTTTATGGTTATTTAGGCACTTCACTACTACCTGGTTCCGGTTCCCTAGGCACTGAGGAACTGAAAGGCTGTGGGAGTGTGACAGGTTTTTTCTTGGACTCACAATAATTCTTGAATGCAGCAAGGGCATCTGCTTATATCTTATCTGCAGGGTTGGCATAGATAACAGGTATACTGCTGTATATTTCTAATGTCTTACCTCCTATGAATTACAGCAATTTTATAATCCTCTGATTCATCGTCCATTTTTGTAGCTGCTAGGTATAGTTTTAATTTTTGTTCCCATTTTCTCCAGCTTTATCCTAAATTCCCAGGAAAGCTTAGCTCAGAGGTAGGTTAATGATTCCATCCTTTCTGTTTAATGCAAGCTTCTAGACATAGAAGCCCTTCTGCAAATTGATCTAGAAGGAGAGTAGGCCACTTCTGATGAGGTATCCTCTGAGGCAGGGGTCATTTCGTAGAAAAAGAGCTAGGGGGACTCATTAGCATAACTCATTAGCATATGCCACACCCCCTGACATCACCGGAAGTGTGTCCTCCCCACAGCCGGCGGCGACCTCCAGCGGGCACCAGCAGGGAGCTCCAGGCCCCGCCCTCCCGCACCTCACCCGGGGGGATGGCGCCCCCCCGCGTCCCCCCCCCAAATGACCCCTGCTCTGAGGATACATGTGGTGTTTTCTGAACGGTGGTGTGTATGAGTGAGTTTACCTACCCTGCTGCAGATCACACTACAGTCCTGCTCTGTAGCCAGCAGAGAGGAAACTCTGGTAGCTTCCTCACAGGGATGTTTCTATGTGAAAGTTTCCCCCCGGGGGAACACAGCATGTCCCCACTTTATCCACATGACTTGCTGGGCTCCCAAATCTTTCTCTTTTAAGCCAGAAAAAAAGAGAAAAACTTCATTTATTTTGACTTAAAGGGGGGAAAGATGCACCTATTGCAGGAAGGGCCTTCACAAGAAAGCTCTGCCCTCAGTGTATGTGTGTGAAAATCAGTGCTGCATTCAAAATGGTAGTGATGAACTCCAGCATTCCCCTCTTTTTACCCTTTAACATGTCCCCCCCCTTTAATAACTGAGCTGTGGATCAGCTGTTGTGATGGATGCTGGCAAGGAAGGCCTGGCAAGACTGTCATCTGGTTGGTGCTTCTGTGCTAAGGTTGCCAGCTCTGGGTTGGGAAACACCTGAAGATTTTGGGGGTGGAGCCCGAGAAGGGCAGGATTTGGGGAGGGGAGGGACTTCAATGGGTTATAATGCCATAAAGTCCACCTTCCAAAGTGGCCATTTTCTCCAGGAGAACTGATCTCTGTTCCCTGGAGATCCTAGGATGACTGTGGCCCCGCCCCCAGCATGCCCGGCGTGGTTGCGTCACTTTCGGGTGACGCGCACGTCGGAGTGGGGCTCCCCCTGGGGCCCGATCCACTGCCGGCGGGGAACGGGCCTCTGGGGTGGGGGTTTCCCCGCCCCCCGGGGGGACTTGGGAAGCTTAAGTCCACCTTACAAAGTGGCCATTTTCTCCAGGAGAACTGATCCCTGGAGGTCAGCTGTAATCCCAGGAGATCTCCAGCCACCACCTGGAAGTTGCAAACCAAAGAGAGAGATCACGGGATGGAAGATGAGAAGAAGCAAACAATATTTTCCAATATTTACTTTACTGGAAGCAATTCAAACGCCATCAACACCAACGAGCCAGGCATATTATATCTTGTTTTGTACAACTTTATCAAAATGGGTAGCGTTGAAATACCTATATAATATTAATCAATTTGACAAACACTCTATATTCATATCCCATAGTAACATTAGTGTAATGGATCTGATAAGTGTTACTATGGGATATGAACAGAGTGTTTGTCAAATGGATTAATATTATATAGGTATCTCAACTCTACCCATTTTGTATGAAACGAGATATAATATGCATGGCTCTTTGGTGTTGATGGTGTTTGAATTGCTACCAGTAAAGTGAATATTGGAAAAAGAAATTTCTAGTCCTTGGAGACTTTTTTGGCATAACACATCACGGTTGTTTGCTTCTTCTCAACCACCTGGAAGTTGGCAGCCCTATTCTGCACTGAAGTGGTAACTAGGGAGGTGCTGGGGAGAAGTATTTCCACACCATTTCCCTCCCCAATAGGGACTCAAAGCAGATTACAACATTAAACAAAAATTAAATAAACAGAAGAAATCCTCCAAACAAGTCGATACTCTAAAAGTCTTTGTTGCTTGAGGTATTCAGCTATCTGGAGATATGTGCATGCTTGGGAAATACATGCTTCAAACAGCAGAGCCCAGTGAGATAAGTAAAGGGGAGCAAGTAGGATTAGCTTCCTTTACCCATACAATGCAGTTTTGTCTAAAAATATCTTTCCCCTTGCTTTTTACAATAGGTAGACTCATATATGTGTGGTCTTCCCACAACTGCTTTAAAATACAATGAAAATGTGTGAGATATCTGAGATCCTGAATCAATTGCTCTCTGTTGCCTCAGATGATCTCACCTGGCATTAGTGATCTCACTCGTGTTCTTCGTGTCTGTTTGTTGTTGATTATCTTGAGTAAAACCTCTGCAGTCTATCTGTCTCTAAGAGAAGTAAGCCTGGGCTCTGTGCCCCCCCACCCATCTTGGTAGCCCTCTGCCAGTATGTGGAAGGAAAGCCAATCTGTTCTGCCTGTCTTCCAGTGCATGCGAGGGAAGTATTTGCTTCTAGCTATGAGGCACAGCCCCAGAGAACAAAATGGCTCCCACGGTAACAGGACCAGTGTTTATAAAGGTTTGGATCCTCTGCAGTGTAAGTTGGGCTGCACTGTATTAATGGTGACTTCCTTGATCCCCCCCCTCCTACTAAAGTCTACGCTCCTCTGTAATGGATGCCTCTTGTAGAGCCTTAGTAACATCATGGGAGTAAAAGTCACTGCGGTGAGAGGGGAGAATCAACTTCCATGAGTGGAAATTTTATTTATTATTTGTTAAAACTTTTATATCCCACCATTCCTTGTGGTTCAAGACCGTTTACAATAATAATCAAAAACATTTTCCACCTTTTGCTTCTTATTCTGTTTACTTTGTTGTCAAAACCCAGGGCATTTTTTGTAGCAGGAACTTCTTTGCATGTTAGGCCACACACCCCTAATTTAGCCAATCCTAATGAGTGTCTGCTGTTAGGTGTGGCCTATTATGTTAAAAATAGCCCTGCTCCTCTGTAATTATACCCTCTTGTGTCAGTAGAGCCTTAGTAACATCATGGGAGTAAAAGTCACTGCGGTGAGAGGGGAGAATCAACTTCCATAAGTGGAAATTTTATCTATTATTTGTTAAAACCTTTATATCCCACCTTTCCTTGTGGTTCAAGACCATTTACAATAATAATCAAAAACATTTTTTTTCCGGTTTAAAAGGAAAAATTAAATAACAAACCCCCAATCTCTCTCACCCCCTTAAAAGATTTCTGCTCTTCCATGAGTGGAAGAGCCTACCATGAGCAGAAAGGTCACAGGGTCTAAGCTATAGCATCAGAAGTCTCTCCCAGAGCCAATGAAAAGGGTGCACAGCTGATGAAAAGTGGAAACATTGTGCACAGAAGTACCAAACAGAACAAACATGGTTGAGTTCAGACAGGCAGTTTGAAGCGGGAGGGAGTCGTGGCAAAAAAGACCCCGAACAAACTGTTCCAGGTTTTCCCATTCACACTGCAACGACTGATGTGGGAGCATATCGGGAGGAGGCACAAGGGAGCGTTCACACTGTTGGCCAGGAGGTGCGGTTGTAAGGTGCGGCTTTCTTTTTTTTGTAATCTGGAGATATGCGGCTTTTGGCATTCACACTTTGTTGGTGTGGGATGGAAGCGGGATAATCGCGCTTTCCAGGGTTTGCTACCACTTTCACCAGGTATCTTTTAAACTCGGGGGCGAAGCGTTACAAGACGGGTTGAGTGCGGCTGGGGAACGCCTGACAGATGTGCCTGTGTGAATGGCCCCTTTAATCCGGTTGTGGAACGTTCCTCACACATGCCTATATCAGGGCAAACTGCCCGTCTGAACTCATCCCGTGTTTAGCAGGTACATTAGCTTACTGTATTGGTTGAATTATATTCCTGTCAGGCACATATGTGCTTAATAACTCTCTCACCTCAGCATCTCTTCTTCCTCTCACTGCCTGGGAAAATGAAACCAGAAAGAAATAACACTAGGACAACCATCAGATCAGAAGGCATCTGACTGTTCCTGAATGCCAAAAAAATAATACTTTTTGGATTTGAAATATTTACTATATTTAAAAGTGAACATTCTTTGGATTGGATCTTGATCAGTACATTTTTGATTGCACATTCCTGGTTCCAAATGTGTCATCCTAAACAGAGTTATACCCTTCTAAGCCAAGTGGATTTAGAAGGTTGCTATTCTGTTTAGAATTGCACTGCCATGGAAAATTATCCTAAACCAGCACTATCAAAATGGATGGAAACTGCATAAGATCACTGTGTCAGACATTTATGGTTTACCCAGGAGAACATCCCAGTGGGAAGCTTCTCTGGGCTCCAGCAACTCTGTACCCCTGCACGCTCACCTGCTGTCTCCAACTTGGTCAGGTTTTGAATGTTTCCAGGTCAGGCTTTCATCTTTTTCTGAGGAACAGTCTAGTTTTAGGCCTTTGCCTTTCTAGATCCCTTCCCTCTTGCTTTCTAGCTCTAGCCTGCTAATTCTCTATCTGCCACCACTATACATAAATACTTCCACGAGACTAACACCTTGGCTGTGACCCCACTTAATCTTTACACTGCCCCTTACTGGTAATGCCTTGAACCTTATGCCACTGGGTTTCAGCTCACCCTGAATTCTGCAGGTATGTTGCCTGCATTGCCTTATGGTTCACTGTCGACACGATACACCTGTTAGAGGGTTGGTATTTATATCCTGTTATGAGTTGCAAGGATATTTTGCTTTTGATATATTATTTGTTAGGACAGGAATCCAGCAATTGGCTGAAGTCCACTTCCTGTTCAAGCCAGTGACCCCAAATTCCCATTGATCTGAATACCTTTGGGTTGCAACCACCATCACTTTTGCCTTCCTAAGAACTCAGCTCTCTGTCTATATTTAGTACATTTCACACAGTCAGAGATATTATGTCTGGAAGAGACCACCTGGGCTATCTGGACTGCACTCTTATTACAAGATTATCAATTCTCCTAATCTCTTAAGTGTCTTATTTTGTCTTCTCAGGAACATTGTACTTGGCACTCCTGTAACCTTCCTCCTTTGACAAACTAGTCTAGCGGGTAATATACCTTCAAAGTAAAGGATTTTTCCACCTCTGTGGCGTCCAAGTTAAATTTGCAATGGTTATATTACACTTCATTAATCTTCAACCACCTTATCACTTTCTTGTTAGTCTTAGTATTTGAGCAAATGTGTATATTGTGCTAAAACATTCATCACAGCCTTCTAGGAGACAAGAGAATGGATTTAAGGATGGATTAAAATAGCTACTCCTTCCTTAAGAATAATGAAATATTGCTTTGGTTCTGTCTTGTTGGTTTTTGGAACTGAGACCTGGAGCACACATGCATCATAAATGAGGTGGTAATGAAGTGCAGAACTAACCTGGATAGCCCAGGCTAGTCCAGTTGCATCAGATGTCAGAAGCTATTCAAGGTTGGCCCCAGTTAGTATTTGGATGGGACATCACTAATGAATACCAGGGTTGTTATGCAGAGACAGGCAATGGCAAACCTTTTAATGTCTCTTGCCTTGAAAAGCCCATGGTATTGCCATAAGTTGGCTGTGACTAGATGGCAAAAAACCCTAATGAAAATGGAGTGGTAGAATGCTGAGGTGGTAGAATGGACTGTCACACTTCTTAGTGCATGGGGAGGCATTTCATTTTTAATAACTGCTCTCTATTAATAATTCCCTGTAACTAGAAAGCATGTGGAAGGCTAGGCTCAAAGACTGCTCCTTTCATTGGGACAGAACCAGAAGAGCATTGTGATGGTGAAGAGACATAGTGACTTCTTCACAAGTTTCCATGACTACATACAGTTTGTCTTTTGCTTGACCTTATTAACTACACTCAGGCTTCAGCCTAGGGTTGCCAGCCAATCGCTGGCAAACACTGTGTATGGGGGGATGGGGTGGAGCTGCACTGACGGTGTGAAATCATTTCCAGCAAATACTGGAAGTGATATCACATTGCTGGCATGACGTTGAGGTGACACTCTAGGATCTATGCAAAATTCTATGGTAAAAAAACCCAAGAAGTTTTGCCCAAGTTTTTGCAACTAGTCCAATCCCTGCACACTGCAGGAAATTCACAAATACCTCTTCCCTACCCCCAGTGACCCCCTATTCCACGCCCAGAAGATGACAAAAAACCTCCAGGATCTCCAGTCAAACTGGCCTGGAGAAAAATTGCTTCCTGACCCCAAAGTGGCAAACAGCATTTTCCTGGTCATGTCAGAAAGTGCCACAAGGACTAAGCATTGATGCAACCTTTCTGACCCTCCCTCTCATGATCTGCCTAAGTTCACAGAATCAACATTGCTGTCAGATGGCCATCTAGCCTCTGTTTAAAAACCTCCAAAAAAGGTTGTGGGAGATCAATGTCATTAGCATATTATAAAGTTGCTTCACTTGAAAACTTTTGTGTAGTGGAGCAAATGATAAATATCTTAGGCTCCGATCACACCAGTGAGGAACTGTGGGCGGGAAGCGAGGCTGTTTGCCCCGGGGCGAACTGACACACGTTTGCGCAATCAGACTTCTGCCTGCCTGCCCCGCAGTTCCGGATACTACTAGCCTTTCCCCAGTGGCTTTCTGTGATGCTCCTGCAGCACAACAAGACGCCCCACCAACGACTCCGGGACGCTGGACAGATGTGTCCGTCTGATCGCATCCCTTTAATCCACGGGGGAATCGCATGTCTGTCGCAGCTTCTGGTATGTATGATCGCAGCCTTATTCAGTTTGGCTGAAGGCCTCTGAAGGGCAGGTAAGTTGGCTATTGGAATATGGAATAACAATACTTAACTAAGCTGTTTCTAGAGTTCTAGGCCTGGGTTGTCCTGGCCTAGTTCTGCAGATTTTTAGTAAGCCTTGCACTCCTGCAGGCTGCTAGCAGGGAGACTGAGAAGCACTGAGTCCCTTCTAGGCTTGCCAGGTTCCTGGTTGGGGGGGGGGATTCCCCACTTTTGCAAGCTTCATCCCACCCCCAAACAGACGTCCGCACATGACATTGGTGACACGCTGACATCACTTCCGAGGGCGACACTCTACTTTTGGGGCAAAACTCTATGGTTTGTAGCCATTTTTACCATAGAGTTTTGCCCCACTGTTGCCAATGTGATGGTGTCACTTTTGAAAGTGACGTCAGTGTGTCGCCAATGTCCCCGCCCACCCTAAGAATGCCCACCCATATCCCCCCCGCCACCAGGAGGAAGGTTCCTGGCAACCCTAGTTCCTCCTACCGTCCTGCTTGCTCAGAGGCCTACTGGGGCCGCGGTCACACGTAACAGAAGCCACACAAGGGAGACGGAAAGTCTCTGTGGATGCGCATGTGCACCCAACGGAGCATGCGCATTTGTCGTGTACACAAAAATAAAAAACAGTTTGCCGCGGCGCGCGCTTCTTCGTTGCGCGCCGGCTTGTCCTGTGATCGGCACCTCTCCCTTGCCATGGAACCTCCACGGTACCTCCACAGAACCTCCACAGGAGGTCTGATCACGTAACTGCGCAGTAGTTTGCCCCAGGGCAAACAGCCACGCTTCTCCTCTGCAGTTTCCTGCCCGTGTGACCGGGGCCCTGGAATAGCCTCTTAAAGAGGCAGTACGTAACAAAAACTGTGTAGTTAGTCTTGGGATTGTGTGGGTTTACAGTGTGGAGTAGTGCAACCTCTTAAAGGCAGCTTCTTACCAGGCCTTTGTTGAACTTAACTGTGATCCCTGAGATCCTAAACATTTTCTGGGGGGGACAGTGCATGAAAATGGGCTGGTCATCAGAACATTCCAGAAAGGACTGCTTGTACTCACTGTGGCATAACTTTTGCAGCTACCATGTGAACCTGCGTCATCTGAAAGTGTTCAAATATTACCACACATTTGACAAACTGCAATAATATGTGTTTTGAAAGTATCATCCTGTCATATACCAGTTCAGATCATGGGTTCATCTAGCTCAGTATTGTCTGCTCTGGCTGGCAGAAGCTCTTTAAGGTCTCAAGCAGAGAATGTCTGCAAACTGAGATGCTGTCACTGCAGATTCCAAGGAGTGCTGCAGCCTTCTTGTTTAAAACAGCACAAAACAAGGCAGCTGCTTCTCAAACCCTGATCCTTCCCTCCAGGAGTCTACAGTTATTCAGGAACTTCCATTCAATAGTCTGTACCTCCTGAAGCATACTCAGGCCATCAAAAAAGTCCAGTACAGAACTCTGCAACTAATATTATTAAATATCAAGGCTCATTTTACAGGATGTTCAAGTTAGAAGAGTTTGGCCAAAGGAGAAAATATGTGAGAAAGAAGCTGAAGGAAGTGTAATCATTGGGGGGAGGATTGTCTTCTGAACTGGAAAACGAGCTAGTCAAGCTTCCGTCATACGTGTAATTACTTACAACGATTGGCCTATGGGGAAAATAGCAATGACTGATTATGTGATCATTTAAGGTCCACCTTAGAACAAACCTAAATGTGCAGAAATATCACATGTAAAGCCATCCTTGGAAATATATTTTTTCAGACTGAAGGTAGAGCTGATTTAATGTTTAAATGCCTCCCCCAATCATCCTGCACATAAACAGCACATCAGAAAACTAGGTTAGACTCACTGGTGTTCATCTAGTGATATGCAGACCTCAAGGAGTGGGATTGTCTCTTGCTTTTCCCTCTTGCTGCAACCAACTGAGCCTCCTCAGTTTTGTTCTGGGGAGTGTCAGAATAGCATAGAAAGCAAAGTGGGGGGGGGGTCTGCAGTGAGAAGGGAAAGTCGGCAGAAATCACTGTTCCCTCTTCTGAAAATCTGAGCAGCATGGTTGACTGCATTCCCTTCTCTGTGGCATGCTATTGATTGACAGTGAGGAACCTTAAAAGTGAAGAACTTGTATGCTCATTTTGAAATGGCATAGTCCTCCTAGTGTAACTGTGCAATACGATATTTCTGAATATATTGCTAGAAACAAGTTGAAAAATCACTGGGGAAAGTAGCTTTCATTCACAGCTGATATAAACACCTTGGTAGATCAGGGGTCAACACTGAAAGGCACCTGCCATGGTCTGCTCCTGGAAGCAGGCCCACAGCCAACTGGAGCTCCCTGTCTTCTGTCACGACAACTTTGCTCATGTCAGCAGGGACTTCTGCAGGTGCCAAATGGGCAAAATCAAGAACTGCCTGCACACATGCTTTCTCCATTGGGGCTCTGCCTTGTGGAATGGCCTGTCCAAGGAGGTCAGGGAAGGTCCCACACTCCTGGCCTTCAGCAAACTATGCAAAACCGAACTATTCAAGAGGGCTTTTCTGTGCACTGTACAAAATGGCTCACAAACATACTTGGAAAAATGATTAGGGACTGTGGTCTATACTGCTGTATATAGCTCATTGTAAGTAGGACCCTATTATGTAATTTCTGTACCCCTTAATGTGTCCCATTAATACTATATGCTATGCTTCAGTCCTTTCTGGTGGTTCCAGACTTCTAAAATCCTAATGCATTTGGTTATTGAATGTGCCATTTTGTCTATTGCACTGACTCACTATGTGCTATCTGCCTTGAGTTCCTGCCTGCAAGAAAAGCAGACTATAAATAATGTCAATAAATAAATCCCTTGCTTCCTCATTTGCAGCACCATTCTAAGCAGAGTGACACCCTTCTAAGCTCATTGACTTAAATGAATTTAGAAAAGTGTAGCTCTGCTCAGGATGTTATCGTTGGTCACCTCACCTGTCATTTGACTAAGGCTGAGCAAACAGCAGCGGCTGCTGCTGTTTCTTGCTGTCACATGTGGGCTGGCTCACACTCTCCCCTCATCACCACAGTAATGAGGCTGAATCAGTTGGGCTGTCAAGAAGCAGCTGGAACTGCACACTGGCTCAGTTGCTCACCTTCTTCCTGTTTGGTGGCAGGCAAGTGGTGAGGCGACGAAGCAGTGGCTGATACAGCATGCTCACATCTCCTCCCTGGGGTGTGTGGCATACCTGAAGCAGGGCATGGGCCAGTTTAATTTGGCCAGACGACGATGTCTAGATGGAAGTTATTCAAGTGACATGGAATTTGCATTGAGTTAGATAGAGAACTTGGTATGGGCCTGAAAAATTTGGATTCAGTTCAGTTCCCAGCCCTCTGCTGAATAATGAATACATACTGTATACTAATGTCCTTGCTATTATTTCAATTCTTCACCAAAATCCATTACTGCTTTTAAGGGAAAAAAATCCCAAGTACAGCCAAATGTCCAGGACAAAACTCCTTTCTGACAAAAATCCACAGGAGATACACAGTAGCTCTGCAATCCTAAGCAGAGCTACCCTCATTGAAGTCTAGAAGTCATTGAAGTCTAGAAGCGTAAAACTCTGTTTCAGATTGCACTGACAATCATGGATCATCTTACTGTTTGGCTATATAAAAATGAAACATTACTTGCTCTTCAGTGTCTGTCCTCTACAGCTATATTAATATTACTATCATCATCATCACAGTTGGGCCAAATCTCTATGTGTAGCTCACACACAATTCAAAAGTAATGCAGGGGATTCTCCCTTTGCAGCTCTATCTTGATGATGTCTCTTATATACAAATTGCATATAATCACACAATTGCCATTTGAGAAGCAAAAGTCTTCCATTCCTGGTACAGTGAACGGAAATGCAGTAACTCAAACAAAAAATGGCTTTGGCAGTCTCAGACATTGCATCCCAAATCTCCTGTTCCTGGTCCCTTGAAGGAATATAAATGAAAATAATTCTCAGAAATGTATATATAGATGACACCTGTAAAATTAAAATAAGAAGATTAATGACTCTATTTCTTCAGGCAGTTGAAAAACCGGCCAGGGGAGCAGAACATTCATCCAGATGTGGTGCCATTGTCCTCCTGCTGCCCGGATTTTTGGCATATGCCCAACAGGGTAATTTCAAATAACATGGGCCTGGGACCTCCATTTACTTCAAAAGTTTCTCTAGTTAGAGCGTTTCTTGAAAATTCCAGTAATTGGGTTTGACAATGACTTATGGCTTATATAACCCTGCTGCAAATAATATTATTGCTAGAGCATAGAAATACAATTCTTCTCTAGTGGAGACTAAGCAATTACAAAGAACTAGATAAATTCTTTGAGTGGGGAACTTGTCCTATATAAAAAAGGGGAGGGGGAGAAGTACCTGCCTACAAATGCTTTGCTGGTGCTAGCAGTGCTCACTGAAATGTAACACCAAGGTCTGTCTTTTTGCTAAGGCTTTTGACAGAACTTAAATGGCAGGCATCCGTTAAGGAGGGGAGAGGGAGGGATTTGAGGCTTGATATTTTATCTTTGGCTTTAGCTGGGGATGTTTTAACTATTATTGTAAGACACTTTGAACAAAGAGGAAAGAGGAGGATATAAATGTTTTAATAAATATTAACAAACAAATAATTAACAAACAAGCTAATAAAAATACATTGAACTACTGTGACTTTTGAAAGTATTCATTCATTAAGGAGTTCTTGCAAAGGTATATTTAACATGATACTGCAAAGCACAGGCATTTCCGTAGCAGCTCTGCTACAATGCTATAAACTAAACCACATGGGCAAAGGTGCAATTCCTACAAGCCAGTAATTGGCTTTTTCAATATTGTGGCAATAGCATTTCACTGATCTAGAACTTAAATGGCTTACTATAGCTTACTATATCTACAGCAGAGGTCTGCTCCTGCCCATTTTGCTAACTACTGTTTGTAATTTGCAAATGAAATAGAAGTCTCATGCATCTTAAAGTCTAGCAGCTTTTGTTCCAGGAAATACTTTTATGAACAGAGCTCATTTTATCGGATAGAGGGACAACATACCCTGGCCAAGCTAGGTTTGGCAGCAGCCACTATGTGACTTGCCTGGGCTGGCCTGGTGGTGGCAACCATGTGAATTACTGGGGCCAGCCTAGGCCAAGCAGCAGCCACCATGTGACTCACCTGGGCTGGGCCCAGCAGCATCTACACCGTAACTTGTCTTGGTGACCCATTAGGTTTGCCAGTCCTATGCTGGCAACTTATAGGGAGCTTTTCAGAGGCAGAGTGGGGGAAAGGAGAGGGCCATTGATGTGGTGATACCACTTCCAGGTGACCACCTGGGAACCCTGTGATTCACTTCAGTGTAAATCACCTGGACTTAGGGCTGCCAGCTCCAGGTGGGGAAATTCTTGGAGACTTGAGGGCAAAGTCTGGAGTGGGTGGAATTTGAGGAGGGGAGGGAGCTCAGCAAGAATGCGATGCTATAGAGTCTACCCTCAGAAGCTGCCATTCTCTCCAAGGGAACTGATGGTTCATGAACTGGGGCACATCATGAACCAAACCGCATTTTCCTGGTTTGTGCCCATCCCTGGTGCCATCCATCCCGCCTGCCTGGCCAACCAGCCCAGAGATCATGCTGTGACAATTTTCATAATGGCTGATTTCCCCCCATTTTCATAATGGCCAATTTGTCCCTGGTTGCAGAGTGTTACACTCTGTTTTACACTCAGTCGATAGGTATATCGACATACATATGCACAAAAAGAGAAAAGGGGGAAAGAGAGTAGTACAAAACTACTCCAGAAGGTCAGTCAGTATGACGTTAACTATGCACTCACACATGAAAACAAGATCCAGTCAAAAGAATAAGAAATCTCATCAAGCGGGTGTGGAACACCTCCAACTGGTGATGAATTGGCAAACCATATTTCATAGTGTGCATAAATCTCTAAAGAAGGAAATTACTTTTTGAGACATGGTAGCCACTCCCACAGTCTATTGAGATTGTATCTGCTGATTGTATCTCCCAATGAATTACAACTCAGCAGTTTCATGCTTTTTTGGGTGGGCTTAAGTATGGCAACTTATAAGGCTGTTAGTGAGCGACTAGGGAGGTTAAAATTTGTACTCTGGATGTTAGGTCCATTTTGTTTTCTTGTGTTGAGTCTGGTTTAGGCAATGAAAATGGCAGAAGGGGGAAATTCTTGGAGACTTGAGGGCAAAGTCTGGAGTGGGTGGAGTTTGAGGAGGGGAGGAAGCTCAGCAAGAATGTGATGCTATAGAGTCTACCCTCAGAAGCTGCCATTCTCTCCAAGGGAACTGATGGTTTGTGAACTGAGGCACACCATGAACCAAACCACATTTTCCTGGTTTGTGCCCATCTCTGGTGCCATCCATCCCACCTGCCTGGCTAACCAGCCCAGAGATCATGCTGTGACCATTTTCATAATGGCCGATTTCCCCCCATTTTCATAATGGCCAATTTGTCCCTGGTTGCAGAGTGTTACACTCTGTTTTACACTCAGTCGATAGGTATATCGACATACATATGCACAAAAAGAGAAAAGGGGGAAAGAGAGTAGTACAAAACTAGTCCAGAAGGTCAGTCAATAAAGAGATAGTTATATGACGTTAACTATGCACTCACACATGAAAACAAGATCCAGTCAAAAGAATAAGAAATCTCATCAAGCGGGCGTGGAACACCTCGAACTGGTGATGAATTGGCAAACCATATTACATAGTGTGCATAAATCTCTAAAGAAGGAAATTACTTTTTGAGACATGGTAGCCACTCCCACAGTCTATTGAGATTGTATCTGCTGATTGTATCTCCCGATGAATTACAACTCAGCAGTTTCATGCTTTTTTGGGTGGGCTTAAGTATGGCAACTTATAAGGCTGTTAGTGAGTGACTAGGGAGGTTAAAATTTGCCCTCTGGATGTTAATAAGTCCATTTTGTTTTCTTGTGTTGAGTCTGATTTAGGCAATGAAAATGGCAGAAGGCCATTGCTGAGATATGATGGCCTCAAGCCATGATTCCTCAGGAGAGGAGAAGCGTGCTCAGACAGGCTCAGGTCTCCACCCCTTGTGGGGAGTATATTCTCCTTAGAATTGTGTCTCCTGCCCTGTAAATGGCACCCCACTTGTGGGTATGAGCTACCTAGCCCTTAATGGAAAAGTTCCAGTTTTTGACCTTGAAATATGGGGATTACATCAGAACCTGATCTCAAAGTATACAGTTTTGGAGTGTTGTCAAGAGACCTCATTTCATTTCAGTTCAGACTGAACATAGACTCCAGGTGATACGGAGATCCTAAATAAATCTGCTGTAACCAACCCTACAGAATCTCCTACAGGATGCAAGGATTTCAGAGAACTCTCCACAGAAAATTTTACCAAGATTCTGAAAACTGACATTCCAAATATTACATTTGGAGCTTCATGTATGCAAATCTCACCCAGGCCCGTAGCCAGTATTTTTTTTTAATTCAGGGGGCCTTTAAATAAGCCAGGGGACACCCCTGCACACCTCATCCAGCAGTGTCCCATCTGGTGGCATTGGAATGGAGGGCGGGGCTGACTGGCAAGGTCACAGCTTGAGGGCAGGGGTGGGACTCCAGCAGGCAGGTTCAGCTTCAGCAGGCAGGCTTGATGAGTGTGATGGCGTGGTGCAGCACACACAAAAAAATAAAAAAAATAAAGGGTGCTGGGCTGGATGGCAAGTTTGGGGGGGTCTTGGTGGTAAGTCGGGGGGGGCAGGCCCTGAGATGCCCCACTGTAGCTACAGATCGGATCTCACCACCACTGAAATGCAACATATGTGACTAGAATATCTCATAGAATTAAAGCAACTCAGCTCTCGGCAACCCGGCCCTGAGGAAGCTGGGCAGCAACAGAGCCACGACGCCTGGCATTGTGACATGGATGGGGGGGCAGAGCTGGCCTGGATAAACAGCCAGGCTCTGTTTCCGCCTGATGACAGTTGATCTGATGTGCTCGGTGAGAGTGAAGCAAGGTCTTTGCTGTTTACCTGGAGTAAGGAGAAAAAGTGGAGTGGAGACCTCACCGGCAAGGAGACCCGCCAGCAGTGTACTGCTGTTGATGCGGGGAAGGTGCGGCACGCTTTCCCTGGTAGCAGCAGTGGACTCCTGTGGCGGTGAAGGAAGAAACGAGTGGCCGGGGAAGCACATGGCGGCAGCGTGACTCGCGGCAATACAGCGGGGCAGCCAGAGGCCTATGGGCGGTAGCGCGGGTCTCTGAGCGGTAGCGACACTGAAGGCGGGACTCCCCCAAGGCTACTGGCGGCATTGGTGAGAAGCTACTGATGAGGCTCCAGGAGGTGGAGGTGGACGTGTGGCGGCAGTGCAGCAGAGATGGCCAGAGGACCCAGGCAGCCACAGAGCGGCTGTTTGCAGAGGCCCCACTGTGTTGTTTAAAACAAAACAAAACACGCCCCCTTGTTAAGTTGGATGGGGTTCATTAGAGGGCTCTGGGGTGAGACCTAGGGGTCTCAAAACGGCAGTTGGTGAGGGGCTGCGCCGGCAGCTTGATGCGAAGGGACGTGTCTGCTGGATTTAGGGCCGTGTTGAAGGCTTGCGCCTCTCAGCTGCTTAAAACAAATTGTCACTTCATTTTGCAGTGGGTGGCTGCAGTTGGTAAGGCTGCTGGCCACCCCTCCTCCTCATTCACCCCCATCCCCTGGGCCTTTCTTCTTGTATTGCTACCTTCCTCACCCACCCCCACCCCCCATGTAAGCTGGGCAGGCCTCTGGTTCGCTTCATGCAGTTTGGCGGCCATTTTAGGTTCATTTCAAACAGAAGAGGGCATAGGAATAGGTGGACATTTTACGAGCTGTCTGCACCTAGGTCCCCCACATGTTTGATTGCCTTAAATATTTGAGTGGCTAGAGTCCGAGCCTGCCAAACTCTGCTTTTAGGTTCATAGGATACCCAAAAAGAGGACAAATCGCTTGTAATAAAGATGGTGTTTAACAAGGTGTTATAAGCAGTGAGACGGTTACACTAACAAGCAAAACAAGCAAAGATAGGCTTACCACATCTCTCTCTGGGTGCGTTCAGACGGGGGATTTACAACGGTATAGGTGCCGGATCCAACCGGTGTACTTACCGGCGTTCACACGGCGAACATCTGCCTCCCGTCCCTAACCGTTGTAAAGCCCTTTAAACCATTGTACTCTGCCACTAGGTCCCCAAGTGGTGGTATCCTGAGTACAACGGTTGTAAACACTGTACCCCGCCGTCTGATCGCTCTCCACCGTTGCACAGCTACTTCCGTTCGGAAGCCTGATCGCATTTCAGCCGGCATAAACTGCACCGGTTCCAACCAGTACAGTTTATGCCGGCTGAAACGCCCCGTCTGAACGCACCCTCTGAGGACTGGGGAATAGGGTTACCAGCCGCAGCTGGAAATGCACCCAGAGATGCTGGTGGCAGAGTATGGTTGCCATACTTCAAGTGGGGCCTGGAGTTATCCTGGAATTACAACTGGTCTCCAGGCAGCGGAGATTAGTTCCTCTGAAGGAAATGGCAGAATAGAGTAGACTCAGAGTAAACAAGAGAAAATAGAGGGAATTAATGGGGTATCTTAACTACTGATGTGGGTGAGGTCATAAGTCTGGCTCTCCCTCTTCCTGTCATGTGAGATCATGTGCTGGCTTGCAGGTTAGTGAGTTCCACATTGCTCCCTAGGGTGCATCCAAAGACTACAAACGTCTGAGGACCATTGATGTAAGGGGCACAACAGAAAAGGAAGGAGACCTTGTTGAGGCAGTCATAGAAAGAAGCATTAAAACAACAGTAAAAGAGAGGATTGTAACTGGTATTGTGACTGCGGTGTGTGGGTTCACATACGTGACCTGGGGACCTAAAGGATCTCTTTCTCCAATATGAACCTCACTTTCAGGTGGAGGTTTTGCTCTATGTACCTCCACACACTAAATTAAGGTGGGTAAGCACCAGTGATGGGGAGTTTAAATTTTTCCAGGCCTTTTGCTGATTTTTATTATTTTCTCCCCTGGTTGGGTTCCCCCTCTGGTTTTGACAGAATGGTTAGTATTATTCCCTCCACCAGCACTGCCTTTCTACAGATTTGATTATTATGGCTCCAGTAATTAGACACTCTCGAGTTTGTTGGGGGTTTTATCATAAATTTTACTGCTGATTCTTTTTTTTATTTTTGTCAGAAACCACCTTGTGAGCAAAGATGTTGCGTGTGAGGAACAATGAGCACATTGGCACAAGCTGCTCTGGGCGCCCTTGTAGCCCTCCTGCCTGCCAAGGCCCAAAGCAGGCGAGACCTTTTCTTGTGACCTGACTTGCCTTCCCTGCAGCCACACAGCACTTGCGGTGAAGAGCTTATTTCCCCAAGCACTGCAGGGCCCAGTTTGGACTGGGACCACAGCATGGTGGAAGAAGGGGCTTCAGCTTTCCACATGCATACTTTTTAACTGCCACGGTCCCAGTCCAAATATGATACTGCGGCTAGGGTTGCAGGCCCATGACTGGCAACCAGCAGGAAGCTTACTGGAGTCAGGGCCGGCTCACCCACTAGGCGAACTAGGCATTCGCCTAGAGCGCCAGGCCCTGAATGGGGCGCCAAGCTGTGCCTCCCCCCTCCTCCCCCCCTTTGGTGGCGGTGGGGGGGAGGAGGCAGTGGTGGCAGCAGCAAAAGGGTGGCTGGCTCCAGAGGGCTCCAAGTTTCCAGGCCCCACCGGGAGGTTGCATCTGCGCCACAAGGCAGCCTCGCCTAGGGCGCAGCAACACCTCGAGCTGGCCCCTGGCCCTGCGAGTATGCATACAGCCTGCACATATGTGAATACATCGAATGGGTAAGAATAAGCCAATGCACATTTCTGTGTGCTCGTCCTGGTCTTTAGGATAGGAACCCAGTTTCTAGAAATGAGAGGTCCTGTGCACTCTTCAGGGTAAGTTTTTTTTAGAATAAATAAATAAAATAACAAACAAAATTAAATTATACAGGTTTTTAAAGTGACACCACATTGTAAATTGGCAATATCACATTTTTAAAGCCAACCACCAGATGAGGAAAGCCATGGAGGGTGGTTGAGTTCCAGGACCTGTATAGGACTGATGGGGTGCACCTATCAGACAAAGGCAATGGGTTATTTTTGCAGGACTTGTGGCAAGGGATTAGGTCAGCCTTTGGGTTTTAGTGGGGAGCAAAGACCAAAGCAGAGGCTTGGGCTTGGCTGTGGCAGGTTGGTGCAGGCAAGAAACTAGAACTGATGAGCACCTTACGGCATTTTCCCCCATTAGGGAACGGGGTCATCAGGAACTGCCTTTGGATTTCTAAGGTCCAGAGTGGGGAACGGTGATCACCTCCTCTGGGAACCTCTTAGGGTATGCTCCTCTCTGCAAGTTGGAAGGCTTCAGGGGTAGGCCCTCCTAGGTGGCGACCAGTTTGCTGGGCTGCCGGTCATGAGCCAGACCGATGGCTCAAGACCGGAGCTGGGTGACCCGCCCGAGAAAAGAGCAAGGAGGTTGGTCAGGGGAGTGACACCTGCCTTGCTTGTTCCGTGCTCGCTTAGCTGGTCTCTTGCTGCAATGTTATGTTAAATAGTTAATAAAGTGGCCCTTGTTTACTTCCAAACTGTTGTCTGTCTCGTTATTCCAACTGGAAGGGCAAACCAAACCAAACAAAAAATCCCAGATTCTGCATCAGAAAAAGTATGGTGACTGTTGAAATTGGTAGCATTAGACCATTGTACAGTTCAGGAACAATACTGTCAGATAATCTGCTGTTTGTAAAAATAATCAGACACTTAAATTTGAATCTGGAACTGCCTCATTTACTTTGCATTACATGTTCTTATTTGCATGGCTTTTAGTTCAAGATAATTGTGTTATTGTTCATCAAGTACCGTTGCAGTGAAAGTTTTAGAAAGTACATTTTCCACCCTCTAATTTAGAATACAGGTAACACATTTTAACTTTCACACACATCCCCCTCCAGCTGCATCTCTGGTTGCTGTGACCCTCAAAGTATTTCGGTCTTTCAGGTCAGTACTCATTGCCACAGATGGATGCGGTTAAAGTTTTGTTTCTGTTAAGTGAGAACAATGTGTGTTAGGCAGGTGATCATCTGATTTAGCTTTTAATGCAAGATCAGTGCTGATGACAGAGCAGATGGTCATCTTTGTTAGGGGGGAAGGGAGATGAAGAATTAAAATAACCAGATAGAATTTGGCAGATGTTAGCTACATCCATGCATAAATAAGACTAATCCTTATTGGTTAACTCTGCAATCTGGATTTTCAGGCACAAGGGGAAGGCAATGCATTATCAAAGAATGTAAATATGCAGCAAGCAGAGGAACTCATTTAACACAGGATTTTTAAAATCTATTTTGAAATGCAGACAGCACCAAAGATTACAGGCTTATTCAAACCCTATGATTAGTGTTAATGTTTCTTGAGACGCAAGGGGCTACTTTGCTTTCTTACAGTCCCCATCTACTTATTCTAAACTTTTCACTCCATTCTCTTTTTTCCTGGCCATGAACTGAGGCACATGTGTGATAAAAGAATCTCCCCCCCCCCACACTCCATTTCAGGCTTTTATTCCAGATATTTTTTTACTGTACTAGTTTTCAACACACACGGCAGATAGCACTTACCCAAACAGTCTTGGATTTCCATCCTAAGAAGAACATGTATATTTCTACCTATGCATATGCTTTTACTCTAGCCCTCCCTCCACGAAGCTTAGGGGGGTATACGTGGTTCTCTCCACCCCCTATTTTCTCCTCACAACAGCCCTGTGAGGTACACTTATCTGAGAGAAAAATGACTAGCTCGAGATCACCTGGTGAGTTTCATGGCTGACTCATGGGAATTTGAATCTGAATTTTCTCAATCCTTGACTAACACATTACCCACTGTATCACATTGCTCCTATAGCTGCAAATTAGTTCATTGTTGCAGTGTGTAAGGTATGTGTAAGTCAAATCAAATCAGTACACCTAACTCCGTATTGAAAGGTGGCCAGAATTCCTCTCTCAGTGCTCAGGGCATGGGATTCCGAAAGGCATGCTGCTGTGACTTCTTCTACATGGAACAAAATTAGATCCGGATTTAACCAATGAAGTAAATCAATGATTGTCCTGCTTTAGTTCTATCTGTGGTCTTGTCTTTCAAGGGATATCTTTTTATTAACATATTATCACTCACTCATGTTTTAGATAGTCCTTTGAGCTACAGTCTTGTAAGTCGCTGAGGAGAGAGAAGGTACTAGAGTTACCCTGGATGCAATCCTGCCCACATTAAAGCTGATTTATTCATGGAAATATTCATCTTCCACCTTTCATCGTGGCTCAAGACGTTTTTATGTTGCACTGATTTACAGAAGAGGTAAGCAAATGTTGTGCAGCCCAACCATATGCATGTTTACACAAAAATTTACTCATTAATTTCAAAAGGTTTACTCCCTCGCAGCCTAACAGTGCCACCTTCAGCAGAGTTACACCCTTCTAAGTCCCTTGACTTCAATGGACAGAAGGGCGTAGCACTGTTTAGGACAGCACTGTAAATCTCCCATTATGTGTTTAACTTGGCTGGATTTTGCCCTTAATTTAAAACTGGAAGACATCTACTCAAGTTGCACAAAAGAAGCTTAAACAAATAAAAGGAAACTAGTATTTCATGTTGTATACGGCAGATGATTGAAACTCACTGCCGTAATGTGACGGCAGTATTCAGTAATAGCTAGTTTAAAAACACTACACAAAAGTGCATGAAATGTTTAGGGTTATCACTATGAGGAAAGAGAGAACTTGTTGCTGAGGATATCCCTAAACCTTTGATGGACTGGAGTTAGAAATTATTCTCTGTGATTGAGGGGTGCTGTTATACTTCGGGGTGGGGGGCATCTGCTATTATCCTTAGACTAAGACAGGATCCTAGGCAGCTTTACACCTTCTAAAACAGGGTTTCTCTCTTTTTCTCTACAGGGTCTCATCAAAGCATGGAAGCATACTAGGGCAGATAAAGACAGAGAACTTAAATAGGGCAGATCACCTAGAGAGTTAATTCAGTCAGTCCTCCGGATGTTTCCTCAGTACAATCTGACTGATGTAACTGTAATAGTTCCACAGCACCTGTTAACAAAACAGTTCAGAGCTATATTGGGCCATAAGGAAGGCCTGTTCTGGGCCCTGCTAGGTAGGGCTGCTAACTCCTGGTTTGGAATTTCCTGGAGATTTGGGGGTGCAACCTAGGGAGGGACTACAGAGTGCACCCACCAAAGCAACCCATTTTCTTTCTTGATCTCTGTAGTCTGAAGATCACCTCTAAACTATCACTACTGGATGAAGAGGGGGTGACGAGGGGATGACGCTCTACTAAGGGGTGGTGGCAATATGCAGATCCTATCCCTACATCAAAGGTGCCTTTTGGTGAGGTGTGAATCTTCCGTTCCCATGGACACCTCTTGACTTGCAGATCTGGTGCCTGCTCCAAGGCCATAAATGCTATTGTCTTCAGATCTCCAAACCAGATTAGGTGCAGAGGGTTACGTGATTCCTGGCATTCCGGTGATGTCGGGGTTCGCTGGGGGATTTTCCATAACTCTCCAAGTGGGTGCAATGGCGCGGTGTCTCCTCTATCCCGATGCAGGACGGGATACCTTCTCCAGGGAAGCACATGGTCTATATGTGCAACGCAGCCCCAGGCCAGCCTATCTCTAGGCAAGCATGAGATGCAGAACAAAGCAACACAACCAAACAGCAGTCCCTGAATACACATGCATAGACACACATAGACAGCATCACCACTATGCAGAAATACAAACATAAGTTCATATAGTTACAAAGTGAAAAGTGAAACTAAAGTGAAGGTTTTTCCCTTAAGGGATTATGTTAAACTAGTTATACAGTACAATAAAGGGACATTACAGCTCCACACAATATAACACTAGCATTCTCTAATTTGGAACGTAATCCTAAACAGGTTTATTCAGACTCCTACTAAAGTCTATTCAATGGGGTTTATTTCCAGGAAAATATTGTCAAGATTGGCACTGTTAGTGGCATACTTTCTGAATCTCATTACAATGCAGCCAGGTCCCTTGTACAAGAGACATTAATGCAAAATCACTCAGTGGATTACTGAAGCCATAGGCTTGTGGAACTTGTTTCCATGTTTTGTCCATGGCCCCTTCCATGTGTAGTGATTCTCAGTTGTGCACTGTATACTGATTTTGGAAACATGCAGCACCCTCTTGCATGAGCTGATGTCCATGTGAATTGTTTTGATCTCCTTTTGTCTTCTTGGCAATAGAAACAGAAGTCTAGTGACACCTTAAAGACTGACAACCTTTATTCCAGCATAAGTTTTTGTGAGTCAGACTGCACTTTCTGAAAACCCTGGGCTTCCGAGGAAGTGAGGTCTGACTTGTGAAATCTTATGCTAGAATACATTTTCATAATCTTCAAGGTGCCAGTAGACTTCTGCTTCATTTTCTTTGATAGACTGACATGGCTATGCCTTTGGAATAGGCAGCGGAATGTTGAGATCATGTTCTATGAAATGATGTTCTATGCTTATGTCAATAACCTATACACTATTCCTTTCAGCTAAACTTCTGATAAATCATTCAGAATTTCTTTGGCATTTATGTAAATATCTCCTGCCTTGTATAATTAATGCAGCATTAATGCTTACGGTTTGCAAGAACTTGCAGTCAAAGCACTGAATGATCGGTTTGCAAGAACTTGCAGTCAAAGCACAGAATTTGATTTTGCCACAAGGTGGCAATAATGATTAAAATATAAATGCTTTGCCTGAAATACCTTCTATTTGCTTGCTTAAGTATGACCCAAACTGCTGTGACCATTCATACAAATAGTGGTATCTAATCCCCACCCCCTCAAATGACAAACCAAGGATTTGGGGTTGATAATCTCCAATTTAGTGTAAGGAGTGGCTTTATCCACCCTAGGCCAAGCACAACAATGATTCATCTTGTATGGCCGAACTTGATTTCATGGAAAGATGCTGTTGAACTCCCAACTCCAGCACCTCAGGAAAATGAAAGAAATGCCTGTGACTGAGAAACATTTTGCCCACCTGTGCTCCTTTCTATGGCATACTCGTGCGGTCTGGCGCATCTTGCTGTTAGTGGCTCAGAGGAATATACAGTCATTAAATAGAGTCTGGCAAGTATACTGGCTGATTAGCTATCATGGTAATAATTACTGTCACTTATAGGCAACAGACAGGAAGCAGATGTGTGGTGCTGCTGCTTAATCTTGAAGCGTTGATGGTGGGAGATGACAACAGCCAATAAAAAGAGAAGTGGTTCCATATACACACTGTGCTCCGGGAAGCAGTGAGATGAAATGATATCCCATTCTCCTGTGTAAACATCACCTCTCTGTCATACTCAGCTATCAGTGTGCTAGTTGTTCAGCTGCATTATTCATTATTATTGCCTGCTTTTTTTTTTTTAAAGAAACCTTCTAGATTGCAGTATTTCCACAGCAAAAAGCTTGATGGAAATGCCTGGCAGTGGCAATCTTTTTAATTTGATGCTCAAGTGCACGATGACCTCATAGTCAGTCAAGAGAAAAGAGAACTTTGCATAAGTGTGCTGTCAAAAGTGTGTGTGCGCATACGTATGCCCACACACATCATTAAAAAAGAGACGATGAAAAGTTTGCTGAACAAAGCCAATGTGAATCTGTGTGTGCTTTGAAAAAAAAATTAGAAAGCAACCATGGAATAGATACAATCAGACAAATATAAAAAATACTGCCCTCCTTAGTAACCTAATCTTGGCCAAGAGAATTCAGCTACCCTTGAGAAAAAGAGAGTTTTAAATATGCTTCTGGAAGATGTGAATCCTCTATCTAGTCCAACACTCTGTCACACAATGGCCAAAAATACATTGATAGTATGAGAATGAAATCATACATGGATAGTTTTCATTTGAGAACTGTAATATGAACGACTTACAAGTCTGAACAGTTTTCATAGTGCTGCCACAGAGGCAGCTTTTCTATCAGATCATATGACATTCCAGCACTGGTTTTCAAGGCAGGCAGTTCATGTGTTCAGTTACAATGTTTAGAGTAAGTGAAATACGGAGTTGTGTTCATGCATGTGTGAATCAGCCCTCAGACTTTGCAGAATCTCTAGTGGGAGGGTATTCTACAAGAGTAAGTTAAGAACATAAGAGAAGCCAATGTTGGATCAGGCCAATGGCCCATCTAGTCCAACACTCTGTCACACAATGGCCAAAAATACCAGGTGCCATCAAGAGGTCCAGCAGCCGTCCATGGTTGTAGCCACTACCACCTCCTGTGGCAGTGAATTCCATGTATTAATCACTCTTTGGGTGAAAAAGTACTTCCTTTTATCTGTTCTAACCCGACTGCTCAGCAATTTCATTCGACTGCTCAGCAAT
>NW_015169180.1:121058-129568 GCF_001447785.1 Gekko japonicus | reverse complement strand
CTAATAGCCACTGATGGACTTCTACTCCATATGCTTATCTAATTCCCTCTTGAAGCTGTCCATGCTTGTAGCCGCTACCACCTCCTGTGGCAGTGAATTCCATGTATTAATCACTCTTTGGGTGAAGAAGTACTTCCTTTTATCTGTTCTAACCCGACTGCTCAGCAATTTCATTGAGTGCCCATGAGTTCTTGTATTGTGAGAAAGGGAGAAAAGTTGAGAAGTCTTTGGATACATCCTTGTAGACCTAACCACTGACAAATTTAAAATGAAAATATATTCAGGCACAGAATTATTTACAGATTAACCATTCAGACAAAAAGTACCTGGAAACTTACAAATGACACCTAATTTTTGGTGGGCACATTCCATTAATTCTTCTTTTTTAAAAATAAATACCGTGTTCTACTCGCCATCCTTCTAATAATCAAAATCCCTTTGCTCTTCTTCTTGTGGCAAGAGAGCGTGGAAGGAAGCCATAACTAAATAATACTCAGTGACCAGCAGAGTGACTTTCTCCCAGGTTCAGATGTAAGTCATTTTCATGCCTATATTTTAAGTTGACGTGCCATTAAAATAAAAAATTTAATACATGGCGGCAACAAAAAGCAGCACACTTCATCCTGCATTAAACATATCTAGGAGGCCTGTCACTCCACCATTTCTGTCTTTGGGGATGCTTGTTGAAAAGGCATACAGGGATAAAGTATGAATGATGGTTAAAAAAAATTCCTTACACTTTTACACCCAGGACTTGGTGCACAAGCTCGAAGCTATATTATCTAGAATTAGCAATTTCTTTGTCAGAAAATGCCTTTCTTGTGAAAATGCCTTTGCTATGTTAAAGCTATTATTCACTGTTTTCTCCTCCCCCCCCCCACTAAGTTTTCTAATAAATTCATTCATGTTTAGTCATGCCGGCCACATGACCACGGAAACGTCTTCGGACAGCGCTGGCTCTTCGGCTTTGAAACGGAGATGAGCACCGCAACCCTAGAGTCGGATTCGACTGGCTTTCGAGCAAGTTTGCTATTATGTTAAAGCTATTATTCACTGTTTTCTCCTCCCCCCCACTAAGTTTTCTAATAAATTCATTCATTTTTGAATTTTAAGGTGGGGGAACTCTATACAAAGAATAAATTCCTTTTTCCTTTTAGTACCCCTCTTTTTTATGCCCTGGAGATTTAAATGGGGGGAAAGGAGAAAAATACCCCAAAATACAAAAATAACACTTATTACAAAGTTTACAAATCACAAAAGGAGAAAGCCCGTTTAACCATTTCATTCCATAACAGTATAAACAAAGCCCTTCTTTCCATGAATTTATCGGCCCTTATATCTTCTTGATTTGTAATTCTGCTTTGATATGTCAGTTTAGACATCAGAGCAATCTCCCACATTCTCATAATCCGGTCATTAATATTGGAGACCACAGAGGATTTCCAACAGAATGTTACATTGTGTCCCAGCAGTTAATAAGCTCATTATAAGCTTTCTATCTGAGGTAGGTACCTAGTCTTTAACATGGAGAAATATTTATACAATTGGCAATTTTTACATAACATTTTCCATGTAAATTCCTTTAAGCTATTCTTCCATGGAGTAAAAGTATTATGTTAGAATTGCCCTGGTATCAGTACAGCTGGTTAAATTGGTTTTCTCTTGCATTCCAGTGGCATAGTTAATTTATAAAATGGAATAGAGATTCATATGCTTCCCAATTTATCTCTTCATACTCTCCTTATAAATATAAAATATATTCAAGTCTGTGAGTTCATCTTTTGAAGGCTTACAGGTTTATGATGACATGATTGTTTACTCCTAGATGTTGCTTGAAGACAATTTCAGGGAAAACATTTCTTGTCTATTGTGTGGCTCAAGAAGATGGAGAATATTTATAATTCCTGAAATATCACTGATGGAAAAATTCCTGTATAATGCTATATATTGTATAGCTTTCCTCTCTTGGCCTGCCAAAATCTTGTAGACCCTTAATTCTTGGTGTTGATCAGGAAAAAAAACCCTCCTAAAATGCCTTCCCTTCCCCAATTAAATGTGGAGGGTTCCAAATTTTCCATTAACAGCTTTTCAGTGTCTTCTAAATAATTCACAGTGAGCACAAATCTTCCTAAGAAATGTGACAACAGCCTCTGTTTTCTCCCTTTCCTAGAGGGAAATACCATTCTCCATACCTTTGTCATACACGTCTATTAGCAACCCTCTGGGGATGTTCTGCAACTAAGGGAGGCTTGTAAGTCCATAAGAATATACAAATTGAATTCTGGCTGGTCTCCCCATATTTGATCCAATAATACCAGATTTTCTTATTTTGTAACAGCAGACCTTTACAACTTATGGTGCTATTATCTGCAGAGTTAGTCCAATCAGAGGCCAGTGATTTTAATGGGCTTAAACTGGAACAAATTGCCCCAAAGTCTGTGGCTGTGGTTACACAAGCAGTTCATGCTGATATCATTGTGGTACCTTTGCAGATGTATAGATCAAGATCAGACAACAGCACCTGCCTTTCATGCCCAAGTCATCAGCACCTGGATACGGCGCATCCTGGAAGTGGAGTTTGTTGACACTGGGGAAAGTCTGGTCTTTACCTATGCCTCGCTTCCATCCCGTATTTCCTGATGTCTGAAACTCCCTGTTGCAAAGTCAAGCCATTTGTGAAGTCCGAACCTTCCCTTCCATTTCTGCCTCCTTTGTTTTTTGTTTTGATCAGGTAGCTGTCTGCACATTGTCAATCACCACAGCCAAATAGTCATTCTGGATTGGGAGTCCCTGGGGGAGTTGTTTTCAAGTGACAAATCCCCCACAAACCCCTCTCTCCTGTTTCTGCATCAGAATTGCTATTTGAGAGCATTCCTGGATTGACACAAGGGTAAATGCACTGAAGTCAATGGAACTACTCTCATGTAAATCTGCACAGCAGGCTGAGAGGGCTGGAGTACTTGGCAGTGGGATTGTGGATCTGTCAAGAAGGAGCTGGAGCTTTGGGACTCCGGGTGGGGCTGGGCTTGCCAGCTTGCCTTTTTTGCCCCCTCTCTTTACCTTCTAGTGCACGGCTGCTCCCCAACACAGCACCCAGGCAGAAGACGCGCCATCAAAAGGAAGGGCAGCGAAAGTGAAACTGACTGAGAAGGTGGCAGGCGGGCAGGTTGTGAAGCTCTTTCTTGCCCGCTTGCCGCCTTCTCAGTCAGTTTCACTTTCGCTGCCCTTCCTTTTCCCAGCTCTCCCTTTTCCCAGCAGTGTCTGAGAAAAAAGGCGCCTTGCCGCCCCCCCATCCCTCCGTGAGGGCTGACAGCACGTCATCTGCCGAGCGACCTCCTCCTCCCCAGGCGCCTGCATGCCCAGGAAAAGGAAAGCAGCAGGAAGAGCTAGGGAAACGGAAGGCTGCTCACACCGGGGCGGTGGGGGCGGCTCCTCCTCCTGCTGCTGCTGGTGGTGCTGGTGCCGCGGCAGTGCCTGGCTCAGTGGAGGGTGCTCCTCTGGCTCCTAGTGCTGGGAGCACGCCGGGATCCTGCAGGCTGTGCTGCTGCCTCCCTCCACCATGCTGGCCAGGGGCCATGCTGGCCAGGCGCCATGCTGGCCAGGCGCGCCGGCAGCCGTTCCTGCCTCTCCTTCCACGCCCTAAGGGCCGGCCTGCACTCTAGGCGAGTGCCTAGCTTTCCTAGCGGGTGAGCCGGCCCTGTGTCTGATCAAAACTTCCTGCAACTATTTATACTGTCAGAAATAGAGATGTGGCCAGATCACTCCAAGCCTCCAGTGTGACCACAGCCTGTGGGTATCTGGAGAGAGAATTTTTGTACCAGTGCAACGGTGGTAACACTGGGGAAAGCCTGCAGGGAGCCGGAAGGTAATGAAAGAACTGTAGAGAATTTGTAACTTTCTAAGACTAGGTGCCTACCCTATTGTTAAGATCAGTTAGGGTATGTTTACAGGAGAGGGACATAGAATGCATTTATAACCAAATTTCTTTTGTTTCCATATTACTGATCTGGTGTGGTGCTAAAGCATGCTTGTAAACATTTTCTTTTAAAATAAATATTTACTCTTTGATGCTGGTGGCGGTTCTTTGTACCACATAGCTCTCCAACTGCTGTTGGACATGCTACTGTATAAAGGGGGCCCCAAGGGGGAGGGAAGAGGTCAGGGTGCAAGTGGCCAACCCTAAAGGGGGAACCCAAAGCTGCATTTGTCCTTGTGGTAACCAGGCACTGGGTAGCAGGAGACCTTGAGACTAGGCCTCAGAACTGGGAAGGGGGATTGAGAGTCCTGTTCCTCTCATTCAGGACCCCTAAAATGAACAGGTGGTGGCAGTTAATACCTTAGTGAAAGGAAGAGGAATAGCTCCCTCCAAGAGTTGGCAACCCAACAGAGGGAATGGGCAAAACAGGGTCTGCAGGTCAAGCAGGCCTGTTCCATCACAATCTCTAACAGACTTTCTGAGGAAAATACAATCTTTGAACAGCCATTCAGAGAATATTATTTTAGCCACCAGGGATGTGGAATCTGTGTATACCAACATCCCACACAAAGATGGATAACAAGCCATAAGGAATATGATTTCTGACAACACCACAGCTAACTTTGCCACAAAACTGTGCCATTTTGTTCTCACCCATGACCACTTCAAATTTGGTAACAACTTGTTCCTTCAGATCAATGGTACAGCCAGGCTCTATGCTACAGCTGCATCTGCTCCAGTCCTACACACAGAGATTCTCACCTGAGGGCTCTACAACAAAGCTTTATGGAACTAAAGTATCCACCTGATAAAGTCAAGAAACAGATCAACAAAGCCGGAATGGTTCCCGGAGAAAACATGTTGCAAGATAGGCCCAAAAGAGACAATAACAGAAAACCGCTAGTGGTCATATACAGCTCTCAACTCAAAACAGCTCAATGCATGCTCAGTGACTTACAAGCTCTTGTGGATAATGACATTCTCTTTCACAAGTACTGTGGGGCAAGCTTTTTCTTGTACACAGATGGCTCCCCGATCTCAAATAACTCCTCACCCACAATAATACAACATCTAGTTTGAACATGGACACTGGTACCAGAGTTTGTAGTAAACCCAGATGCCAAATTTGCTGCCATATACACCCAGAAAACACAATCATTGGACCTAAAATATTAACTACACCATCTCAGGCTTATTCACTTGCTAATCTATCCCATTAATACAGAAGACCGCTAGTGGTCATATACATCTCTCAACTCAAAACAGCTCAATGCATGCTCAGTGACTTACAAGCTCTTGTGGATAATGACATTCTCTTTCACAAGTACTGTGGGGCAAGTCTTTTCTTGCACACAGATGGTTCCCTGATCTCAAATAACTCCTCACCCACAATAATACAACATCTAGTTTGAACATGGACACTGGTACCAGAGCTTGTAGTAAACCCAGATGCCAACTTTGCTGCCACATACACCCAGACAACACAATCATTGGACCTAAAAACATTAACTACACCATCTCAGGCTTATTCACTTGCTAATCTATCCCATTAATTGCCAGCAATGCCCTTCAGTTCTCTACATAGGGCAAACAGATCAAACTCTATGCCAAAGGATAAATGGATACAAATCTGACATCAAGAATCACAAAACAGAGAAACCTTAGGAGAACATTTCAACCTCCCAGGGCACTCAGTGGTGGACCTCAAAGTAGCTGTTTTATTGCAAAGGAATTTCAGAAACAGAGTGGAACAGGAGATTGCTGAATTACGAGTTATTACAACACTAAGGGCAATAGTACCCCCAGGGCTTCACAGAGATATCAGCTTCTTATCCCATTACACATGTAAGTAATTCAGCTCTTGCTTATATCCAGAATTAAACTTTGTTGGTCTTAAAGGTGCCACTGGACTCAAACTTAGTTCCCACATCTCTTTTATTGTTATCTGTATGCCAATTTGCTTCCATGTACAGGTCTTACCAAATGCTCTATTTATTGCTCAGTTATCTTGACTCTAATTAGCTCTTCCTGGCAACTAACATCCCCCCTATATGTCACATTTGAGGAAATCCATTTCAATGCATCTCAAAAGTGTGCATCTACACATACAGAGGCCGGGTTCAGACTGGCAGTCTGCAGCGATATAGTCATGAGCCAGAAACGTTTCGCAAATGGATTAAAGGGGCCGTTCATACAGGCACGTCTGTCAGGCGTTCCCCAGCTGTACTCAACCCGTCTTGTAACGCTTCCCTCCCGAGTTTAAAAGATACCAGGTGAAAGTGGTATCAAACCCTGGAAAGTGCGATTATCCCACGTCCATCCCACTTCCCGGAAGTGTGAATGAGAAAAGCCACAATCCGGTAGGGATGCACTTATGTGCACGAGCGCATAAGCGCACATAACCGGATTATCAGAAAAAGCTGCTTAAAGTTGCGCCTCCGGCCCAACAGTGTTAACGCTCCCTTGCGCCTCCTCCCCGGTATGCTCCCACATCTGTTGGTGCAGTGTGACCGGGAAAACCCAGAACAGTTTGTTCCGTGTCTTTTTTGCCACGACTCCCTCCCACTTCAAACTGCCAGTCTGAACTCAGCCTAAGTCTCAGTTCTTCCTTATACCCAGATCTGAACTTTGTTGGTCTTGGAGCTACCACTGGACTCAAACTCAGCTCTCACATCTGTTGTTAACTCTTGTATTTGTATGCTAATTTACTGCTATACACAGATCTTACCAACTGCTTTAATCCAACCTATAATTGCCCAGTTATTTGTGCATCTTGACTCTAGCTAGCCTTTCCTGGCAACTAACCCCCCCCCCTCCGTAATGGTTGAGGACACCTTTTTCATTGTATCTGAAGAAAGGTGCATGCACACAAAAGCTTATACCTTGAATAAAACCATGTTGGTCTTAAAGGTGCCACTGGACTGAAACTTTGTTCTGTTCCTTAATTATGACATTCTTTACAACCACAGATGGCTTGACTGTCCTCAACGAGGGCAAGAGCTTTTTTGATAGTGGCCCCTGCCTGGTGGAACTCTTTGTCAGATGACATCCAGGCCCCGTCTCTTATGTTCTTATGTTCTTATTCCATACGGCCTGTAAGATGAAGTTGTTCTGCCACACTTTCTGTTGAGGATGGTCAAGGCCAGTTTTCTACCACCTATTAGCAGTGCCACTTGTTTTTGACAGCAGTCTCAGATGTTGGTTGTTGGGTACCAAATGATCATGTTCTGTTTGGGTGCCAGAGCTAGGATGCTATTTTATGGATTGTAATTTACCTTTTTAAAGTATGTTTTATCTCTATTTATAGATTGTTTTATTGTATGTTGTGAGTCACCCTGTGACTCAGGGGAGGGGTGGGGTATAAGCCTAAAAATAAAATAAAGACCGTACCCTTCATTAAGAGTAATTCATAACTATAGTGCAATAATAATTTTTTTAAATGAAATTGGTAAAAGGTACGTATTTTTAAAATTACTATTTACAACAAAGTAGTTATGGATAGGCAAGAAGCTACATGACTGCAGACTTCCTAAGTTGTACAAAGAGCACACACAGCTACGTTTCCACAGTAATTTGTTTCTTTCCCAATGCATTGGCACAGCAAAGAGGATTCTGTAAGAAATCGACACAGACTCCTGTCTATAACCATCTTAGGTATGCTTTTAAAATCAGCATCAAAATTAAAGTTGTCAGGGGAAGATATTGCTATTTCAGGATTTGCTGATTGCCTAAAGTTGTACTGTCATTCCGGGAAAGATTGCTTGTCAGGAGCCGTCCTTTGGGGAATTATGTCAAATGAGACTGCCTAGAGTTAGGCTGGTTGAGATGGCGGGTGGGTGATGACGGACAAAATGGTCCATAATTGGCCTAAATCTACATTTAAGCCAAAACCCTTCTAAGGCTAGCATTGTACTTTAAATCACGTCTAGGTTATATCCAATCTGCCTATACCACAGGCTTCGGCTTGGGTACTCTGGGAAGTGTAGTTTCATAAAGTATACTTTATGAAATACCTAGGACAGGTGTGTGGTGGATCCTTTTGGCTAGGGAGGTGGAAGCTATAGCAAGTCAGGGGACTGAGCCAAGGTCCCAGCAGCTTTTAGCAGATGGAAAGCCCAGCATTTTTTTTTTAACTCAAACTGTCTACTTGTTGAAGGCATACAGCTAAAAAAATAAAACACAGAGGAGGACAAAATGGTCCCCACTCATCATTGCCATTGTAGCAATGGACACCAACCCAGCATCTTTTTTAATTTTACTTTTATTTATTTATTTTAGATTTATAGGCCGCCCTCCTCGCAAGCGGGCTAAGGGTAGCCTATAGATGAGGCAAACATGCCAATACTTAAAACAGCTAAAACCTGATAAAACAATCAATCAATTATACAGTACAAGGTCCTCAAGTTGTCTCAAAGTCCTCAGTAACAAGATGGACTTCTGGTGTTGGTAATCTCAAGTCAATTGTATCGTTCCAGGTGGCAATACCCTTCATTCTTCATCCCAGGGCCATTGCACCCCCCACCCCCCGATGTTA
>NW_015169180.1:118000-120440 GCF_001447785.1 Gekko japonicus | reverse complement strand
AATTCCTTGGCTTTAAGGATGGAGTCAATCTTCTCTCTTTTATCATTGATTTTAAAGATGACACCTTCAGGGATCGCCCACTGGTACTGAATTCTGTTAGTTTGAAGAAAAGAGGTTAAGTCCTTATAGCTTTTCCTCTTTTGACGAATTTCAAATGGAATGTCTTTTAAAGATTGTATTCCCCAATTTCAGTGGAGTTGCTGACATTGCCTTTAATATAGCATCTCTGGTCTGTCTTCTTCCAAATCTGGTTTTCTTGGAGGTTTTGTTTGTTTCCATGTCTCCCATTCTTTTCTTAGTTTTCTTGTTTGTGGTGTCCATCTCTGTGATTTTCTCAGTCGCATGCTCCACTTTCTTCTCCGTTTCTGCCAGCTGGCACTGCTGTAGAGTGAAGTTTTGGTTTAGCAAGGTCAGTTGCTGGTTAATACCATCGAGTTGCTCCATCATTGGCTTGAGCATATCCGCTAACATCTTCATGACGTCTGCTCCCTCTTCCGGTCTTGGGCTCTGACTGCCCGGTGCTTTCGCTTTTAACTTTCCTTGGGAAGCCGCCATTTTACAGCTTTGTTTACAATTTCAAACCGCTTCACAGGGGCTCGAAAAACTCATCACTTCACTATCAATACTCAAGCCTCTCAAAATAAACTCACTGTTTATTTCCTCCCTTCCCCCTTCAATACGTTTATCTGTCCATGTGCTTAAGAGGCGTCCCTCTTTGCACTCCGCTTTTCCCAGGGGGGATTCATTTTTTAAAATAGTCCATTTACTTAGAACTCACGTTCATTGTTGGTCATATCTCTGACCTTGCTCACATCATTCATTATTCTGCTCGATCTCCCACACTTGTCCCGGTCGAATTAGCTTGTGCTCGGAGGCCACACAACAGCAGGACTGTCAGGGTGGAGGGAAGCCTCGATTCTCCAGCATTGAGCCATCGAAGAGGCTAGCCCTCAAAAGCCCTCTGGCCTGGAGCCTATCACAAAGGCTCCATGGGGGTGCCACTTGAGGTAACACCCCTCCATGCTGCTGGTGTGCTAATCGCTCCCCCGAGGTCCGGGGAGAGCGACCGCCATCGCCAATCCACAAACTGGAAGTAGGCTGATTTTTTTTCTTAGCGATCCTAAGTGTGAATATGCCTTATTTTTAAAATCCGAAATAGACTCATTTGGAAGCTGCTTTAGATCAGCTGCCCCATCAAGGTATTTGTAGTGGGCAGTAAGTATCCTACTAGTCTTCTTGTAATGCTTGGTGTTGTTTTATAATGATAAAAGGTAAGGAAGACAGCAATGTACCTTAAACAGTAAAGGTGTTCTAGCTTATGGAAATGCTACAACAGCTACATCTTTTTCAGCATCTAGGATGAAAAAGTAAAACATGGGTTATCTATATGATAGTGAAAATAATACCTGCTAAAATGGAGGATAAAAATGTAGCACTCAGGTACTTTAACTATGCCTGAGTTGAACAAGCCAGATTCCCCCAAAAGGAAAAAAAAGAAAAAAGCTCTCTCTTTTCTTCATGCTTCTTTTATACATCTGCAGAAATCAATTCAAGTTTGCAAACTATTCTTCCTTCAGCTTGAATCCATTTTTCTTTCCCAGAGGTGATTCATTTTTAAATGCTTTTCTAGCTAAAGGAAAGCCAGCACTGTATATTAGTGATAGAAAAATCCCCCAAAGGCAAGAATGAGACAAATGGATGCCCATCCTCTAAAAGACATCTCCCCCCCCACACACACAGATATATTTGCATTTTTCATAGCTCGTTGCTATGCTCCTAGTGTCTTCCACTGGTGAAAAGCCGGTATTGTAAATGCGGTAGATCTCCAAAGAGTAATAAATGAAGTGTTACATGCGGAACCCCTACCCTCCAAAGGTGAAGCCAAAGGTATAGACAGACTCAATCTTGGAGCAAAACAAAGGATCATCATAGCAATAAAGTCCAATAAAAGGTTGTTAATGATGAGACAACAATATTCTCTTCCATTCTTTTCCATGTAGAACTTTTTTGTGACTTCATGGTATATCTCCCCTGCACCCTAACCAAATGAATGATTGGTACTTGTGGGATAATAAGTTGACAATCTAACCTACTCAAGGAATATACAAATAAAAGTTACCTACCAGGCAAAGTAATCAAGTAATGAATCAGTAAAGATAAACTCATATCTTGCCCATCATTAGCATATTCTTCAGTGGAATTCAAGGAAGATCAGTTTTGTTCCCACCACTGAAAGAGAAAGGTGTGAATTTTAGGAATAAAAGATTGGGTTTTGCCCCAGTACATCCACAAATGCAGTAGATTTCCAAAGAATAATGTAACCTTATACCATCATATTGTGTGGGTGGGTCCACCTCTGTGATTCTTGACAATCTTCATGCTTCAGAATGTATGAATCTCTCTCTCTCTCTCTCTCTCTCTCTCTCTCTCTCTCTTTCTC
>NW_015169180.1:100813-117542 GCF_001447785.1 Gekko japonicus | reverse complement strand
CGGCACGCCGGAATCGGGGCCCGGGGGAAACCCCACCCCCGCGTGCGCGTCACCCGGAAGTGACGTCGCACGCTGGGGGCGGGGCCATGCGATTTGAGGGGAAAACACGGGTGACGTGCACGCTGCGCGCGCTATGCACGCGCGCACACCCCCGGGATCGTCCGGGAGCCCCCCACTCTCGGACGATCCCGATTTGGCAACCCTAATCCCAAGCCAGCATTAGGTGAGGTACAAGTGGAAGGAGGCCTATATGTGTCATGGCTGTTCCTGGGAAACAAAAGACTCCAATAACAGTAGAACCACAAATTCCCATAAGTGAGCTCAAAATATCTGCTACTAGCCAACACTCTTACCTTGGCTTTCCTAGAGTTTATTTCATTTCTACAGGCCTTTCCAATTTCAGTTAAAAACCATCCTGTAGGTGCACCTTTAGATATGATTATGTAGTGCCATACTTTCATCTGTATTTCATCTGTAAACATTCCCGTATCCTACCTGAATTAATGGTTAGTAGTATCCCAAGTGTGATATTCAGATTCAGTGTAAGAAAAGTAATTAAAAAAGAGATGCCTAACTGAACACCTGAAGACATTTCATTTGGCTTTGAATACTACCATATTGCTTTTCATAGGATGGATCCAAACAACTTTTCTGCTGGTGGAAAAAGGAGGAGGGGTTCCCTTTGACCACCTGAAAAGGCTCTGCTAGAGATCATGGGACCTGCATGGACAAAAGCTACATCAGATGGCTGTAGTATGGACAGGAACTGGGCAAGATTGAGAAGGAAAAAAAAAGCAGCTGACTGGATCTGTCCGTATTTCTCTAAAAAGAGATGTAATCTTAGAAAGCATCGGGCTTACTTACAAAAGGCAGAAAGTGCAGACCATTTCTCAGGCAGAGCTCTTGAAGAGATATTATTGTTTTAATACTGATCTAAAATATCTAAACCAAAAAGGAAGAAGCTCACATGTAGCAGGAAAGACACTTAAAAGACAGCTTGAGATTTCAATAGAAATGCTGTGGCAGTTTTACTGCCCAGATTTAATAAACCAAAATTTTAACACTTGTATTTTACACTATGGGAAAATTGCTCTATTTCTTTTTGGCATATTTAAAGCATCAACGTGCTTAACAGTCGAGGGCTCCTTCCCATTGGTAAATGAAAAATGTTATTTGAGGAGAAAGTTATATAGCTCTGGAAGGAGTAATTAATCACATGGGTTAAATTTGTTGCAATTATATATTGTGTGGTTAGGTAAAGGTCCCTGTTACTATCTTATACCAAGGATCTCTAAGGCTCCTTGTTTCTCTCTAAAAAAATTAAAAGCATCAGCATTTTCCAAATAAATAAGATGTTGACAATTAGAATACTCTGCATAAAACAGGTACATTCAGCTTTGTTGAACCTGTAAGTATATTTGGAACTCTGTAAACATATAGTGGACATTATCACAAAATGTCTGCCATGGGGACTGGGGGGAAATCCCCAAATATTGGGAGTTTCCAAGCTGCACAAGGGATATGCTGCCTCCATTTTGGAAATGAATGTCTGTGTAGTGTCCCTTGTGCCAGTGGTGCTGAATGCAGCAGTGTTCATTCATTAAACAGATACTTGACCCTTTAGATTCCTGGAAAGGTGTTTTTTAAAACTAATCCTGCAGTCAATCAGTGAAGCAGAAGCCCATCTTTGGTGGGTGTTAACTGGAGGACTGTTTCTCCAAGGACCCTGGAGCTTCCTCCTTGATAACTCAATCTGATCCAATGACTCAAATATCTACATCAATAAGCAATGGCCCAGTCCCACCTATGTCTCTCCTATCCTAATGGTTGGGGCAGGAAGGTTTCTGCCCTGATTCAGTCATGCAAAATGCCCAGCCATTGACACTTGACACTCTCTATATCCCCCCAAAGAATATTTCCCATACTGTATTGTAAATAAGAAATATTCCTGTGATGGAACAGTCCTGCTCCGGCCCACAGGCCCTGATCCACCCTGCCCTCCAAGGTTTTCTTAACACCTGGAGAGGCTTTTCTCTCTCTCTTGTAACCCGCCACCATCACCTGACCTCTATAGGAATTGCCCACCAGGAGGGTCAGGACTTCCAGCTTCCCTTCCAAGTTCTGAGACCTTGCCTTGGTGTCTCCTGCTGCCCAGTGCCTAGTCACCATGACAACAGTTTACTGTGCATCCCTGGAGAAATAACCGCTTGTTCAACTGACTGCGTTCCTTTGGTGCTTCTTTTAAAATAGCATGTCCAAGATGGTGGTGGTCTATGTGGTACAGACAACTGCTACCACCAGCATCAAAAGTTCGAAAGTATTTATTAAAAAGAAAATGTTCACAAGCATACTTTTAGCACAGCACCAGATTGAGTGTGATATTCAAAAGAAATAGGTAAAATGCAGTTCCTGTGTCCATCTCTCTATACATGCCCTATCAGATGTTAAAAAGAGGACAGACTCCTTAGCTCAGAATGTTATATATCTTTAAGAGAGCTCCCTTTTCCTTGCAGCTTCCTTCCACTGTCTAGGCCATTACATGGCAATGGCCGCCTCCTCTAGACCTCAGCTAAGAGTTCTGTCTGCTCTGATGGACTGAGCACCAAAAAAAGCCCTTCCTTCTTGCTTCCCGGAGTTTTATCTTCTCTCTTTCCCCTCCCACTGACGTGCTCAGGCCAGGTCAAAGAAACTTTTCCTGAAGCCTCCAGACTTTGTTTCCTAAATCCTTCCTAGTCTTAATTCCTTCAGATCTCTGTTCCCTGCTGGGGGGGGGGGGAGACGGGATCCTCCTATTGTCTTTAGCTGGACCTATTAGCATTTCTGAAGAGGCAGTTGCAGTGAGGCTGAAAAGCCATTGAACTGACATCTACCTTCCTGTCTGTTCTTTGCCCAGAGGGAAAAACTTTTAAAACCTCCTCAGGTCAGACTTCTACTCAAAAAATGCATTTCTTCACAATTCCCCCTGACAACAGTGACAAAAACTTTCTTTTCAAAATAGCCCAGCTTTGGAGAGACTGGATTTTCATCAATCTCTCACCCCTGCGGCAACACCCTTTGTCCTCCACTTATATACTAAGTATATAAAAAGCCACCTCTTGTCTCCAATATCTTGTCTCCAATTTGGGATTCCCTCCTATTAACCCAGCTTCTTGGTTGCCCCCACTGCTTCTCAACCCCCTTCTGCTGCACGTCTCCCATCTGGTTAGTTTCCCTCTCCTGAGCTACATTGTGGTCCTCAGGGGGAGTCTTCTTGTATGGATTTGGTTTCTCCCTCCTTTTCTTAGCCTTCTCCCCTACAGGTATGTAGCTTGGTAGGGCAAGGTTTCATTGTTTTCTGCTGATGCTTCATTTTCCCTTCTGTAAAATTGTTACTGGCTTGCGGAAACAACTTAACCTTCGAAACACATTTTCTCTTTCTGTTAGTTAAATAAAAACCTCTTCTCTTGTTAAAGCTTAATCCCCTCATTTCTTGTGAGTGTTGGTCTGAATCACGACCTCTGCAATTTGTGTGTCTTTGCCATGCCAGCAAAAGGGGCACCTTTGCTTGTTAAGGGGCCTTCACACGAACAGTGATTTGGGTAACAGATGCAAGATAAGAAAAGAGTGATTTAAATGAACAAAACCTGAAAGATTTATCTCATTTTTCCCTACAGCACTCCATATATTAAATAATATCTAGAAAGACAGAGTAGCATGGCTATATTTAGTAAGTAGGTCATGGGGAATATTTCATTTGTTGAGCTGCAGAGCTCTACCCTTGTACTTGTCTGCACTCTCATGTGTGGCATGTGTGCTATAAAATCTTGCTTGCATCATCAAAACAAAGGTCTGGGAGGACGACTTATAGAAATTTCATGAAGCCACAAAGCACAGATGGTATAAAGCATATGCTCTTTCTCAGTTTAACTTTTGCTTCTTTACTATGATGCCTCTTTTGCAGTGCCTTCAAAGGATTGCTGTGGACCCATATGAAGAAAGAAACAAAACAAAACAAATCCTACTGCAAGCAAAGTGTCTTGGAGCTCGGGATGATTGTGAAATCCTATTAGGGGGGATTCTGCAATCAAATCTCAATTCTCGTCCCCCACAAAGGACGGCTCTTGAGGCTGAAATTGGATCTGTGGGAGATCCGGCATGCAGCCTTAAAAGAGGTGGCATTCCTTGCTGTTCTTATATTTTCCTTATTTTTTTTCTTCGTGACCATGAACAGTGGGGATTTTTTTCCTTTAATATCTGATCCTGATATTAAGGCACTCCAGGGAAAGTGCACCCTGTTTAGCAAGACAGAAAAGCAAAGAAATACCTTCAAAATTAGCCCTTGCATGCCAAAACTTTAACTTCTTTAATATGTTGGCAAATGAAGGGCAAGTTATGAAGAGGATTCTTTTAGTTTGCTGTTATCATTGTTATGTTGCAATGCATGTATACACTTTCCTTAGAATCCCCAATTCTTATGGCTGTAGAACTGTGTGCCCAAGGACACCTACCCACTATCCCTTTGGTCTGTGATCCCCCTATCACTGGGAAAGTGAGTAGGAATGCTCTCTCTTTAATCCTTTGGTTTTGAAGCTCCACAAAATTAAAAAGAACCTTGTCAGAGTAAAATCCCCGGACTGAACATGGCACCAGTCTTAATTAGTAGAGACTGGAGCAATTTGTTCAACCCTAATTTGAAGACAACCCAATGAAGTATTATAATAGCTCTTACTCAGACAGACCAGTGGTCCATCTAGCCCAGCATTCTGTTTTATATTGTGGACAATCAGTTGCCTCAAAGAGCTCCATCTTGACTGTTCTGTTCCTCAGTTCTATTGGATCTCCCACAGTCCCATCTATTCATTTTCAACTGTGACTCCATCCCTGTGGAATTACCTTCCAAAGAAGGGCCCCTGCACTGGCTTTTTTTCTGGAGATTATGCAAGGCTGTATTAAATCTCTGATGTTGTCAGCTGTTGGTAGTTATCCCAGGATATATTTGGGTTTTTGTTTTGTTAGTCAGTTTGATTTTCTGTTGAGATCAGGAGAAGTGAGATATAAGTATTTTAATAAATAAATATATATATTTCCCTTGGTATAATGAAATGTGGGACTGTACAACATAGAAGAGGCTCCCAAGCCACTAGTGGGGGAAAAGAGGCCACAATCCAATATAAAATCAGGACTGTATAAACAATCTTGTACTATTGCCATTCAGAGTTATTTTATAGATTATGGATAATTTTATTTTGTCTTTAAAGAGGCAGTGTGGTAAAGTAGCTCGAATGTTGACATTAGATGGGGAAATGTGTGATTACATGATGCTTCTCTAGGAATCACTGGAATTTTGACAATCCTAGAGAGGCCTTCCAGTTTTCCCAGGAAGTGACATCAGTTGTAATTCTGGGAGATCTCTAGGCCCCACCTGACAGTTGGCGACCCTGTTTCCTGCCTTGGCCTAGTGAACTTCTTCACTTTCCTGCCTCAAGACTTTGATTTGGTGTCACCTTAGATCTAGATTTGGATATAACTATCCAGAGTCCCTGTCCTGGCTATGGAGTGATGTACACATACAGCAGAATGAGAAGGGAGAATGAAGAGGTAACAGAACAGACTGTGACCAATTCCGCAACAGCAATTTTTCTGCACCTTGGTCTCCCGTTTTTCCCGGTTGTACTGTTCAATTTCCCACTATTTGCTGTGTGGCCCCATTTTGCCCCGCATCTCCCCCCGATTTCCCCCGCGTCTTCTTGATCCTTATTTTTTAGGATCAAGAAGATGCGGGGGAAATCGGTGGGAGATGTGGGTCAAAATGCGGCCGCGCAGCAAATAGTGGGAAATTGAGCTGTACAACCAGGGGAAACAGGAGACTGAGGGCAGAACAACTGCTTTTGTGGAATCAGTCCCCATTCATTCTGGCAAAGCTGAAGGAATCATGGTTTTTTCCTTATATTCCAACTGACTCATATATTTTTAACAAATCCAAAAGTAGAAAAAAAGCACATTTTGCAGTAGCCTGGACTAGAACATGTATCTCTGATTTTGTTTTTTAATTGCAGTACTTTTTTTTTTTAAACATAGGGGAATCTACGACCTGAAATGTCCATTCTTTAGAATTCAGTAACCTCATTCTGCTGCATGTGTTGGCCAGGCATATGTAACTTTTATGCTACAAAGGCTAAAATGCAAAACATAATCATGTGACAAGTATGTGGAATAATTATTGCTCACATTCTTCATTAAGGACATCACCTTTTTTCAAACATAACTTGGATCAGAGTGGAAGAACAAGAGACTTAGAGAATATCAACAAATAGAACTTTTTAAAAGTAATGGTTCAGGAAACAGAACATTGAAGAGCAGATGGAATACAGACCATGGATGGGGAAGTGGAGGTCAGTGAACAGATTGTTTGTGGGACTGTATTTTTTAATTTGGTCTGACAGAGCTAATCTGTGAAAGAAAAGAACTTGGCCGGATGTTGAAGAATCCTCCCTGGAAGCTGGCACTGTTACCAAGGGATCTGGCTGATCTTTGTGGAAAGCTGTGTTTAGATATTACCACAGCTACTTGGTTGTAGAAAAACAGGTTAAAATGAAGCTTATTGAATGGCCATGAAGTTTATTGAATGGTGCTACTATCTTGTAACTACCAGAGATATGGTAAGCCTAAAATGTCATAAGACTATGTACAGAACTCTGTGATGTGGAAAGTAGAACAGAAATAAAGAATATCATGTTCTTTGGTGGTAGAGTGTTCCTAACTCACAGCTTTTTCTACTTTTCCATTCAGAAGGATGGAGTTGGATTTTTTACCACTTTGCAAGGCAGCACTGCATCAGTAGACTCTCATGTTCAGAAATAGAAGTTAATGAGAAAAGACAGATTCAGAAGTCGGCCATGTTTCATTTTTAAAATTCAGGCAAATTCTTTAATATTAGAAATAATTAGTATATTAGAAAATCAGCCGAGTAGTTGTTTCTGTGGTTTTCATGAGAAATGCATTTCTGCCTATAACTTCCCCACCCCCACTATATTGGGATGAAATCTTCAGGGACTTGGCCCCTCATCCACAAGAGCCTCCCTCTCACACTGATAGGAAGATTCCCTATTTTAGAGGCAACTATAATTCTCACAGTGTAGCAACAGGGGAGTGTGAATGGGTGTAAAAGAGAGCTTTCTCATCATTTTCCAGGAGCTAGGGTTGTCAACTGTGGCTTGGAAAATTCCAAGAGATTTGGGAGAGGAGCTTGGGGAGGCTACAGTTTGGGGAGCGGAAGGAGCTCAGCAGGGTTGTAATGCCTGGCAGTCCACTGTCTGACGTTGTCCAGGGAAACTGATCTCTGAAATCTGGAGTTCATTTGTAATTTTGGGAGAACTCCAGTGCTGACCTTGAGCTCAGCAACCATATCCTCAAGTGGACAGTTGAGTGGTGTGTGTGTTTGTTTTACAGAAAAGGAACATAAGAACTAGGACCTGTCCTCTTCTTTCACCGAAATGTACTCTAGTGCTTTCAGCATTTTTCTCCCAGACTGACTCCGGTAATGGAACTTAGCTGGGCTGGGGCATGGTAGCAAGAGGCGCGATGTAGCACCTGGGAGACCAACCAGATTTTTGGGGTATAAGCTTTGGAGAGAGTCAAAGCTCCCTTTGTCAGATACTTGTTGGTCTCTAAGATGTTACTGGACTTGAAACTAGGTGTTGAAAGACCCCTGATCCTTAATTAGTAGGATTCCTTCCTTCTTGGTATCTGATGAAGGGAGCTTTGACTCTCAAAAGATTATACCCCCCCAAATCTTGTTGTTCTCTAAGGTGCTACTGGACTCAAATCTAGCTGTTCCTCAACAATGACTTTTTTCCCCTGCATGTTATCTGATTTGATGTATGTACTGTTGAGTGACTCAAATCTAGCTGTTCCTCAACAATGATTTTTTTTTTTGCATGTCATCTGATTTGGTGAATGTACTGTTGAGTGGAAGGGACCTCTTCCTTCATTCCCCTCTCTGTATGTCTGCAGGGCATTACTGGAAGGGGGACAAAACCTGGGCATTTGCCTCTACTCCCTAGTCCTAGCCTAACTACTAGCTAATACAAAGTGTTTCCCTCTGTTCTCTGCAGGGCTGGGCTCTACCTTCCTATTGTCTCCCAAAACTTGCACCCACAAATAAAGCTTTCTCCCTGCCTGCCCAGTGCATTCACAGTTACTGATGTGAGAACAGCCTGGGCAATCTTGACATTTAAAATCAGAAAGACCTAACAGAACCTGTGAGGTGGTGCAATGATCGGTGGAAACTGGCACTACTGAGAGAACCAATGTTCCTAATGTCCCCATCATGCACATATCCACCAATGCTGAGTAATTCTTCCTGTCCGTCCACTGTCCTGGCCTTTTCTGTCTCTCACTTCCCACAAAATCAAAACCAAACAACGAGGCGCCAGGATAACAAATCTTTTGCCTGCTTCCACATGTCAAATAGAATGTTGTTCGGATTTGGAGGATTTCCTATGATTTATAAATGGGAAGTTGTTTGGGTCGAATTGCACTGATTGTACATCCCTATTCAATAATTCTTGATGAATCACAGTTTCTGTCACTTCTGTTCTCTGCCAAATAACTGTCACCCTCCTTTCCTCTCTCAAAATTTATTTTCACAAAACATTACAAGACATAAAGATGGGGCAGGAAATCAATATAATCTGTTTTAGGGATGGGTATCTGGTCACATCTTTCACAGCTGTTCTTGCTGTATGAGTGCTATTGTTCAGTTCAAGAGAATGTCCAGGGAAAACTGGTAACTATCAGCCGCTTTAATCTTTTCTGAACTATCATTTGCAATGAAAGCTCCAGAAAAAAAAAAATCACACACATATACAGTTTGGCTGTGATAGATGTGCAATACAGAATGCTTATAATCCCAGAGCAGCTACAGAGCTTTGTGTTTCTGAACTGCTGTGGTTTTCCATACATACATTATTCCATCCATACTTGAACCATGGATTCCACGTTGGTATAAATGTCAGTTTTGTTTTTTCCATAGCAAGGCTAAAAGCTATTGTTTACTGAATGCTTTGGCATGCTGCAAGTAGAAAAGTTCATAAATTCTTAAATATCAGTCATCTACTAAATAATATTGTGTGTTATCTATAAAAAGTTGCCAGGTACTAAATACGATTGCACAGAACATGATATTCGAAATGATTATGTGTCAAGAGTCAGTGCTCTCAAATACTAGAGTATCTAGTAAAAAGAAAACAATCTGCTAAGGCACCTCAATCCTGTGTACCTCCACCTCCTTGGCTTCAGCAGAAATCTAGCGGCAGCTAAACTACCATGCCAGAAAAATCACCAACACCAACCCACTGCCCAATGAGCTACTTCTCTCCTCCTGTATCCATGTAACAGCAGTCCCAATCTCAATGTATCTCACTGGTGTAAGGCATCTCAATGGTGCCACTGTAGCACTGAAGTGCTATATTGGTCTAGCACTATAGCACTCCACTTAGAACATTTTTTAAAAAGTTCAAGAAAGGTAGTGTTGGTCCAAAAAGGGCAGGGGGCAAAGCGTGGTGCTGTTTGAAATGGCCAGATTGCCTCAGAGGCAGATCATTAACGGAATGAACTTCACTGTATGAAACCTCCATTCCATATCATTTTACTTGGAACCGGGCCAACAACAGATAACATTAGGTTTTGGAACAGTAATGTGAAAGGGGCCAGCATGTATGAAGGGGTAATAAACCTCCACCCAGAGCTTTCTGAACATTTCTTATTAACAGCCTTTGTCAATACAGCATACTGCAAACCCTAACTCCATAACTGCAGTGCCCCCCCCCCATGATACAGTGTCCAACAGTGGAGACTCAAGGAATGGCAAATGCTGCCTTGGTGATTGATAGAAGGTGTGCAAAAGAGGGGGAAAGCTGAAAGCACTGCCTGCATCCAACATGACTGTGTTTCGCTACGTTGTCTATATCTCAAAAGACAAAAAAACAAAACCTGTCCTGTCACACAAACTCAGAAGTACCTCTTCTTACCAACAAAATATCTAAAGAATCAGGATGTTTAAGGCAGCTCCTTGGTATACCAGAACCCAGCAAAATGACTTTGGCTGATTTCGCAATAGAGCTGCCTCGATGTTGCGCCGCCATTTGCCCCAATACTATTGGTCAATTTCACACCTGAAACTGCGGGGCTGCATCGCCCGATTTCCCCCGCAGCTTCGTGATCTTGTTTTTTGAGGATCACGAAATTGTGGAGGAAATTGGGCGAAGCCGCGGGTCAAATGCAGCCCCGCTTCTTTGGGTGTGAAATTGACCAATAGTATCGGGGCAAACGGCGGCACAACATTGAGGCAGCTCTAGTGCGAAATCAGCCCCTGTCTTACAGTTACAATGCCTCATTACAGCCACTATCAACAGATCCCATCACAACAACTGCACTTGTGTCCCTGTTTCTGAAAGGTGTAAAGTCCGTTGCCACAGTAAGGCACTTTGTGCCTGTGGCTAGGTTGTTGTTCTGTATCAGAACCTAGACTAGGTGCCTGTGGTTATTATGAACCAACCACTGTTAACTTTTAAATTCAGGGGAACTGTAATTGATGATTTTTTGGCTTTGATAGTCTGTTACTACTGCGACATGAAAAGACAACTGCTGCTGCCTAGAGTGCCAGTTTCATGACTTGTTTCTGAGAGCTAGGGATGAGATTGTCTGGTTACCATGGTTAGCAGGAACACGAGAGAAGAATCTGGAGCAAGAAATAGTATATTTGGACAGAGAGATTTCAAACACAGTTCTCCTCCTGGCAGAGGAGTCCTATACAGGTCTACTCAAAAGCAAGTCCAACTTAATCGGACTTACTCCCTGGAGAGTGTTTATAGGCCTGCAGTCTTATTCTCCTTTCCTCTCTTCCTAGGTTAAAAAAAGATGATCAGCAGGTTTTGAAGTAAGGTTTGTATGCACACTTTATTGGATTAAAGCCAGAAAGTTTAATACTAGCTTTCAAGCTACATCTGATACAAGATACATTTCAAAGACATTTTAGAGTAAGATTTATAGGTAAAGGTTTCTTTAAAAAACAACCAAATGACCTTTTCTTTTCTTTTAAAAAAATCAGTATACCAAGAGGGTATTTCTACTTAATTATCATGGCTCCTACCAGCATGTTCTGTCAATACTGTGATGATCACCTCTATTTCGTAAATAGGTCACAATTCATTTGCAGTTCTAGCTAAGATTTGCATGTCAGACACTTCCATTTATGCAGGAATTCTCTAGAGTAGGAAGCCCATGGAAATCTTTGCTGACATCATCAGATATCTGTAGTGAAACTTTTGAGATACTTTTAGAGAGCTAACAAGCATTTGTCCAACCTCAACTATAGTTGTGAAAACACTTCCTTCAAAGCAGCCCCATGGACAAAGCCATGGCAAGAGCTGCTTTACATTATGTGTGTTTGTGTTTCAGTATCAGTTCAATAACTAATCAAAACCCCTACCAAAAATGCCTGGTTTTGAAAATATAGTTATAAATAATCCAAATGAGAAATCAACACTGGTTGGTATGGTAATAATGTTTAAATCTTTCAATCAGTTATTACGCCACCTGGCTTAGAGTACAAGAAGGGGACAGTGTGGAGAGGATGAGATGGCAGATGTGCAACTGACAAGGACATTTTCCAGTCTTCAAAATTACAGACAAATATTGCCACTAAAGCCAGTCACACTGATGTCTATTGCTCCCAACTGTTACCGTATTCAGTACCAGGGAGGGCTTGACTCTGTATTGGCAATGGCTTGAATTCCATATGTTGCTTTTGCTTGTGTAGTGCTGTCCTCTGTTGCAGAGGTGATCCTGTGAGGCAGAGCATGGTCTTTCAACGTTCAGTGCTTCTGTTAAAGGAAGACCAACATTTTTCAATCAATTAGAAAGTGCCTTGTGCTGGAGAATGCTCTCTGCCGCAGGGGCATGCCTCCATAGTGGTTATTGGATTAAAGCCAGAAAGTTTAATACTAGCTTTCAAGCTACATCTGATACAAGATACATTTCAAAGACATTTTAGAGTAAGATTTATAGGTAAAGGTTTCTTTAAAAAACAACCAAATGACCTTTTCTTTTCTTTTAAAAAAATCAGTATACCAAGAGGGTATTTCTACTTAATTATCATGGCTCCTACCAGCATGTTCTGTCAATACTGTGATGATCACCTCTATTTCGTAAATAGGTCACAATTCATTTGCAGTTCTAGCTAAGATTTGCATGTCAGACACTTCCATTTATGCAGGAATTCTCTAGAGTAGGAAGCCCATGGAAATCTTTGCTGACATCATCAGATATCTGTAGTGAAACTTTTGAGATACTTTTAGAGAGCTAACAAGCATTTGTCCAACCTCAACTATAGTTGTGAAAACACTTCCTTCAAAGCAGCCTCATTGACAAAGCCATGGCAAGAGCTGCTTTACATTATGTGTGTTTGTGTTTCAGTATCAGTACAATAACTAATCAAAACCCCTACCAAAAATGCCTGGTTTTGAAAATCAACACTGGTTGGTATGGTAATAATGTTTAAATCTTTCAATCAGTTATTATGCCACCTGGCTTAGAGTACAAGAAGGGGACGGTGTGGAGAGGATGAGACAGCATATGTGCAACTGACAAGGACATTTTCCAGTCTTCAAAATTACAGACAAATCTTGCCACTAAACCCAGTCACACTGATGTCTAAGCCAGTCACACTGATGTCTATTGCTCCCAACTGTTACCGTATTCAGTACCAGGGAGGGCTTGACTCTGTATTGGCAATGGCTTGAATTCCATATGTTGCTTTTGCTTGTGTAGTGCTGTCCTCTGTTGCAGAGGTGATCCTGTGAGGCAGAGCATGGTCTTTCAACGTTCAGTGCTTCTGTTAAAGGAAGACCAACATTTTTCAATCATCAGAAAGTGCCTTGTGCTGGAGAATGTTCTCTGCCGCAGAGGCATGCCTCCATAGTGGACAAAGAGTGGCATAAGTGGGCAAAGAGTGGCACTGGCTGCCAATAGCATACTGAATTCACTTCAAGGTGCTGGTACTTACCTTTAAAGCCCTATATGGCCAGGGTCCGACATACCTGAGGGACCGCCTTTCCCCATACATACCCCAGAGAGCACTACGGTCAGGATCACAACACAGTCTGACCATCCCAGGCCCTAAGGACGCCAGACTTGCAGCCACTAGGGCCAGGGCCTTTTCACTGGCGACTCCACACTAGTTGAATGAGCTCCCGGAAGAGATCAGGGCCCTGCGGGATCTTTTACAGTTCTGCAGGGCCTGCAAGATGGAGCTCTTCCACCAGGCTTTCAATTAGGAGCTGCCACACCACTACCACCAACTTCGGTGTGGGTTGGCGTACCATCGTGCAATGCCAAAGACCATTGAATTGGAAATGATTGTTGTTTACCATACAGCATGCCATCTTAAGGACTGAAAGACAACTACTACCACTAGCACTTTAATTGTCGGACTGTGTAATGTTTTAACTTTTGTATATGATTTTATGGTACTGGTACCAATTAATGTAAGCCGCCCTGAGCCTGCTCGTGGGGAGGGCGGGGTATAAACGGAAGTAATAAATAAATAAATAAGTGGAAGAACAGTCTTGTCAATAACACCTGTTTTTATTCTGGTCTCTGTGGGGCTACACCTAGTAAAGGATCATGCACACTCAGATGTACAGACAGACAGCACTATAGACTAGTGGGAGATGGAGGCAAATGCTCTGCCAGGCTACCTTCAAGGTGCCAGGTTGTTTGCCATGCTGTCATCTTTCAGTTATGTGTAGGCTGTACTGCTAGTACAAAGAAATACAAACAGACTTATAGTGCAGTCCTATGACCACTGTCTTGGGACTTGCTTCTTAGTAGAACTAGAGAGCAAACCTAAGCACATCTACTCAAAAGTAAGTCCAATTTTATTCAGTGGGGCTTAATACCAGGAAAGTGCTCTTAATGTTGCAGACTTTAGGGCACACCATCTAAAATGGAAGAGATCAGGGTTGAGGATCTGAGGTATTTTCTTAAAGCCAGTATGCGGCAACAGTCCAAGGGTGTGTGTGTGTGTGTGTGTGTGTGTGTTAAAGGGCACTGTCCTGGAGGATTTCCTATAATCATGGGGTGTGTGTGAAAGAGAAGTTATAAATGTAAGTGGTGTTTCCATTGAAACTAGCAGGAACAAATGCTGAGATGAATAATTAAAAAGAATAGCTTTAATAACACATTTAATGAAACCAAATCAAGGTGTTTTTTTCTTTTTAAAAAAGAAAACCTACTGAAAAAGAACATTCTTTTGTTCATATTCTTATTCAGTGTTGCAGCCTCTTCGTTACCTAACACTACAGGCCAAAATACATGTGCTTTAATTACAGCTCTCAAATGAAAAATGGTAATGTGCAAGATAACCCCCTTTGGGACTTTTGGTGCTCTTGCAAGTCTTTGCTGTTTTTCCTATAATAAATATTTATTAGTTAAATAGTTTTATTCTTCTGGATCTCTCTATATTGTTGGGCCTAATGTATCAGATATAACAAAAAGGGTATAAAAATCAGAAGATATGACACAGGATGAAGACAGATGTATGTATATTGGGGCTATTTGGGTACTTGCTTTTCTGCATTTAGTTCAAACATATCTTTTACTCTAGTAGGTCAAGCTCTGGAAAAAAATGGATTCGTACGTTTGTGGCAGTCACTGGTGGAAGATGAGCTGACCAAAATAACACCTGTGCATCAAGTAACCGTCTCCCCGCAGTCTTCAGAGTAGGTTTGCAATTAAATAAACTTCTCTTTTGTAAAGATGAAATATTTTGTTTAAAGAGATACACATTTAGATAGCATGCAAAAAGTTAAAAGATGAGCAAGCTATGTGACGCAGAGGAGAAGGACAAGGTTATGGCTGAACCAAGAATCAGTTTGCTGGCATGCAAATTTATCTGGCAATCTGTTTTGCTGGAAGGAAGTTGATCGTACACTATGGTTGAAGAACTCGCTCCTTTTTAAAACTAGCCCTATTCACATGTTACAGTGAATACGTAGCCGGCATGTGTGTACATACAGCTGTTTGTAAGAAAGAGACAGCATACATCCACTTTCCAGTTGAAACCAGGAACCAATACCTGCATAAATGTCAGTTTCAACCACACATTCAGCTGTACATGTGTTGAATGTAAGGTGAGAATTAGTCAACACACATATAAAGGAAAAAAATCATGAGTATGCTGTACATGGATTGTATGTGCATTCACCGTAACTTGTGGACCAGTCTTTTCTCTTCATCCATAGCAGCCTGAATATTCTGGCTACCGTCCGCTCATCAGAGCTTGGAAGACTAAGCAGGGCACGGTCAGTTGGATGGGAGCCCACCAAGGAAACAAGGGTTCCTATGCTATGTATGCAAACAACCTCTGCTCATCTCTTGTCTTGAAAACTCCATGAAGTGTTGCTATGAGTCACTTGTGACTTGACAACACTTAATTATTATTATAGATAACAATGCTGAACATCTTGATATTGTTGCTTAGTTTTTATTGCAATGGTAGATATTTAGCATATGGTTCCTTTCCTTTCCTTTCCTTTTCTCCCCAAGGCAAATGGCAGCTCAGGAGTGGGAAATGAAAGGTCAGGAAAATAGCATGGAAACCCTCCATGCAGTGGCCCCAATATGAACTGCCTCTTGCAATTACTATTTGAACCAAAAACATGCAAGATCCATTGTCCTGTCTAGTTTGGCCCTAAGAGACAGTGATCCTTATGGCCATCATATAGTAAGCTTCATAATTAAGCAGAGATATGACCTAGTTGTCTCCAGACTAAGTCCAACACATTAACCATTCCACCACACAGACTTCCCAGCCATAAGCATGGCGTGTAATCTCATGCAAAAGTGGCAGCATTCATTTTGTTTTTCTGTGCATTGCATCTGTGTGCATTTGCCTTGCCACTCCACAAATGAAGACATGAGACTCCAAACGTAGGTTCAGCTAGTTTATTTATTTCACTGCATTCAACTGATGTTAATGGCTGATCCACACCAGTTTGGTGAAGTGGTTAAGAGTGGCAGACTCTAATCTGGAGAACCAGGTTTGATTCCCCACTTCTCCACATGCAGCTACTGGGTGACCTTGGGTCACTCGCAAGTTCTCTCAAGGGCAGTTCTCACAGAGATCTCTAAGCCCCGGAGGCGGGGTCTATGACACAACAATGGCGGACACTGTTCCCAGCTTTCTGGGGAGGCGTACCGCACAGCAGCGGGGGGAAGAGGTGCCACTGGTTCAGCACCCCCACGGGAGTTCAGGGAGAACTCCCAAGCCATAGGGCTTTTGAGGGTGAGCCTCTTTTTCTGCTGACAACAGGGAGATGGAGGCTCCCCTGTGCCCTGACGGTCCCTCTCGCTGACTGCGCCCTCTTAGCGAGGCCACAAGCTGTGTCGATCAAGTGCAGGAGATCTAGCGGAGGAGCAATTAAGAGCGTGGTCAAGATCAAAACCAACAATGAACTGTGAGTTAAGGAGCGAACTGTGAGTGAAAATGAACGATTTGTCTTCAGAAGAGAAAATCCCCTCCCCCTCAAAGGAAAAACTCTCTGAGCGATAACGTGCTGAGAGAGGGACGCCTCTCAATGCATTTATATAAACAAGGAGGGGGAGAGAGAGAGAAATGATTGTAAATGGATACTTGAAGCTAAATCCCCCCCCCCCCCAACCCCTTAAGCGATTAGAGGGGGGTGCC
>NW_015169180.1:73137-100765 GCF_001447785.1 Gekko japonicus | reverse complement strand
AGAGATACAGCTGTAAACGGATACTTCTGAAAGACTTTATTTGCAAGTGTGTAAGCCTGTTGTGGGAGATTTCCATGAGCTTTTTACAGCGTATGCGATTTGCAGAGCCAGGAAGAAAGAGACTTTATTGAAAATAAAACGTTGAAAGGGCAGATATTCTAAAAAAGATGACGAAAACTCCGAAAAGAAGGGTTGATGTCACTGCACTAGTAGCAGAAGCCATTAAGCCGATCCTGGAGCAACTTGCTGGTATTAACCAGCAGCTTGCCAAGATAAATCAACAATTTGTGTCTTGGCAGCTCCAGGAGGTGATCGGAGAAAAAATGGAATTGAGGGCTCTCAAAGCGAATGAGATGGACACTAAATTAAACAGCAATCTCAATGAGAAAAGAAGAAAAAGCACAAGAGAAACAGGAAAAATTTACAAGGATTTAACAATTCTTCCCTGTGAGCTTAGAAAGTGTCATCTTAAAGTCTGCTGAGAAAAAAGAGCTGGAGGTGCCCTTCATAATCAAGAAACCTTTGAGAAGCCAAGAGAGCTCACACGTGGTTTGGCTGGTCCTACCTGTGTGCCTTGGAGTTCACGAGCTGCTGCATTTCGGCTGCCCAGCGTTTCAAGGAGGAGAGTTCTTCCTCAGCTGGACCTCAGATGAGTATAGCCGTGCCCCATTGTGTCTTCCCCATTTTGATGCTTTTGTTATTTTCTATGCTGTAATTGTTCTGATGTACTATTGTAACTAAGGAGCTTGTATGAATTTGTGTGATTCCGATTTTGTATGCCTGATGAAAAACCTTTAGTAAAGACAACATTTATTTAAGGACTAGCGTGTTGTCTCACTTCCTGGGATATAGCCGAGCGTCTCAATCGCCATCCGACCTCTGTATAGACTGGTATAGAACTTACGCACAGCCACAAACACCCAATTTTCCTTGGTAGATAACTTGGATTGGGTCTCCAGGAATTTCCTGGAGAAGTTGGCATAACAGGGGAGGGGAAGGGAAATGAGATTGTAAGCAGCTCTGAGACTCCGAGTGAATGGCAGGTATAAATCCAATCTCCTCCTCCTCCTTCCAGAAAGCAGATGATTTTGAGGGTGGACTGCACTAGGCATCCTTCTGGACAGATCCACCCCATCTCCAAACTCTGCTGGTGTTTACTGCCAGCCTTATCACCCCCTGCACATCCCTGTGTACAGAGAGTGTCAGTATATAAAACTATAACTGCAAGCTGTCAGTCTGATGTGCCACAAGGTTACTACCAGTTTTAAAAGATGCCACTCACCACTAAGGCGCTCCTTCACAGTGCACCCAGCTGCAAGGCATGTGATGGCCTGTTCTGGACACATCTGCAATCATCCAGATATCTTAGGGTGTTTGCCAGTTAACTCTACCTATCCAAAACAATCCACCCCATTCCTGCCAACGAGTTGTGTTCTTACCAGTTATAAAACCAGGCCTATTTAATGGTGGTGGTGGTGGTGGTGGTGGGAAGCATTCCACAGAATCAGCAAGGAGAAGGCTTCTGGCACAGCCAGTTTCTAAGAATCCCAGAAATTCCTGCTCAGCCCTATATAGCAACCAGCTAATCTCATGCTGCACCCTGGGAGGGTGGGTGGGTCAGCCACAGTGAGAAGGCTGGAAGTGAGAAGGAGCAGCAGGGCAAAGCAGCCGGCTGCCCTCCTGTGATTGGCTGCTGCTTTCTCTGCTGCCAATAGATCCTCATTCTTCATTTGAACTAAATTGGAGGCCAGGGTGAATCTAACCACAGCATAATATGCTGTGACTCTCACTTATATGTGTATATAAAAAGTTTATTTTGGATGAGTTAAAATAATTAAGAAACAAATCGGAGCCAGGTGAAAATGACTATGAGAACATGCCACTGATTTGCTCACTGAGACAATGGTGAAGTTATCCAGGCCAGCAAATTTCTAATTCTCATTGTCATATGAGCAAGGATTGATGGGTCCGAATTTGCACAAGATGACAAATCAGACTTTTTTGTCTTCACAAAGTTAATATTTGTTCAGTGAAAGTTTCCAGCCAAACTTCAGTGCAAACTCTCGTAGACAACTTACTAGTATAATAGGCATTTCCTACGGAAGTAAAAGTCTTATGGAAAAGATTCTATTGTGCTAGATTCCTCACACTGTAAAAGCAACTGTTTTTTAAGCATTTTCATTGAAAAGAAAGAATGCAAGGCTGAGAGAGGGAAACCGTTCTGCCGCGATGTTTTTCCAAGACATTTTCTTTTCTCTTTCTGTGTATCTTGAGATATGCTTAATGGGAACCCTTCTTTTGTTCCTATTCTGCAAGCAAATCTTAGGTCCATGAAAACTTTTTTTTGCATAAAAACTTTTAAATGACTAGTAGCGTCTCTAGCACTAGGATGGGGACCTAGGAATACACTCTGCAACTACTACACAAATAATAAAAAAGATTATTTCCTTTTCCTTGCTTTCCATAATTCATGACTTCTAAGCTATTTTAAAAAGAAGCCTTCAAGAAAAGAGCAGGCATCGCATAAATGTTATAAATATTGTATTGATGGAGACAGTGCAAGCACACAAATGTATATCTGTTATATACCATTACTAGGAAAAAGGCCCGTTGTGGAAATAAATACAACGGCCTCTAGAAAGAGGCTCTGGGTGGGTGCCCCGGCCTTGGACACTCAGTGTCAATTTGCTGTGGCGACCTCAGCAGGGTATAATGACACTGAGTCCACCATTTTCTCCAGAGGAACTGATCTCTGCTACCTAAAGAACAGTTGTAATTTTGAGTGATCTCCAGCCCTCACCTGAAGATTGGCAATAATGGTTCCCCAGAAGGGAATAGTTGGTTTGGAGGGTGGAGTCTATGGCTTTTTACCTGTCTGAGGTCCCATGCCTCCTGAAACCTTACCCACTCCAGGCTCCATCCCTCATATTTCCAGGAATTTCTCACCTGGAGTTGGCAACCCTATCTCCTTCCCAGCCAATCATCAACCTACCTTTATTTCCCCCTCACTCTTCAGCTTTCCACCCCCCACACACCTGCAGCCTCTCCCATGCTCTGAAGCCCTGACTGCTACGTCACATTGGCTGTCATACAGGGGCCACCCCAGCAGCATATAAGGATACAGAGACCACCATTTTCTCCAGGGGAACTGATCTCTGCCATCTGGAAAGCAGTTGTAATTCTGAGTGATCTACAGCCCTCACCTGGAGATTGGACACATTTTACCTCAGAACAGCAAACTGTTTAGAATGTTAGAGGCAAAAGCCAATCAAGTCGCATATGCAAACGACCTCTGTGTTCCAAGGCAGAGGCCAATGAGGCTGCATATGCAAATAACCTCTGTGTTCTGACTGGCTATGGGGGGGAGAGGATTAGCAAAATGTTTAGAATGTTGGAGGCAGGACTCAGGCATAGCAGCCAGTGGGTAGGGAGACCCTCTGAATGACAGATCAGAGAGCGAACTGATTTTGGAGCATGTGGAATGTTCTAGAGAAGTGCCACCACCATTCGACATTTATTTATAAGGGAGATAAATTTCATGTTACAGGAATAAATGTATATTCTGGCAGTTCGCCAACCACATCATTATTGCAATATACTTTTCTATCAGTTGAATCCTTTCTTGTCAACATAAGCCACTTGACCCACCCATTTTTCTTTTAAATTTCTGAACATCTCAGATGTTTATGAACATTCCAAAACAGCTCTGTAGCCAAAACAGCTAATGGTTAGAAATTAGAGTTCTTATTGCCAATAGCTATTGAACTTTCATAGAATTCATTGAGGGCTTTCAGTTTTCCCCTTTGTTTACTTGTCAGCATTCCATGTTTTGTTGTGATACTTCATTCTTTTAACTATGCAAACAGAAATGGCTCTAATCTTTGAGGAAAAAATGGCATAATGACATATGTATGGGCAAAATAAATCAAACAAATCACCATGGTATGCTATTTATAATCATAACCACTTCACTGATTGCTTCCCATAGACAATTTAATATTTTCCTTAAAATACTTTGTTTTAAGTAAAACAAAGAAAGCAGAGGTAAAGTATCTGATTATTCCCCAATTGATCCCTATTCACCAAAACTTCATGTTCTGAGTACTTTGCAGCCTGAGCTGATATCAGATGTCACTATGTAGTATGATGTAACAAGATAACACTATTAAAATACTAATGGTGTTTTAATGTTCATTGGCAGAAAAGAACCCGCACAGATGCCTTTCCGTCACTAGTGGTTATGGTACATTCATTTGTGCCAGACCTATGAGAAATCATGGCTGATTCACTCAAATGCTTTCTCTGGATACCAAGGGTTCTGATTTTTATGGTGACTCAGATGCCAAATGTGAGTTGGTCATTTTCTGAAGAGGCTTTGTTCCATGTTGATAACCTCATGCCTGTATTAAACATTGGCACATGGTGGGTGAAATGCAATCAGGTAAATCAGCCTTGATTTGGCACCATCATTTAGGTTAATGGTGCTTATTTCCAAGGTCTGGTAATGCCAAGAATGTAACTGAGAGTTAGGTGAAAGGTTACAGCTATTTAGATAGGGGTTGGCTCCATTCTAATTAGCTCTCTTTAAGTTATGTGGAATGAACTAAATGTAAGGTTCTGGAGGTCTTGAACTGGGGCCCATGTACCGTACTCTGCACTGGTGTGGTGGGGTTGCCGATAGAGGGAATGACTTGACAATTCTGTATTGATTTCAGTGCTGCCATTAAAGATGGCCAGAGAATGCAACTATCTTCTGATTCTAGCCTGACTGCTGGTACAGACTCAGCTGTTCCAAAATTGTTCATTCTTGTTAATGTATTTGATAGCTCACCTGCCTAATGAACTTCCTACCTATTTGGCTGGTAAACACCTTCTTTAGACCACATGTTCTGACAGAAAATTTGCTGCAATATTATGTGAACCAGGTGAGAGGAAGCAAAATCTGACCCTCCACCTCATCCTACTAAGATAACTCTAATGGTGTTCCACCTTATTTACCCCTGACATTTTTTTTAAACACGGAGAATAAAATACTGGAGGGTATTTGCTCACTTTGCATGAGCAGTTGATGGCAGAGCCCTGCACACATTCTTGTAGCACCTACTCTCTTCTAACACCAACCGTTTAGGTAATGAAGCTAATAACAAAGGAACTGACACATAAGGTCAGATTGGTATCAATACACAACCCTTTAGGTAATGAAGCTAATAACAAAGGAAGTCCTGTAATTCATAGAATTGACAAATAAGGTCAGATTGGTATCAATACACAACCAGCGAATGTATGCCACTTGATTTCAAAATTGTCACAGAGATTACAAGTTCTCCCTGACACCTATGGAGGTAAAAGGAATAAGGAAGTGAGATTACATCATGAAAATTTTGGTTGGAAAGGGTCAGCAAGGACAGAAGGTACTCTCTAACCCAGCTCTTATTCTTCTGATCCAGAATCTACACAGAATGTGATTATGTTCTACCGGAATTCAGATTTCTTTGTTCTAGAGTAGTAGTCTTAAACCCATGAGTTTGAAATATCAGGTGGGTTGAGGAGTCCCTCCTGTTGGGTTGAAGATCTTTATGGCTGTGATCACACATGCTAAATAATCCATTTTCAATCTACTTTCAGTGCACTTTTCAACTGGATTTTACTGTGTGAACTGGCAAAATACAGCTGGAAAGTGCATTGAAAGTGAATTAAAAGTGGATTATTTAGTGTGTGTGACCACAGCCTTTGTTTGTTGTCTTTTGGAAGGACATGCTTCATAGAAACCATGAATGCCATCCTGCACCATAATGATGTCTTTAGCTAAATAACAAACAGTGAAGTTAAGAAGCTCTGGCCTGGATGGTCCAGGATAGTCAGATCTTGGAAGATAAGCAGGGTCAGTGTAAGTTAGTACTTGGATGGGAAACCACCAAGGAAGTCCGGGGTTGTAACATAGAAGCAGGCAATAGCAAACCACCTCTGTTTGTCTCTCACCTTGAAAACCCAATGCCATGAGAGTCTGAGTTTAGAAGAAGAAGATTGGAACTGGAAAATGGTGGATTAATGCTTGGCTGGCTTGTAAATTTTCAGGATGGTAATCTGTGTGCCTGACTGGTAGAATTTTGAAAATTTAAGGCTGGGGAAAGTCAATTAAATTCAGTAAAAGGCAGCTGGGTGAAGAAAGGGTTGAACAGAAGATTGAGGGGAAAAGTCATGGAAAGTTTGGATTACCGGCACCCAAGAAAAGTATATGTGGTGGGCAGAAATGTCAAGAATAGCAAGATATTACACCGTCAAATATGCAAAAGCCAAAGGAACAAGACAACCGTGTGTAATCATGCTAATGTAAATTATAACAATAAACAAATAATACAGAAACAATAATTTATAGTGTGCTGTTTTCATTCATAAATGCATAATTTCATTTGTTCTCATTCATAAATTCAGCAAAGTCTCCGGATTGTAATCTTTGTTTCGGAAGTCTTCTTCCAGAATATTAAATTATCATGACTCATCAATTTCAGAGTGTATGGTTGCGGTCACACACGCCAGATAAACCGGTGGGGAAGCGAGGCTATTCCATCTGGAGGAATTTGACCTGCAGCTGCGCTTAAACGGGGAATTGATGAATTGCATCTCTGCACTGAGAGCTCCCTATGGAGTGTGGGATGATGTGCATACTGAGAAGGGGGGAAACATCAATGGCACGGAGTTGGGATGGCCTGATCAGACCATCCCGACGCCATGAGAGCGCACTGGAGCCATCAGACATGGGAAACTCCGTCCATGGCCCGTCACAACCCGTTTACTACTGGATTTTCCCCAGTGTCTTTTTACTCCACTTCTGCGGCAGAGCAAAACGGGTTGCCGATGGGTGTGGGGTGCTTCCCAGATGTTCACATCAGATCGCACCCTCTAAATCCGTCCGGCATTCGTGCCTATGGCGGGGCTAATTGTGTGTGTTATTGCAGCCTATAAATTGTTCAGACAGCTTCTAAGTTCAATATCAGCAATTTATACAAAGTTTCAGAAGATGGGTCACCAGTAACTCATTTAAGTCAGGAGCTTTCTCAGTGTTGCTAGTCTGGGCAGAAATGTAATAGAAACAGAATGATTACTCCATGTAAGCAGCATATTTACAGGAACAGTTGTTATAGTTAGTGTTCCATTATTAACTTGTATTATTTGTTCTTGGCTTAGTATATACATTCAGCTGAAATTTGTTCTGTTATTTAAAACTTAATATATATTTTTTTAAAAATCAAACCCTATATCTAGCATGATTATATTAATTACAATGTTACTGTCTCCTGAGTTATACTTGAGGGTACATTTGGAAGAAAGGAATAAGGTTGTGAACAGAAAAATTCCTGTCCCTTTAATAGATGCTTCATATGGGGAAATGAGGAGCTGGAGTTCTTCATGAAATGGAGGTATGCAATATCACCTGGTAAATAACACCCCTTAAACCTCTGTAGGCAACCCTATAAAGGAACAGAAACCTCAAGGAGTGGCAGTAACCCAAACAGACTTGTGGTCACACACACTAAATAATCCACTTTCAATCGACTTTCAGTGCACTTTCTAACTGGATTTTACTGTGTGAACTTGCAAGATCCAGTTGGAAAGTACATTGAAAGTGGATTGAAAGTGGATTATTTAGTCTGTGTGACCGCAGCCTTTTTTTATGTCACAGATGCTTCCTGCCTCTCTTTATATGCACGCTATGAAGACCAATAGGATGATGAGGCAAGGTCACTCAGAGGTGGAAAGGATTATTCTATGGCTCTTAATGCTTGCGTTGCTCCATGCTACAGTACAGCTCCTGGTGCCTGGCTTGTGTTTCCTGATATTTTTTGATGTGCTGCCTATTGTCCTGACCATGACATAATAAGGTCCTCTGGTTCCCTGTCTTGGTGTTGTATTACTTTCATGTCATGTGACTTCCTGCCAAATGTTTGCAGATCAGTGAGTCCCATCCTCAGCAGGTCTTGGGACTGGATAGGTTGAAGACCACTGTTCTAGAACAAGGTCTGTTAAGATTTGGATCATTATTCACAATCACACATTAATTTACTACAATCACATCTAAAGCTAAGACATGTCAGCTTCTTTATGAATATGAATATTATAATGAATATTATTTTGATTCCCAATTATGCCCAATGCTGGTAAACTGTGTGGTCGCTGGGTACTGTCCTCCATTCTCCCTCACTTTAATGAAAAATTAAAATAGGCTATTGCTTTTAGATTAGCTTTTCCTAATTGTCTATTCAACACACAATAAGGAAATGTCATACGGTACTTGAAGAATGCAAGAAGGAATTTGTATTTACATTTCCCCTTTGTATTATCTCAGATTGCACGTTGGTTGTTACAACTGTATTATCCTCAACACTCATACGTACACAGATTCATATATATCTTATGAATCTATTAAGGCAGTTGTTTCAAAACAATATACTACAAGGAGGAGAAGCTGATGCAGACAATCTTTTAGGTAAACAAATTTTATTTTCAGGAATACAACATGTAAAATTAATTCATTTCATTCTATCAATTGTCTACCCCATTCCCAATTCCTCCCCTCCCTCCATTGGCTTCCCACAATGCTTCCACCCCTGCTCCAAATTGTTTCATATCATCAACAATATCAGTTTCTTATCATTACATCTAAAGATAACATCATTTGACTTAATATTGATGCAGACAATCTTAACTCCCTGGCACATGAAATCTTACAGAAAGAAGAAATTTGTTGTGCTTACATTGCATTTTTGTTGCGGGAGCGAGAATGTAACGGTCCAAGACACCAGCCTTTAGTGCAAGTCAGCACCCTTAAGGTCTTTCCAGCTTCTCAGCCTTACCAGCTCTTGCTGCAATCTTTGCTGTGAAGTCCCTTATAGTAACCACACTGCAACAGTCCAGTGGTACACTATGTACAAGGGTTTTATTCACAACATATACAGACAAACTGCTTCGCCAGACACTCGGTTTCATCAGAAGAGATGTACATGGCTTCTTTACAACACATATATACATTGTTCCACCAATCAGCTACAAGCTGAGTCATGGTGACTGCACACTGTCCAGTGCCAGTCATGACCGGTTAGAACCAGGCTTATCACACCACTTGTTGACAGGTAGCTGTCAGTTAGATCACACTGATCTTCCTGCTGGAGATTAACTTACAACAATTTTAGGTATAAATGCAACATGAGAAGTTCCCTTCAGAGTCATTCTTTTTTCCTCTTTTTTTCTTTTTTTGGTGAGTACGGTATGTGTATGTGTATGCCTGGAAGTCATGGTTGACTTCTGGTGTGACTTCTAGTGGGGCTTGGAAGTTTCAGAGAGGGGGATTGCTATTGGCTGCCTCTACATCCCATCCCTGATATCCCTTGCAGCTCTCCCTTCCCAGTACTTGCCAGGGTCAGCCCTGCTGATCTTTTGAGTTCTGATGCGATTGGGCTTGCCTGGGCTAGCCAGCTCAGGGCCTTCAGATTCATTCTTAATAAACTCAGGGATGAGAACATTGGAAAAACCACCTTTGCTTGATCAAACCAAGAGTCTATCATTTGATTTCTATCTTTTTTATTTCTAGTCAAGCGTTTTATTTCTAACAATTGCCAACCAGATGTCTCCTGGAAACTCAACCAGCAAAGCATGAAAGCAACAACTTTTTGCTTGTTTTTGTCCCAGTTTAGCTGAATTTAAACGCTTTGATCATGTTGGACTGATCTATTCTGTCTATAGCCAAAGCATTCCCCTTCCTTTTCAGTTTGCACTGGGATATTTACTGGTATATGAATGTGAAATTCCCTTTCACAGCTGCAACTCAAAGTTCCTGCTTAATTTAATGGCTCTGCTAATTGCATGAGGTCTACTGTTTGCTGGAAAAGTTCTCTTTTCCTGTCAGGCAATACCTAGGCCTAAATAGCCAGTAGCCTATCTCCATCAGCTTGATGGTTCTGGTCTTTCACAGCTGCTTGATTTGAACCACTTTCCTTTGCATTGCTCTTTATGTATGACTGGCATAACTCCTTTTCTCATTGGTTGAAAAGACACACTTGCCAGCCAAGATTTAAATCGATGACAAATAACACAGCCTGTTTGCAGAGTGGGAGATTCATAAATTTAAAAACAAACAAACAAACAAACAAACAAATAAATGCGTGTTAAAAGTGAAGGGTAAGAGCTGTTGCCTACGTTTCTGGAGCTCTTTGAACAGTCCAGTAACATGGCTGCTATAACTGCTTCTATTTTGAACTTTACCTGGCAGGTCTTTATTTCTGATCCATGCCTTAAATAAAGGAGCTGCCACACATCTAATTTTGGAATCCCATGTGGATTTCTTTAAGGTTGCCAAGTCCAAGCTGGGACAGTCGTGGAGATTTGAGGGGTGGAGTCTGGGGAGGGCAGGGTTTGAGGAGAGGAGAGACTTCAGCAGGGTATCATGCCACGGAGTCCACCTTCCCAGCAGCCATTTTCTTCATTGGAACTGTTCTTTATCTTCTGGAGATTAGTTGTAATTTTGGAAGATCTCCAGGCCCCACATGGAGATTGGCAACTCTAATTTATATGTGGCAATAGACAATGCAGGAAGGTTTATATATATTGTATTTTGCTATCTTTTGCCATTTTTAGAAGTTTTCTGCTGTATTCCTTTTTAAAACCATGTACATTTTGAATATTTCTTTTGTTAAGAAACAGATTCTAGCTTTTGAATATAAGCTTCTGCCTTTAGAGTATTCACCCTCTGTCTAACTCTTTTAAAGACTCTCCAGCTTTGTTCTGTAACAATTGGGGGTGGGGGTTAAAGCTGTTTTAATAAGATTATTGAACAGGTATATCTGAAATGTTAATGTCTGAAGTGGTGATAGGTTGTGGGGGGTTTCCTAGTGTATAAGAGAGAACAAAAACCATTTGTCTCCCCACTTCCTCTATAATGCTTCTAATCTCCCTTATAAATAAAAGCTGAATGGTGGTGGCACTTCTCTAGAACATTCCACACGCTCCGGAATTGGTTGGTGCCCTGGTGTGTCACTCAGAATCTGTCCTTAGCCACTGGCTGCATTGCTTGAGTCTCGCCTCCAACATTCTAAACAGTTTGCTTTCCCCCTACCCCCAGTCAGAACACAGAGGTTATTTGCATATGCAGCCTCATTGGCCTTTGCCTTGGAACACAGAGGTCGTTTGCATATGTGATTTCATTGCTTTTTGCCGCTAACATTCTAAACAGTTTGCTGTTCTGAGGTAAAATGTGTCTGATCTCCAGGTGAGGACTAGAGATCACTCAGAATTACAACTGCTTTCCAGATGGCAGAGATCAGTTCCCCTGGAGAAAATGGTGGGCTCTGTATCCTTATATGCTGCTGAGGTGGCCCCCATATGAGTGCCCCATGGTGGACTCAGTGTCATTATACTCTGCTGAGGTCGCCACAGCAAATTGACACTGAGTGTCCAAGGCCAGGGCACCCACCCAGAGCCTCTTTCTAGAGGCCGTTGTATTTATTTCCACGACGAGCCTTTTTCCTAGTTCTAAATAATCTTATTATGTCTTCATTTTCTCTAAGCTAAAAACCTGTCCAATTCTTCAGCTTTTCTCTCAGGAAAAGTATAGGAAGGGCTAACTGGTTTCCTGTTTGTTTCTGGCCAGAATTCAAAGTACTAGTGGTGACTAGGGAGCATGAACCGGGAAAATGCAGTTTCGTTTGTGGTACATGGTGTGCTCAGTTTGAGAACCATGGGCCATCATGAACCTTTAGGGGCTAAATGAACCAGTTCAGTTTGTAAGGTTTGTGACCAGGTAGAATGGCTCCCTGGTGTGCTAGAGACACCAAACTTGCAGGGATCTCTGGGTGATGCTCCTCTACCTGCCCTCCAAGTTTGGTGGGGATTGAATTTACAGGGTCCAAGTTACAGCCTCCCAAAGAAAGTGCCCCCAAGAAACTGTTTTCTGGGGAAATGACCACTTGTCATTTCCCTTGAAAGCACTTTCCTTAGGGGGCTGTAACTTGGACCCTGTAAATCCAACCTTCACCAAACTTGGAGGGCATGTAGAGGGGAGTCAGCTGGAGATTCTCTGTGAGGTTAGTGTCTCTAGCTTGCACAGGACCCATTCTATACAATTTTGAACCTCCTGAAGCGGTGCCTGTCAAAATGACAGGGGCAGGTTCAGGAAGTTCAGGAGAATATAGAACAGATCCTGTGCAAACTAGAGACATCAGAGTTGCAGGGGACCTCTCCTGGATGCTCTTCTACATGCCCTCCAAGTTCCACCTCATGTTGCTTTGAACTTGTGTAAACATTTAGATTGAGTGGAGACAGTCTGCCAGGAGTTGTATCAGTTCATGAACCAGCATGTTAGCCGCCTTGAGCCAGATATCTGGAAAGGCAGTATATAAATATAAACAATAAATAAATAAAATAATACAAAATAAATAAATAAAAACCTCCATGAATAGCTGGAAAGTTCATGCCGGTTGACCTGCCACAAACTTCACTTCACAAACCACAAACTACCCAAAATTCATCACAAACTTTAGTTCGTGAGCTGGTTCATGCCCATCCCTAGTGCTGATGTACAATGCTGTAAGTGGCTTGGGCCCTAGATATCTAAAGGATCATCTTCTCCTGTCTACGTTTTCCCCCAGTGAGCCTGTTCCTTTCTATAGATAAGAATCAGGTGATGTCCAAGGAATAGGGTCTCTCAATGGTGGCACCATGTTTATGTAATGTTCTTTGCAGTAGATTCATTTGTAATGATCTCTGCTTGTGTTCAGATGCTGGATGAAGCCTGTTTTTCATTCTGCTTTTGTGTGAGTTGAGATGGTTAGAGTTATCTTTAACTATGGTGTATTATCTATTGCTTAGTTCATTGCCAGTTGCTAAAGCTGATATTTTACTATGTTGCTAATAACACTGTCACTCTTGTAGTTTTGAATTTGTTTTTATTTGCTGCTTTGATTGCATTGTTTCTATTCTTTTTAGTCTAGCTAGTAGGATTAATTTTGATGGTGTATGTTTTTATAGTTGGAAAAGTGGGGTATTAATTTTATCAAACAATAAATAAATAAGACAATCAGTAATGCCATGTGCCTCTGATTGGTCTCTGTAGTGCATAAAAAGTCCCATGTAATGTTTATTGGGATTATCCACTAGCTTGCCATAACTTTTTTTTTGTCTTTAATTTTTTAAATTTTCTAATCTACAAACCTACAGGGTCAGGGTAATGGAAAAACCTAAAATAAGAGTAACAATGATCCGTAATACAGACATATAAAGTTATTGATACGTCTCTGCTAATATAGTAGTAGAGCATGAAAATTACTAATGCAAACATGTCAAGCAAGCAATCACAATCTCTTTCGCTTAAGTGTAAATATCATAAAGTTGAAGTTATGCATTAAAACAGACAACAGGCTATCAGAAGCTAATTTGCAATTTCCTTTCCTCTTATCAAAGTCCAAGTTAATTTTTAGTTCTGCTTCAGATTTAAAGAGTTTGCCAGACTCTTCAAGATGGTATCACAGCCTTCCCCATCTTTCTCTTTGTCTTCTTCTTCTGTGTCTTTGTTCTCCTCCACTTTCTCAGGTCCATCTTCCGCTTTCTGTTGTTGCTTCAGGAACATCCGCTTTATTTCTTTCTCGCTGAAATTTATTTGAGTTTTGCAACATCTCCCACTTGACGTTAAGGTTGGTCATTTGGTCCAGTAGAGGGCACAAAGCTACAGCAGTCAGTTTGGGAAAGTCTGTGGTTACTTCCAGTCTAGTGACCGTCAATGCTGTGCTGGCAGTTCATATTTTAAGTTTTGCTTTCAATACCATCCCCCCCCCTCCGCTGCATCGTTGTTTAAAAGTTCTCCCTAAGTCTGGAATCTATTGCTTTCTTACTGATCCGCCGAACACTTTGTCGCAATCCGCTTCCTTAGAGCCACCCTTTCAGCCTCCCACTGTAAACTCAGTCATTTCGGGATCAGGCATTCCCCTCCCCCTTCTGCTTGTTTGGGGCTTTGGGGCAGCTTTACTGGTAACGATTTATCGATTGTTTGCTGGATCATAGCTTCACTCACGTTTGTACTTGCATTCGCTAGGTATGTAGAGAGAATTGTTTCTCGGGCTCCTTATATGCTCTGTCCAGTGTGCTCCTCTTGGTGCCATGCTGGCTCCGTACCGTGGGGGCCTATCAGGGCAGAAAAGTGCCTCAATCCTTTGGCTTCCACCTTGGGAGAGGCACCTCTTGCGCCCCAGGCTGAGACCCCCCTTCAAGGGGTCTGGGGGGGTCCAAGATCAACTCGGACCCCCCTATTGGCATGTTTGCTGGGTGCTCACATCAGAGCTGTGATGAAGCACACCCACACAGCGAGTCACCAAAACAGGAAACCAGTAGTTTGCCATAAGTAGTAAATTTTGTGGGATGGATCAGTCCCTGCTAAACTGTGTAGGTTAAAGGAAGATCAGTTCTGGAACACTGTAAATATCTGGACTGCAGAGTTTGGAAGCTCTGAAAAGAGGATCTTATTTTGTCATTACACCTATCTGAACAGCCTCACATAGGGCTGCTTTTGTTTTCATATAAATGTATGCATTGGATTCATACCAATATGCTCCTTGCTCACTGGTGCAATCATAGATTCTATATTAACCATTTGGCTAACTTCTACTGCTACTACAGTTTGCTGAGTGATTTATTTTATTTTTTAAATCATTTCTTTTGCTATGTGTATTGTATATCATCTTAAGTACAAAGGCAAACACTGAATAAATTGTTTTTATTATTGGTCAAATATTTGGCTTTGAATGTTTAGGGAAGGGAAAGGAGTTTGTAAGCCATTCTGAGACTCTGAGTGAAGGGCGGGGTATAAATCCAATCCTCCTCCTCCTTCTGTTTTGATTCCGTCAATCCATTTTCTGATCCAGAACATCATGCAATGTGGTATGAAGAGCCCTGTCACACAGCCCTTGCATTGATACATTTAAACTCATAGTTATAATCTGTTAAAAATGTTCACAGTAAGCAAATGCAGGTGGAAGAAAGATGAAAAGACTGGAGAGGAAGCTCATCTCTTCATAAGCACAGTAGATGAAGTTGTTGAGTTTGTAATGTTCTGGCAACCGCTGCAGAACAGCAAAATCTGCCTTTAAACAGCAGGACAAATGTGTAATTGAATCATTCAGGTTAAACTTAAGCAGGTAAAGGGCAACTAAGGCACATATGACTAAGTCATAAAAAAGTGCTACAAATGAGAAGCAGATGGCTGTAGAAAAATATAAACCATCTGGGAGGAAGGAAAACTACAGGCCTGCCAATTCCAAGCATTTGAAAATCATGGGATGGGTAGAGAATTCATGTTTTTCACTATAAAACCAAACATTACTTTTTAATTGCTCCCTGGTTTTACAATGTTTGGGAGGTCCATTTTACAAACTCATTATTATGCTTTATTCTCTTTTAGCTTTACTTTTTGGTCCATATTCACAGACATATGCTCATACTTTTTAACCTAAAGAATCTAGATCTAGAATACAGCCTTAGAGAAAAAGGACATAATACCACTTAACTCTTCCACTTAAGGTTTAAGGTTTAAAGAGGACTTGAATGGTGGTGCATAATTCTGCTGAGTGTGTAGGGGGTTGCCAGGTCCCCAGCATCCCAAACTTTGATTATATTGAGATGGAGCCTGACTACAAAATTAGTAGGAGTTCTAATGGTAGTACGTTCATGTACTTCCTCAGGGTATCTGGGGCAGTATGTAGACAGAATCAGGTGACTTTCAAGGAAAAAATAACCTGGAAGTTAACAATATGTGAAATGTAAAATATAGTTGAGCTCTCATTTCCTGATTATTGCCTCTGATCTCTAATTTATATATGTCATTGTTACCACAATGCATTTATTTGAACCATGGCAGGTATGAACAAATTTAAAACATAATCATTTTATTACAATGATAATCACAATACAAGGAGGGATCCACAGAAATGTCAGGAGAAACTATCAAGTATGTGTCCTACTTGATGATTCTTAGATTTGAACATGTCACCTTGAGGACCTGAGAAAGAGCTCCCAAGCTTGAATCTCAGTGATGGTGCCTGAGAACTGGCAACCCTATGCAGAACCATACACAGTGGTGAATTTGACCTTTTGCTTTCTTTTCCCCTTATATTTATTTAAAATGTTTATACCAGACTCTTTTAAACTGGCAGATCTACAAAGCAAATAGTGTGAAATTTTCAAATGCAACAAACCAAAACCAGCCCCCAAAGGAACAACAATTTAGTCTGCACCAATGACACAGTTAATTCTATGAGCTCATCAACACACAACAGTCTCCATTTGCAACAGTGTACAGGCAAAATAGGTCTCCTCAAGAAAACATTATGTTACTTTGGTGCTGCCACCAAAATGGTTGCCAGTGGAAGGGGAACCAAAGCCAGTCTGACTGTCCAGGCAGGTTCATATTTATTTATTTATTGCATTAGATTTTAAACCGCCCTCCCCCTGCCAGGACAGGACTCAGGCCTGGATCCTTACCAGTTTGGTGTAGTGGTTAAGTGCATGGACTCTAATCTGGGAGAACCAGGTTTGATTCCCCACTCCTCCACTTGCACCTGCTGGATAACCTTGGGCAAACCATAGTTCTGGCACAGCTGTTCTTGAAAAAAGAGCAGTTTCTCGCAGAGCTCTCTCAGCCCCACCTACCTCACAGAGTGTCTGTTGTGGGGGGGGGAAAGGGGTTTGTAAGCCACTCTGAGACTCCCTTGGGTAGTGAAGGGTGGGGTATAAATCCAATCTCTTCTTCTCTTCTTTTTCTATACTCTTCAGGGATCAAATTTTGTCAAGATTTAATACGTCAAAAACTCATTTGTTAATAATGGCATTTTCATAAATTAGGTCTTTAAGCTGAAACTTCCCTCTTTTAAGTATTAAAATCCTGCTGTGTTTTCTACAGCCAAAGCCTATTAAGTACCTTTTTTTGATACAAAATTATAATATATCTAGAAATGAGCTCAAACATGCTTTTGAAATTGGCCTGAGTGCGTGTGTGAAGGTGAGAACTAGTATAATAATTTACTACATTAATATAAATGCTTCAGTACTCGCCTGTAAAATGTCCCTCAGTTTCTTAGGAATGTCACTGGCCACCATATCACTCAAAAAAGGGAAGATGAGTTAAAATATAACTCCAACTTTGTTTCTAACCCTAACCTGTTTTTAACCCTAACCTGAAGTTGATTAAGTGCAGGAGTCCTCAAGTTTGTTGAAATTGCAGCTATTTTAGAAAGGTTGAGAATGGTTTCTGTGTGTCACCACAAAATGGCAGCCAGTCTCAAAGTGGCTGCCTCTCGAGGCAGGATCCCTCCTGTTATGTATGTGGACCACCACCAGGGGGCCGCGGCTAAGTTGGGAGCTTGGTCCCTGGACACAAAGGGAACTTTAGATCCTAAACCTCCTTTGTCGTGGTCTGCTCGGAATGCTGGCTGGCACGTTAGTGCCCAAGGAAGATAGAGTACCCACAGAATGCTGGAGTCAGGAACTTAGGTGCAACCACAGTGAATTTATTTACACCAAGCCACCACCTATTTACAGTTCTGAGTGTCAATATGCTCCGCTGCAACTGATACATGGAGAAGGAAAAAGATACTGTACACGCTGTACATTTATACACCTGCTGGCCAATCAGCTCATGGCTGATGCAACCTCCTAGCAATACACTTAGTGCCAGGTTGCACTGCCTCAATCCAGTTCTGGCCAGCCTCCCTGCAGTCACATGCCCTCTGCTGTCACATGCTGACTGTCACTGTACTGACACCTCAGATCAAACTCATCTAAGACCAGCCTTACCATTATGAGTGAATCACAACATCCTTGTGTCCACCAATAGGCCTCTGGCAGGAAATTCAAACCCTCCTATTGGGACCCTGGGTGTGCGGGGTGGTGTGTATATAGTTAGCCCTTGCAGGGCTGGTTTGTCTTGTCTTGTGTGTGAAGTACAATAAATGCGTCTGAACGCATGTCGTAGTCTGAGTCTCCATGTGGCGAACCCAGTACTTTACAGTGGCGACGAAGGTGGGATCCCGATGAGCGGGCCTGACTCTTCATCCAGCGCAGAACTGAGCACCGATCCAGAGGTAGCCACTGCACCACTCCTGAGCAGCACTGCACAGCACCTGGCTCTCCCAGACACCGCTCCCCGCACCACGCTAGAGTCATGGCATTGGCTTCGACCTCACACATCCTGAGTTCTGGGATTTGTGGACAGACCAGTTGACCTGCTACCTAGCCTACCATGAGGTAACAGATGCTGGCAAGAGACGGGCCCTCCTTCTCGGTTCATGTGGAATGGCCAGCATCCGGCTTGCAAAGAACCTCCTGGCCCCTAAGGCTATCCTCGAATGCCCCTACAAGGAAATTGTTGAAGCCTTAACAAGATACTTCATGCCCAAACCAATGACAATGGCCAGGAGGATGGAGTTCCAGGGGCGCACCCAGAAGCCCAGCGAGACGGCCACTGCTTTCATGGCCGCCCTGCACCAACATGAAATGGAGTGCGGTTTCACCAAGGTGAACATCTTGACCCAGTTTGTCTGGGGAACCAGCGATGTAAAACTCCACTGCAAGCTGATCGGCACCACCGACGTCAAAATAGAGGATGTGCTACAACTTGCCTTCGCTTACGAGGCCTCTCCCCATGACCGTCCCCCAGCAGCGTTCCACTTAGAGCTCCCTGACCCAGCGCCAGAGAACTCGGACGAGGATGACATCCATCTCATCCACCCTTCCAGCTGCAGGAAGCTGCTGGGAGCTGCCGGAGAATCCGGGCACACCGTGAAACCTGCCGGGCATGCCATGTGTGCCATCTGCGGAGAAGCACACGAGTGCAAGTCATGCCGGTTCCGCAACGCCATCTGCTACATGTGTGGGAAACAGGGACACCTCACTCGTGTATGCTGATCCAAGAGCCACCGGAACCCGCCTCCACAGCCGCAACTGTGCCATCAGACCTCCACACACTATGAGGCCACTTCGGAAACAGATGACCTCTACCTCCTGACCAGCCAACCCTCATTCCAGGTACTGTGCCTCCCCAATGCATCTGCAGCCCCGAAGATACAGGTCCAAGTTGATTTAGCCCCCCCCCCCCGCTCAATGGAAGTTGACTCTGGGTCAGTGGCATCCATCATATTGGTGGAGATGCTCAACAGACTCTGTCCAAATGGGGGACCCTGCCTGCATCCTTCGCCCTTGAATGTCATGGACTTCCAAAGGAACCCAGTTCCAATTCGGGGAGTGGGGACCTTCCGGGTGAAGTACCGGGGATTTGTGGGCTAACTAGAGTTGATTGTGGTGGAGGGAAATTTAGTTAGCCTCTTGGGGCAGGCCTGGTTCACACTGCTGGGCATCACGATTGGGGGAGTGAGGAAATGTGCTTCGAGGGATTTTGCTGAGGTTTGTGGGGAATTCCCTGTGGTCTTTGATGCGGCTCTGGGTTGTTATAAGGGCCCCCTGGTTTTGCTTCAGCTCGACCCCATGGTTGCCCCCATCCGCATGCAGTTCTGCAGCACCCCGCTTGCGTTGTGGCCAAAAATTGACGTGTAACTTGACCGCTTGGTGGCACAAGGGGTCCTTGAACCCATCTCGCATGCACTGTGGGAGGATTCCCCACTCCTCCACTTGCACCTGCTGGATAACCTTGGGCAAACCATAGTTCTGGCACAGCTGTTCTTGAAAAAAGAGCTGTTTCTCGCAGAGCTCTCTCAGCCCCACTTACCTCACAGGGTGTCTGTTGTGGGGGGGGGGAAGGAAAAGGAGTTTGTAAGCCACTCTGAGACTCCCTTGGGTAGTGAAGGGTGGGGTATAAATCCAATCTCTTCTTCTCTTCTTCTTTTTCTATACTCTTCAGGGATCAAATTTTGTCAAGATTTAATATGTCAAAAACTCATTTGTTAATTATGGCATTTTCGTAAATTAGGTCTTTAAGCTGAAACTTCCCTCTTTTAAGTATTAAAATCCTGCTGTGTTTTCTACAGCCAAAGCCTATTAAGTACCTTTTTTTGATACAAAATTATAATATATCTAGAAATGAGGAGCTCAAACATGCTTTTGAAATTGGCCTGAGTGCGTGTGTGAAGGTGAGAACTAGTATAATAATTTACTACATTAATATAAATGCTTCAGTACTCACCTGTAAAATGTCCCTCAGTTTCTTAGGAATGTCACTGGCCACCATATCACTCAAAAAAGGGAAGATGAGTTAAATATAACTCCCACTTTGTTTCTAACCCTGTTTTTAACCCTAACCTGAAGTTGATTAAGTGCAGGAGTCCTCAAGTTTGTTGAAATTGCAGCTATTTTAGGAAGGTTGAGAATGGTTTGTGTGTGTCACCACAAAATGGCAGACAGTCTCAAAGTGGCTGCCTCTTGAGGCAGGATCCCTCCTGTTATGTACGCGGACCACCACCAGGGGTCCGCAGCTAAGTTGGGACCTTGGTTCCCAGACACAAAGGGAACTTTAGATCCTAAACCTCCTTGTGTCCACCAATAGGCCTCTGGCAGGAAATTCAAACCCTCCTATTGGGACCCTGGGTGTGCGGGGTGGTGTGTATATAGTTGGCCCTTGCAGGGCTGGTCTGTCTTGTGTGTGAAGTACAATAAATGCGTCTGAACGCATGTCGTAGTCTGAGTCTCCATGTGGCGAACCCAGTACTTTACAGTGGCGACGAAGGTGGGATCCCGATGAGCGGGCCTGACTCTCCATCCAGCGCAGAACTGAGCACCGATCCAGAGGTAGCCACCGCACCACTCCTGAGCAGCGCCGCACAGCACCTGGCTCTCCCAGACACCACTCCCTGCACCACGCTAGAGTCATGGCATTGGCTCCAGGACACCTCGAAGTCTTCGACCTCACACACCCTGAGTTCAGGGATTTGTGGACAGACCAGTTGACCTGCTACCTAGCCTACCATGAGGTAACAGATGCTGGCAAGAGACGGGCCCTCCTTCTCGGTTCGTGAGGAATGGCCACCATCCGGCTCGCAAAGAACCTCCTGGCCCCTAAGGCTATCCTCGAATGCCCCTACAAGGAAATTGTTGAAGCCTTAACAAGATACTTCATGCCCAAACCAATGACAATGGCCAGGAGGATGGTGTTCCAGGGGCGCACCCAGAAGCCCGTCGAGACGGCCGCTGCTTTCATGGCTGCCCTGCACCAACATGCAATGGAGTGAGGTTTCACCAAGGTGAACATCTTGACCCAGTTTGTCTGGGGAACCAGCGATGTAAAACTCCACTGCAAGCTGATCGGCACCACCGACCTCAAAATCGAGGATGTTCTACAACTTGCCTTCGCTTACGAGGCCTCTCCCCATGACCGTACCCCAGCAGCGTTCCACTTAGAGCTCCCTGACCCAGTGCCAGAGAACTCGGACGAAAATGACATCCGTCTCATCCATCCTTCCAGCTGCAGGAAGCTGCCGGGAGCTGCCGGGAGCTGCCGGGAGCTGCCGGAGAATCCAGGCACCTGCCAGGCATGCCATGTGTGCCATCTGCAGAGACGCACACGAGCGCAAGTCATGCCGGTTCCGCAACGCCATCTGCCACACGTGTGGGAAACAGGGACACCTCACCCGTGTATGCCGATCCAAGAGCCACCGGAACCCGCCTCCACAGCCGCAACTGTGCCACCAGACCTCCACACACTATGAGGCCACTTCGGAAACAGATGACCTCTACCTCCTGACCAGCCAACCCTCATTCCAGGTACTATGCCTCCCCAATGCATCTGCAGCCCCAAAGATACAGGTCCAAGTTCAGATTGAGGGCCCCCCCCCCCGCTCAATGGAAGTTGACTCTGGGTCAGTGGCATCCATCATATTGGTGGAGACGCTCAACAGACTCTGTCCGAATGGGGGCCCCTGCCTGCATCCTTCACCCTTGAACGTCGTGGACTTCCAAAGGAACCCAGTTCCAATTCGGGGAGTGGGGACCTTCCGGGTGAAGTACCAGGGATTTGTGGGCTAACTGGAGTTGATTGTGGTGGAGGAAAATTTAGTTAGCCTCTTGAGGCAGGCCTGGTTCGCACTGCTGGGCATCACGATTGGGGGAGTGAGGAAATGTGTTTCGAGGGATTTTGCTGAGGTTTGCAGGGAATTCCCCGTGGTCTTTGATGGGGCTCTGGGTTGTTATAAGGGCCCCCTGGTTTTGCTTCAGCTCGACCCCATGGTTGCCCCCGTCCGCATGCAGTTCTGCAGCACCCCGCTTGCGTTGTGGCCAAAAATTGACGTGGAACTTGATCGCTTGGTGGCACAAGGGGTCCTTGAACCCATCTCGCATGCACTGTGGGAGACTCCTATAGTTACCCCCGTGAAGCCTAACAGCGACGTCTGCATCTCCACAGACTATAATTGTACTTTAAATAAGGACCTTCATGACCACTATTACCCGATCCTGGTCAAGGCCCTTCACGACCACTCTTACCCGGTCCTGGTTGTGAGTCATGTATTAGCATCCTTAGCTGGGGCCAAGATCTTCGGCAAGCTGGATCTTGCGTAAGCATACCAGCAACTTCCTGTTGATGAGGTCATGGTTGCTGCCCAGACCATAGTAACACACCTGGGAGGTCAAGAGGTTGCCGTTTGGGGTCAGCGTCACCCCCGGGATATTTCAACAGCTTATGGACTCTCTGTTGAAAGGGATACCTGGAGTGACACCATTCTTTGATGATGTCCTCATCACTGTGGCCACCCCGGATGAATTCGCCTCCTGTCTACGCGCCATCCTCCACTGCTTTGACTCGGCAGGCCTAAGGTTAAGAGGGAGAAGTGCCTCCTTGGGGTCCCGGAGGTTGATTTCTTGGGGTTCCAGGTTGATGCCTCTGGCCTCCATCCTGCAAGAGACAAAGTCAAGGCCATCATGGAGCCCCCCATGCCCAAAACAAAGGCAGAGCGTCAGGCATTTCTAGGGCTAATAAACTTTTACCACGCCTTTCTGCCCCACAAGGCGGTGGTAGCTGAGCCCCTGCACAGACTACTGGACAAGTCTGTGCCATGGGCCTGGGGGCCCCTGGAGTCGGCAGCATTCAGGGGTGTCAAGGTGCTTCTGATCTCAAATGAGGTGCTGGCTCATTTTGATGAGTCCCTGCCAGTAGTCCTCGTGTGTGATGCCTCCCCTTATGGCATAGCCGCAGTCTTGAGCCATGTTCTCCCTGATGGCCAAGTGGTCCCAGTGGTCTACTACTCCTGGACCTTGTTGGCCGCCGAGCGGAATTACGCCCAGATCGACTGCGAGGGTTTGGCAATTGTGGCTGGGGTAAAAAAGTTCCACAACTTTGTGTATGGGTGCCCCTTTACGGTTGTGATGGACCATAAGCCACTCCTCATCCTCTTGGCGGCGGACAAACAGACCCCCCCCCCGGTGCTGTCACCCAGAGTCCTCCACTGGTCCCTCTTTCTGGCAGGTTACAATTACTGCCTGGTGCATTGCCCGGGCAAGGCTATGGGGCATGCAGATGCCCTCAGCTGCCTGCCCCTTCCATCCACAGATGCCAATCCCACTCCAGCTACTTGGGTCCTTTTGCTCGAGGGCTTCCCGGAACCGCCCCTGCAGGATGCCAACGTTGCTCACTGCTCAGCCCGTGACTCCATTGTGTCCTGGGTCTTGGGCTGGGTGGTGAGGGGGTGGCCCATGGCCAAGGCGGGCCTGGAGTACACGGCATTCACCACCTGCCAGGATGAGCTGTTGGCTCTTAAGAGTGTCTCCTGTGGGGGGAGAGGGTGGCTGTCCCCAGAGCCCTGCGGCGGAATTCCAGGACTTCCTAAAGAGGAACCTCATCTGTCACATCAGATCGAATTCCAGGACTTCCTACAGAGGAACCTCGTCCGTCACATCAGGTTGGCACCGTTCCACCCCATGACGAATGGGCAAGCAGAGCAAATGGTGCACACCGCGAAAGAAGCCCTCAGCCGGATCTATATTAACTATATTGTACTTTATATTGTTGGAACCTGCCCTGAGCCCACTTGCGGGGAGGGCAGGATATTAATCCAAATACAGAGCTGAGTGACATATCTGGAGGCTTGGATAATGAACGAGAGAGCTGGGTACCATCTGCATATTGATAGCATCCAACCCCAAAGCTCCTTATGTAAATATTGAAGAGCATGGGTGAAAGAATGGAACAAAATTGTGGCAGATAGAGTTGCCAATTTCAGATTGGGAAATATCTGGAAAGTTTGGAGGTGGAGCCTGAAGAGAGCAGGGTCTGGGGAGGGCAAAGACCTCAGTAGGGTATAAAGCAACAGCGTCCATTTTCCAAAGTGGCCATTTTCTCCAGGTGAACTGATCTCTGTTGCCTGGAGATAAGTTGTAATGCCAGGAGATCTCCAGCCACCACCTGGGTGGTTGACCATTCCCTTTAAGGCACTGACCATTCCCTTTAAGAAGGCATTAAGGCTGTGGTGCATTTATTGTATACATTACTGTGGAATATGATGTTCCCCCCTCTGATATTTGTGTTTAGTATCACGAAGTGGAGTACCTGCTGGTTTCTGTTTGTTAGCTAGAATAATAGACTTCATGAGTTCTTTTTTCCCTGAAACTAGTTGCTCCCATCCCTGTACCTTTTAGGCAACAATTGTGTATTGTTTCAAACACAACCATCTCTGATTTGTGAACCTAGTAAGTATTCCTTACCTGAGTAAATATTTCTGTCCTGCAGCAAAATCAAACATCACAAAGGCTGTTCTCATTCGATACAGTGGGCTACCTTAAACATCCTGTGTAGGCTGTGTATTATTTGACTGTATATTGTTTTTCTTCTATGCTTTTAATTTGTGAGCCACTTTGAAAAGAGCAATAAAGTGTCTTAAAATGTTTTAAATAAATCAAAATGTTTGTACAGTTTGCAGCTGAATCTTAGTCTTACTTGCAATGAAAGCAAAAAATAAATAAGGCTTCCATTAATGTAACTGATTTCAGATTTCATCCTGTATATTTTTTTAGCAGAGTACTTAGAACACTGCTGCCTTATTCTCTGGAAGCAGAAAGAGAAAATACGCACAGAGAGAGACCACTAAAACCAAGCTAATGCAATCAAAATCTCTTTGTAAATGGGACCATAAAAACAAATAAAGCTTTCCATTTCATCAAACTACTAGCAAACATTCCCTTTCCATCTTCCACCTGGACACTTCTTTTTCTGGAAATCTATCGCCAAGTTTAAACACAGAGGAAAATAGCTCTCAAATCCAATAATATGTGGAAGGCAGAGCTTCCAGCAATACCAAGGGATTTTCACCCAATATATTTGCCAACAAATCAATAACAAGAGTAAATCCATCTGCGTTGTGTGCAATCAAATGCTCGCTATCAGGTACTGCTGCCTAAATTAATATAATCCCTGAAGTGCTCGGTATGTGTCAAAGTTAATACCGAGGGAAGCTTATGCTTCACATGTGATAAGCTGAAGGATATCTCTTAATAATGGTTTAAATAAAAGGAAATTATGTGGAGATTTTGAATTAAACGATCCTGAACTCACTTGGCTCCATGCTGAAGAGTCTTCTCTCCCAAGATGGTGTTTTTTTTCAGCCATATCAGCTTGCTGCCCAAAATTCCTTTCACATTTAGAACCTTTGAGATCTAGAGACAGCTCTTTCCCATACCAAGCAAAAATGGCTTCGTTTTAGATTGCAAAAATAAAAATAAAAATAAATTCAGAAAGTCAGATGTCATTAATTCCAGTTTTTCTTTCACATACACAGCAGGAGAAGACACACACTTCAGGGGGAGAGATGTTTGGATGCTGTTGTAGGAAAGCTGGGGTAGATCTTAAGCTACTTAAATGGACAATTATGGACAGTGGATTTTACAGTATCTGAAGTCCTCTTTATGGGATCAGTTTATCCTATGAAGACTATGTTTTCAATAGACTCTGCTTTTTTCAGAGTTCATCTAAGGTTGCTGGCCTCCAGGTGGTAGCTGGAGATCTCTTGCTCTTACAACTGACAGAGATCAGTCCACCTGGAGAAAATTGCTGCTTTGGAAGGTGGAATCTGTGGCATTATACCCCATTGAAGTCCCTCCCCTCCCCTTCCCAGACCCCACCCTTCTCAGGCTCCACCCCCAAACTCTTCAGGCATTTCCCAACCTGGAACTGGCAGCCCTAAGTTCATGCCATGTCACTTCTATAACAGCCTGCATCCATACAAATATAGACCAGTTGCACATGCCCTCCCCATATTGTCCCCATGCACACATTTCTTGTAGCCAGGTGATTTTTTTAAATTAAGAAGATCCATGTGGTAGGCCCTGCTCATAAGGTTATTGATCTTTAAAAGTTACAGCACTGCATTGCAATGAACCTTGAGAAAAGTAGCCCCCATAGGTGTATTGCAAGATTTAACAGGAACCTTATTTATCATGTTCAGCGTTATTGGAGTGGACATGTATAGCAAAACTGTGTGCTCAAATAAGGCTTCCTCAGTGAAAAAAACCCTACTGTGGAAGTCACTGGCAGCTGAGGTTTCATGTGAATAGAGAATTCTAGGGTGTGGTTATAAGTCTCTTTTAAATACTAAACTGCAAAAACTAACTAAGTGGCATTCAGAAACCTGTCTAAAAAGTTAATTTAAGAATAAAGCTCTTTCAAAATAAATTCCTAATTATCACTATATAGAATAGTAAAGTTGTTGGACCTAACATAACATGAATGTAACAAAACTGGCCCACCATCATATTTTACTGCATACCTAGGAGCTCCCTACGTATGCAGAAAAATATAATTGATTAAAATTAATCAAAAGGGGGGGACAGTCTGTTGAGGACTCAAAATGCTCCAGAGTGACTGGAGTCTCTTTTTTTGGCCCCCCCAAAGGGGATTTTTTAATTGCATTTTTAATTGGACTACAAACTACAACGAAGTTAGGGGAAGGGAACTACAATTAAGGAGAAAGAAAAGATAACCACTACTAACTAAAACCCCAAGAGTAGGAGATCATTACAACAGCTTGAGTACAAGATTTTTCCTTAAATCGCTAATATCTTTTGAACTTAGTCAGACATGCTAAAATATTTTTTAAATCTTAGATTTAACTGTTAGAGAAAACACCCAGAGCATCTCATTATTAAAAGCTATACTTTCAAAGGCGCAATTCAGAGTCCTTCAGCCTTCATTTTTTCTTTTCTTGTCTTTTCCTCAGTTTGTATGGACTTTTAGGGGCAGCCGTCCCTTTTTCAGAAAGGGAGTCCTCCCCGGAAGACCCCGAGTCCAACTCACCACTGGACTTGCTGTCCTTCTCCTCTTTATCCACCTCCTCTGGCTCACCCAACTGGATTCTCAAAAACTCCCAAGTTTTGGAAACAGAGTCAATCTTTTCTTTTTTATCCTAAAGTTTGAAGGTTATGCCCTCTGAAATTAACCACCTGTACATGATTGCATTTGCATGAGGAAAAAGAATTAAATCTTTATATTTCTTTCTCCTTTGTCTTATTTCAAATGGGATATCTTTCAAGATCCTGATAGTATTGTCCCCAATTTTCAAGGGTGACCCTGCAGTTGCTCTCAGGATAGAATCCCTCACATGCCTCTTCGAGAATCTCATTATTATTTCCCCAGGCAGATTATTCTTCTTTATATATACGGAAT
>NW_015169180.1:65305-72619 GCF_001447785.1 Gekko japonicus | reverse complement strand
TTGTTCTTCTGTAGAAATTTGCTTCTTTTCCAACCTTTGCACCTTTTTCTTCACCTTTTGGGTAGTGGCGTCAACTTATTTCACTTTCTCAGCTGTTTGCTCCGTGATTTTAAGAGTCTCATTCAATTGCAGCTGCTGAGTAGTGATGCTTTGGTTCATCATTGACAACTGTTCCTTGAGATTTGTAATCTGGTCCAGCAGGGGGCGCAGGGATTCTGCCAACGTTTTAGCCAACTTGGTGCTTGCTTCCGGGTGGGGGCTCCCATCTACTTTCGCTTTTAAAAGTTTTTCTTTCTCAGTCCTCTTCCCTGCCATCTTTATAGATTGTTTACTTTCCAAAAATTTGCTAAAGTCTCTGAATATATGCTCATATGCTAATCAGTGCCCTGGTAAGTCTCTCCCAACAGATTTCAGCGTTTTTGCTTCCGCTCCCCCCTAGTGTTATGCCATAGCTTCAGAAGGCTGAAGAAGACTATTGCAGAAAAGGTCAGACTCACAGGTTGTGAAACTGGTGAGAATCCATAACAGCAGGAAAATGTATCATGGAATTTTGTAAAAATGAGTTTCATGAACTGCACTAATCTGGAATGTGTTGAAAGCAAACAAATGAACTTCTATTTGATTGTGAGTTCTGGATATATTAGATTTATCAGAACTAGTCAAATCCATGCAGGATAGTAATTACTCATTAGCCAGTCTAGCGGAGATGAGTCTGCTCAGTGTGTCGCCATAAACCAGAAGTCCAGAGTGACTGGAGTCTTGAGGGCAGCTGCAGCTTGGTCTAGGCATGCAGTAGAATGAATTGGAAGTAAAGTGTCAAAGGGCTGAGGCCAACTTGGCCCACTTCAAATTACAGGGGAGGTATGATATTTTCAAAGCTCCCCATCCTTAATAATTTTCTGAAAATAGAAAATTATTGTAGCATACAAAAGTCTAGGGTTAGCACTTTTCTCTCTGATACGCTAATGTTTTATGTGGAGATAATTTTTTTTATTTAGGAAAGCAATACAAATGGGATAGTGTGTTCTATAGTCTTAAGAGATTTCAATCCATTTTACCACCTCAGAATTTTACCATGTAATTGTGCTTCATGTTTTGGACCAGGGCCAAGTGTAAATGAAAGAGAAAGGCTGGAGTCCCTGAAAGTTTTTTTTAAAAAAAATCCTGGAAAGGGAGATCTTGGAGATGGGGTCCCCCCAATTCTTCACACTGAAAGCCCTCAGGTTGTATAACTTATTACGGTAATTAGATTTTCATCCCACAATCATGCTGTCAATAATAAGGCCTCTTAAGCGCAGACAGTAAAAAGTTTTCATTGTGATTCACTGTGGAAACATGAAGTAGTGTTACATATGGCACTCTGAGGAGGTGTGGTTTGCAGAGCCCTCTTCAAGAAGGCTTGGATATCTGGGTGGAGGTGTGGTTTGCAGAGCCCTCTTCAAGGCTTGGATATCTGGGCCAGTCTTTCTTAAACCTTTCTACAAAAAAGCAAAAGCTTTCCCAACTGAACAGTTGTTCACATAAACAGATTGGGTTCAAGATGGGGAGGGGCCATGGCTCAGTGGAAGAGCCTCTGCTTTACATGCAGAAGATCCCAGGTTCAATTCCTGGCATCTCCAGTTAAAAGTGCCAGATTGTAGGTGATCTGAAAATTCTCAGCCTGAGACCCTGGAGAGTCACTGCCAGTCTGAATGGACAATACTGACCTTGATGGACCGATGGTCCGATCAGTATAAGGCAACTTCATCTATGTACATGTGTGTATAAGATGTGAGATACTTAGTGGTGTAAAGTGTCAACATATATACAAAAGAAATACTGGCATAATAGCCCAAAAGATCTCTCCTCATGCATGTGACCTTCTTAAAAGTTCTATCTCTCTTAAATGTACAAAGTTCACTCTTATCTTCTAATTCCATGGCAACCTGTTCAGTTTTGAATCTCAGGAAAACAAGTGGATGTCATATATAACAGGACACTTGGATAGCACAGCAATAAAATGTGGTATAAATTAAAGTGTTCCTCAGCTCAGATAGCAGTGTTATGCCATAGCTTCAGAAGGCTGAAAAAGACTATTGCAGAAAACGTCAGACTCACAGGTTGTGAAACTGGTGGGAATCCATGACAGCAGGAAAATGTATCATGAAATTTTGTAAAAATGAGTTTCATGAACTGCACTAGTCTGGAATGTGTTGAAAGCAAACAAATGAACTTCTAGTTGATTGTGAGTTCTGGATATATTAGATTTATCAGAACTAGTCAAATTCATGCAGGATAGTAATTACGCATTAGCCAGGCTAGCTAAATGGTGCCCTAGTGGTCAAAAGCAGTAAAGCAGTGTGTTGATGTCTTTGTATCCAGCTTGTTGGCTTCCCACATACATCTGTTTTACCAGTGTGGAAAAAGAATGCTGGACAGGATGGACACTTGGTTGGATCCAGCATAGTCTTGCTTAAATCACCATGTAAAGAAAAGATTGCTTATTACCTCAGCTTAGTCACTATAAGCAGGTAGTGACTGTGAGTCATCTGAGGGTCACATTATATGACATGTTTCCCAGTCCCAGCACAAATAACTTTTTTCTATATGCAGTGACTCTTAGACTAGTGAATGTTCTTTGGAAAGACAGATGACTTAAGTCAGGAAGCCAAACCTCATGTCCAACTCTGTGTTGAAGAACATCATCTCCCAACTGTCAGTGGTGAAATAATATGGCCGTGTAAGCATTCACCATATTAATAAGGACCTTGTGGTGCTTTTGTTAGAAAGTTTTGTCTAGTTTCCACAGTCCTCATCAGTAGGGTCCTGCAACGTCAGTGCCCTGCCTTGCCACCTTCTGAGCTAACCGTAGATATTGCAGTTGCAAAGTGAGGGACTTATGCGTGTAGATTCATCCTGCATTTTGGAAATGGAACTATGTGAATAGCAGCTTTCCCTTGTGCCATTATTCCTGTCTATTTATTACCTTGTAACATAAAGACTTTTCAAGTTAGCAGAATGTTGTGATTCAAGCCTCCAACACACTGTCAGCATGATGTTCCTTGGTCAAATTGAGAGTCACAGCTACTTTTACTGCTTTAACATCTGGGGCTAAAAACGAATCAATAAAATGACTGGAGTCATTACTAAGAAAGAAGGAGGGGACAGAGGTGAAGATTTCAGAAGGCAGATCGGTGGCATCCACAAGACAGCTGCTACAAGTCTCATTTTAACTGACTTGCTGTTCTGGATATACCACTAATTTTTTATTTTATCTGAAAAAGGTAAAACACCCCAAACTTTTTAAAGACACAGTTACACATTAGTTCCCAGTTGAAGGTTAATTGTAAAGTTAAATCTTAAAGATGCAGCAGTTCTTGAACCCACTTTTTTTTCTCCCTGGCCCCAGGCAGGCAGGGGTGGGGAGAGGCAGGGAGGAAGCAACTTACCCTCCCTCTTCTCCTGCCTCCTCCTGGCTGAATGAGGGCCGGAAGCGGGGCGGCCGGAAGCAGGGGGTGTGACTTTATCATGTGCCCCGCCCCCATACCTCACCCAGGGGAACTGCGATCCCCCGCGATCCCCCCCGAAATGACCTCTGAATACTACCTATAAAATACAATAATACTTACTTCTGTTGGGGTGCATTTACATTCAGTTTGATGTAGTGGTTAAGAGTGGTGGACTCTAATCTGGAGCCAGCTGGGTGACCTTGGGTCAGTCACAGTTCTTTTAGCAGGGGTAGATTCTAATACTACATTGGCAGTTGCCAAATTCTTTTCTCAGTTGATTAAGATTAAAAATCATTTTAAAATTTATATTATATAGACACATGTATTAAATAAATTTCCTTCTTTTTTGTAGTGTTAGTGTAACACTGTTTAGCGCTGAATTGGCTGTAAGAGCAGTATCATTCAAGTAAAGATTCTCAAAAGTCCATCTCTGATTATATGGCTTCTTTCTTGTGATGATCATTTTGATTGGTTTCTTAATCCATAAATAATTGTATAAGCTTTCTTCCAGATCTACTGAATCAAGTTTTACTGTTCTTTGTCTTGGGTTTTTTAATCCAGTGCATAATCCAGACCAGACCTGTGGCTTGATAATATATTTTTATTTTGGAACTGCTAAACCTCCTCTCTTTTTGTCATCTTGCAATATTTTAAAACTTACTCTTGATTTACCATTCCAGATACATTTGCTTATCTGTCTTTGACATTCTTTCAGTATTCTTTCTTCTATATGCATAGGTAACATTTGAATTTTTTTTAAAAAAATGGTTTTGGCAGTACACTCATTTTGATTGCAGAAATTCTTCCTAGCCATGAAATTTTCAATTTTTAAAAATCTAGATAAGTCTGCTTGTATCACTTTCCAAATCTTCTGGTAATTATTTTTGAAAAGATTACAATTTTGCCAAGTCACATTTATTCCCAAATATCTAATGGGGTTGTTGGTTACTGTGCATTTTGTGCTCTTTATAATAGCTTCTTCTTGTTGCATTAAACATTTCATTATCTTTTTTTTTTGGCCTTTTTTCTATGATTTGGTATCTTGAATATGATCCAAATCCTTTGATATGTCCCATTACATACTGTAGTGATTTTTGGTGATCCATGACTGCTAGAACCACATTGTCTGCATAGATTTTTCATTTTAAATTTTATATCATCCACTTTTATTCCTTTAATCCTTGTGTCTTGTCTGATCCTTGTGGCTAAAGTATCTAACACTAGGATAAATAGTAGAAGTGACAAAGGACATCCCTGATGTGTTCCTTTTACTATAGAGAGGATTTTTGTTAATTTCCATTTATTACAATCTTTGCTTGTTGGTTCAAATATATATCTCACATCCAGTTCCAGAATTCGGGGCCACAGTTCAAATTCTGAAGCAGATTCCATTAAAAAAAGCCATATTAAATTGTCAATGCTTTCTCTGCATCCAAAAATAAAAACACTGCTTTCTTTCTCTTCTTGTTCTCAAATATGAATGCATCTATTATAAATTGTATATTATCTTTCACATACCTCTTTGGTACAAAGCCTGTTTGATTGGTGTGAATTAGATTTTATATACATTTTTAAAATCTTTCTGCCAGTACTATAGAAAGATTTTGTAATCTACGTTCAGCAGAGTAATAGGTCTGTATGACTGTGGTAGCATTGAATCACTGCCTTCTTTATATATTAACATTATATACACCTCTTGCCATCTTGGAGGTATTGTCTTTCCTTCCTTGAAGCAGCAAAAGAATTGTGGAACAGTAATTATCCATAAAACAATGAAATAAACCTACAGATGGTAGCAGATAAATATTGTGAGAAACATATTAAAATATATGAGAATAAAGCACTTAAATTTATAAAAAAGAAATCTGCCTATATTCCATACAGGGTGGCATAGTTCCCTGGCAAAAATCACCCTTCTGCACCATTTTTTTCCTTCTGTGTGTGATTTGAGGATGGTTATCTTATATGCCAGTACCTGGTTGGAACATGGAGACTGGCCACAGCCACACCTGTCAGGTCATGAGCCCCTCAAAAGCCTCCTTTCTGTGATTTTGGGAAGGATTTGATGCTAGCTCACCTCTGCAGACAGCAAAAGTGCCATACCTCCTGTGAATTTTTTATACTCATGCTGAGATGTGCAACAGGATAGGCAAGATGATCATGGTGTTATAGAGAAGATTCCATGTACTCAAAGGCAGGGCTTCTCTCCTGCCTGTCATGTGACTGTGATATCATGTTACTCAGCAGATCCTGGGTGTTAAAAGTGGATTCGGTGTAACACAAAGTTGTAGATCTCTATTTGATGCCATTCAGTTTAAAGGAATTTCACCCACAGAAAGTAGGTGATGAGCATAAAGATTAGCTGCAGCAACTTAGAAATTATGTGATACTTATTGAGAAGCTTAATTTTATGTTTAAACATGCCAGATTAATGAAAAATGCATGTTTTAACTTGCCATATCATTTCACAGTTTTGCAATTTACTGCATCTTTTTTACACAATCTTTATTGGAAGCCGAATTAAATTTATCGGGTTACATTTTTGTTTCTTATTCAGTTTTGTTCCATTTTAGGAGGCATAAATGTACCAGAAAGGCTAATGTTCCAGTACAAGAAACTTGAGGAAAGCAAGGAACATTGTCTCTTCAACATATTCCTGCAGATACAGAAAGAATTCTAGAGTATAAAAATTAGGGGTGATAGCAGTAAATCAAAAGAGTTAATCAAACCATTGATATCTTGCATGTGAACCAGAGCTAATCAAACCATTGATATCTTGCATGTGAACCAGAGCTAAACCGAACTACATGGAAGCCACGTCATGCACACATGCTCCATTCACTTCTTCAGTCCCTCATAAATATCATGGAGCTGAATTTTCCCAGACATGAATCAAAATGATCTTCCATGCTCCCAGACCTTGAATGAAATAGGAGGGGAGTATTGACAGTCAAAATGACTGTCTCCTTCCATATGTCCCTGTGCACCAACTACAATAATCAGGAAGCCATCTGTTGGCTATCCCACATCTTAGGGTGGCTTGTCAGGCATTGACTAGACCCCAGGTCTTTTACATCCTTGGTCTGGCTCTGTGGAATGGGCACCCTGAAGAGGTGTGAAATCTTCAGGAGGTACCGCAAGGCATGCTTGTCTCCCAGGGCTTTTGAGGGGGGTTGAATGGCAAGCATCTTTTAAGGGGGTTCTATTCAGAGTTCGTTGTTATTTTTTTAATGAAAATGTTTTTAACTATTATTGTAAGCCACCTTTAACCATGAGGAAATGTGGGATATAAAGGTTTAAATAAATAAAATACTATAAATGGTTTGGAACAATAAGTAGTGACATGCAAACCCATTTGCACACACCCATAGCAGAGACGTTCTGGGGCCCTGGGCAGAAGGCAAGGATGGAGGCCCCACATCCCCTTTGGTTCTAAACAACCCACTCTGAACGAGAAGTCTCCAGCTTCTGAATAGGTTGCATTCCAGAAGTCTGTTTAGTGTTTGGAACTTGGAACATATTTTCCCCATAGATACATACCATAGATGAAGTTATGTTCCCAGGCCACCCCACAGAAGCCTATTTAAGCCAGAATGTAGTTGAAATCCTATAGGGAAGGCAAAAAAGAAAAGGAAGAAAAGACACAGAGGAATAACTATTCCCCAGTTTTTGCAAAGTGGCTTCAAAGAAGACACCTAAGTATTCAGGATAATAAAATCCTGAAGAACTTTGGGTGTATTATCATAGTTAATCATTGAGACGACCCCTGCATTTTTGTGTGAGGAAGAGACTAATTACCTTCTATGAAGAATTATTGAGGCTCTTT
>NW_015169180.1:61820-65294 GCF_001447785.1 Gekko japonicus | reverse complement strand
CTTTTGTTAGGTTGAAAAGTGCCTTAAAGGCTGAGTGGAATTTGAATTTATTCAGGCTTCTTCCCTATTGCTATGCTGGAAAATGTCTTCAGGCTAAGTGAAATTTTTCTGGAGCCCCCCATTTTAATTTTACTGAAATATGGGGATTCCCTTATAGATGTCTATATGCTCTGGTATCCATTCCAATATCCTAGTTTAACTACTACACTGTCGTTATGTAAATGTGCAAAAGTCACAAGTTCTTAAATTTCACATATATATTGAAGAGGGTCTGAAAATTGTCTTCTACCAAGGAAAGAGATCTTTGAGTCATACTGGAAAGTTTACATTAGTCTTCCGAAGAAAAAGAAATGTTGGAAGCTATTAGTGATGGGAATTAAAATTAAAAGGAAAACATTTAAATGCCATTACATATATATAGAGAGGAGAGAGTTATAGCTACTCCATGACGTAAAAATGGGGAAAACAGAAAGTAAGATGACTATTTGGATGGAGCATCTTCACTATGAAAACAGGCTTGGCATCAGTTGGGGGACTAAAATTAAAAGGTGACATAATAATAACTTATAAAATTATGGTGTAGAAATCTCTTTCTGTTTTTTAAACCTCTTAAAGAAGGGAGGCTATCTAATAAAACTAAACGTGGTCGGTATTTAGATGTCATTGTATAACATGTTTAACTATTAAATCCAAATATGTGCATTTCATTTTTATTTAATTAAAATTTATTTATCAAATTTATATCCCACTGCCTTTCAGGGCAGCTAACAGCATCTAAAATACACCAATAAAATTATACAAAGATACAATAAATAATCTTTAAAAAATAAAACAGTTAAAAATCTTTCCCCATTAAAACCTATTCACTATCAAGCAGGGTATGATGCATGGATGGCAAAGACACAGCTGAAGTATACCAGCTGCCTGGTGGATCACAATAACCCAAAGACTGCCTGAAAAAGAGCAGCCTTGCATGGCCTGCGGAACTCAGGGAGGTCCCACAAGGCACACACCTCTTCAGGCAGCTGGTTTCACAGGACAAGGCCACTACTGAGAAGGCCCTCACCCTTGTTGACACAAGGCGGGCAGTTCATGGACCAGGAACCTTCAATAAATTTGGAAATGAAGATGGAAGAAGGTGGGGTGGATCATGCCAGAACAGGCAGTCCTAAAGGTATGAGGGCCCCAGGCTATTTAGGGCTTTAAAGGTAAGTACCAACACTTTGAATTTGCACCAGAAACTAGAGAACACTTTGAATTGGCACCAGAAACTAATTGGGAGCCAGTGCAGCTGCCGTAGGATGTGCTGACCAGGACACTCAGCAATCTTGCAGCTGCATTCTGGATCACTCATAGCTTCCAAATCCTCTTCAAAGTTAGCCCTGCTTAGAGTGCATTACTGTAGTCCAGTCTTGAGGTGACTGTTCAGTGAATTACATGGCAAGGTCCTCCCAAGACAGACAGGAGCCATTTGGTGGGCCCGGTGTAGAAGGTAAAATGCAATCTTTGTCACCAAGGACACATATTTGTCCATGGAGAGCAAAGAATCAAGCTATACTCCCAAATTCCTGACCGAATGGACTGTAGAAAGATGGGCCCCCATCAAGGATTGGCAGAATTGGCCACCAGTGGTCCGGGCTTTCTCTGTTTTAGATGGATTTAGCTTCAACTAACTCTCACCTAGCCATTCCACCACTGCATCCAGGCAGGAGGCCAAGACTGGAATTCCAGCTACCGGTTGCTTCTTATATAAGGAGTAGAGCTGGGTGTCATCTGCATATTGATGGCACTCCATTCCAAACCTCCTGACAGTCTCTGCCAGGGGGTGCATATAGATGTTAAATAACATTGGGGAGATAACTGACCCTTATGGAGCTCCAAAGCTTAGGGCCCACGGTGACAATCTCTTTCCACCCATGATTGCCCTCTTGGACTGACCCTGAATGAGAAGAACCAGCTCAAGGCTGTACCCCTCAAACCTAGGGAGGCTAGGCAGTTGACCAGGACCAAATGGTATACTGTGTCAAAGGCAGCAGACAGATCCAACAGAATCAGTAGCACCGTCCCACCTGCATTAAGGTATACCTGGAGATTGTCATCCAGAGCAATCAGAGCTGTCTCAGTCCTGAACCCCAGCTGGAAGCTGAATTGGAAGGAATCTAGGGCAGATGTCTCATCCAGGAATTCCTGGAACTGCTCTGCTACCGCTCGCTCAATCACCTTTCCCAGAAATGGAAGGTTAGATTGTTGTTATTGTTCAGTTGTACAGTTGAGTCTGACTCTTTGCAACCCCATGGACCACATCATGCCAGGCGCTCCTGTCTTCCATCGTGCTTCGTAGTTTGCTCAATTTCATGTTCATTGCATTGATAACACTGTCTAACCATCTCATCCTTTGCTGTGTCCTTCTTCTTTTACCTTCAGTCATTCCCAGAATCAGGGTCTTCTCCAGTGAATACTCCCTTCTCATTTGGTGGCCAAAGTATTTGAGCTTCAGCTTCATTATCTGGCCTTCCAGGGAATAGTCAAGGTTGATTTCCTTTAGGATTGACTGATCTGATCTCCTTGCAGTCCAAGGGACTCTCAAGAGTTTTCTCCAGAACCATAATTTGAAACATCTATTCTTCGGCGCTTGGACTTCCTTCTGTCCCAACTCTCACAGCCATACATTAGTACTGAGAATACTATCGCGTGGACTATACAGACTTTTGTTGGCAGGGTGATGTCTCTACTTTTTATTATGCTGTCTAGGTTTGCCATAGCTTTCCTCCCCAGGAGCAGGCGTCTTTTAATTTCATGACTGCAGTAACCGTCTGCAGTGATTTTGGATCCCAGGAATGTGAATTCTGTCACTGCTTCCATGACTTCCCCTTCTATTTGCCAAAGAGCGATGGGGCTGGATGCCATGATCTTTCTTCTTTTTTTTTGATGTTGCAATTCAAGCCAACTTTTGCTCTCACCTCTTTCACCTTCAACAAGAGTATCGTTTGCATAACTGAGGTTGTTGATGTTTTTCCTGGCAATCTTAATTCCAGTTTGTGATTCATTCAGGCTGGCATTTCAGATGATGTACTCTGCCTATAAATTAAATAAGCAGGATGACAATATATATCCTTGTCGTACTCCTTTTCCTATTGTAAACCAATCAGTTGTTCCAGATCCAGTTCTGTCACTCCTTGACCCTTATACAGGTTTCTCAGGAGGCATGTGAGGTGGGTCTGGTACTCCCATATCTTTAAGGACTTGCCACAGTTTGTTGTAATCCACACAATCAAAGGCTTTAGTGTAGTCAATGAAGCAGAAGTAGATGTTTTTCTGGTACTCCCTTGCTTTCTCCACAACCCAGCAAGTGTTGGCAATTTGAGCTCTAGTTCTAGGTTAGATATTGGGCAGTAATTGGCTAGGTCCCTCTCATCTAACAATGACTTTTTCAGGAGGGGTGTCACCGTTGCCTCCTTGAGGGAGCTAGGGAAC
>NW_015169180.1:57901-61646 GCF_001447785.1 Gekko japonicus | reverse complement strand
GAACCCTGGGTGAATGAGAGATTTATAATATCTCCCAAGGCTCCTCCTACCACTTCCCTGAAGGCTTTCACCAACCAGGAAGGGCACAGCCGATAAGACCCTGTCAACATCCACCTGAGAGAGTGGGTTGAGGGAGTCCAAAAATGGAGCCGATTGCACACACAGGGCTCCAAGATGCACAAGTAGAGGTGTGCACAAGTACTATCATTGGCACCATTATTCAGTCTGACATCACCAGGTCCCACCCTGACATCAGCAGACCCAGTTTCATAGGTGCCAAGGTCTGGGATGCTGGGACCTAGCAACCCAAATAAATTGCAGTTGAAGATTCTATAAATATTTAGTTTCAGTAACAGTTGATATCTGCCCTATAAGAAAATATTTTCATTAACCCAAATAACCACAGTTAATTTAAATACACTCCCAGAACTTTTAAAAACAACCTAACTTGTGAATTCATTTTAGAGGCTAGCATGGAATATTTGGAGGTTGATATACTACATTATTCATATATAACAAAAGAGATTAAAAGTTCTGTTTGAAAGTACGAATTTCATAGCTTGAATCATGATTATGATGATTCTGCTATGATATTCCATTTCAGTGGAATTATTTTTGGTGTAGCCTTTAACTTTGTGCTAAATCAGCTATTACCTGTGGTATTGGTCATCCAAGAACAGAGATAACTCTTAACAATAATTGCGTCAGGTCATAAAACGGGGACATACTTGTAGTTATTCTGAGCACAATGTACAGTCAGATCCACCCACAGCTAATCCATGTAAGCATGGAGGGGATGAAAGACAACTCCATCGTTTAACACAGATGTATTATCATAAAAAAGAGACAGCAGAATATTAGTCAGCTGTGTGGGAGGAATCTGCCTGGCTGAAGTCCCATTTTCCCTCTCATTTTCACTTTACATAATGTCAATTTTCCACATTCCCATTACAGTCCATTAAGTGGGGCTATTGTCAGCCTTTTAAAAATTCTAAGTTGTATTTATACCCACTATTTCAATTATGAACTTGACCTACTAATTACAATGAAGTAGCCCACACAAGGCTCCTTCAAGAAGTTAGGATTAACACAGTTTAGGGGTGATCCTTCATTTCTGTCTGTGCTTTGAATTCTGGGATGTAATTTTATTCCCTCCCCAATTAAAACTGTAGGAGAGTATGCAACAAATAAAATCAAAGCAATAAATTAGTCAAAGATTTCATACTAACTGATCCTTACTAAGGAAAAATATAATGCTGCTTTGACTTCATAGTGCTTTGGAGAGGGGACTAACTAATAGGTTGGATCCTGTCAAAAAGATCCACAGAAACAAGAACGGGAGCACTTTGTCCCTCCTACAGTAGCCCTCATGTTCCCCTCATGTTGCTCCTGGGGACTTGTTCACTCACTAAGAGCAGCCTGACAGGGGGCATTTGGGGCTGCTTTAGGAGGGGGAGGCACTGAAGTTGTGCACAGAATTAAGATGGGACCCAACCCATTATTTGTCTCTAGAATTGCTATCAAAATGTCAGCTGAGGTGAAATTTGAAGCAGGTATGAAGTATCCCATCAGATGAAACATTCAAGGGATTTTAAGGAAAATATTTTTTTAAAACAGAAGTAGTGAAATATCTCCCAAGTGCCAAGGTAATTTATATCCCTAGATTAGATTTCACCTAAAGTGAAATCTGGAACAAATATTGAGGTTCCTTCTCAGATAATACATGTAGAAAATAAATATCTGAAGAAGTGAGCAGTGACTCACAAAAGCTCATACCCTGCCACATATTTTGTTAGTCTTTAAGGTGCTACTGAACTCTTGCTCTTTTCTGAGGTAGAAACTAAATTTACACATACATTCTTCTTGGTTTAACAGAAATAATATGTGTCCCTGAGCATATGCAGAATGCCTTGTACTTACTAGTGGATGATCTTCATTGCATCCTCACAAAAATGAAAGTAGTCAAAAAGACTAAAAAGAATAATGCTCAGGCAGGCTTAAATTTACAGAACAAGTCATATGTATACTACACACCCAAACTACTGAGGAGAATAATATGCAGGCAATCTTCAAATCAAGAACTTCTCATTGCTACAGAATAAAGATGAAGAAAGCCAGAGGATTAGGGGCTATCTAGAACTTTTACCTACAGAAAAAGCCAACTGAATCTGAAGAATTGGACTAAATTTGAGCCACTGTTAATCCCAGTCTGCACCCCAAGGCAGTAAAGACAGTACTTTGGGCCTGTGCTGAGTACTTGTCAGTCACTACACAATAACTGGATACAGTTACCTACCTGCTATTAAAACATCAGGTTAGGAAATAGTTATCTGCAAGCAGATGTAAGTCTGAGAATCTCCCATTTTAGTAATTAAAGAAATGATTGTCTCCTACACACCCACTTTTACCAACACAATTTTGAAACCTACTATGGTGGACTGCACAAAATACCACAAAATCAGAAATTTACCCTACCACTCTCTCCAGTAAAACTCGGTCAAAATTACTTGAGTCTATGCCATTTCGATGGGTGGAAGATACTTGGAGACACCTCGGAGTCCAGATTCCTCTTTATCTACACAATTTGTTGGTATGCAATTATCATAAAACTTTTGCTGAGTCTCAAGAGAAGATGAAAAAATGGAACGCACTTAAGCTCTCTTTAGCGGATCGTGTTCAATTAATTAAAACATTTGTTTTTCCGTGCTTTCTATTCCTTTTCAGAACTCTGCCAATATTCATACCAGAGAAAGATCTGAATAACTGGCAGAAAGAGATTCAATGCTTTGTATGGAACTACAAGAAATCTCGTATAGACAGTCGCTCTCTCTTTAAGCCATTGACACTGGGAGGTCTTAACATGCCTCGACTTCAAACCTATTACCATGCAGCTCTTCTGTCTAACATTCCTAAAATGTCGCAATTACAACCGGAAGCACAATGGGTGCAGATTGAACAATCATACGTGTCTCCATTTAAACTCCAAGAAATCTTTTGGATTCCGGCTTCACGTCAACCCTCCAGCCTTCTTGACAATCCATTCTTATACAAAATGCTGAAAATTTGGGATCACAGACAGAAGTGTATAGCTCCTCCAATATCCCCGCTATCCACATTTACCTCTCAGCAATGGTTCATGCCAGGGATGAAGTCAAACTCATTCAAGATCTGGCAAAATGCAAGCTTTACTAGACTTCAACATCTAACTAGGAATGGAAAGATTCACAGCAAATCTCATTTTGAAGAACATACTGGTCATTTCATCTCATGGTTTCAATACTATCAGATTAAGAGCCTAACGGAAGCACTAGCAGAGAAAGGGATATTCAAAAGACTTAAGACAACATTTGAAATGATTCTGGAGAGCTACCCGGACTCAAACAAAGGAACCCTTTCTAAGATATATAAGCTTCCGTATTCATCTGCAAACATTTAAACTGATTACCTGCTAGTACTACGCATCTGATCGCCTACATCACCTCAACCACAATCATAGTCAATTCTGCTGGAAGCAATGCAGGCTTAAAGGAAACTATTATCACTGCTGGTGGGAGTGCCCACACATCAACAACTTTTGGAAAAGTGTCATAGCAGAAATAAACAAGATCATCTCTCAAATAATTCCTCTCAAACCAGAAGTTATCCTACTTCAAATTCAAGAAACACCTGATTCACAATACAACTACAATGATCTTACCTTGATTTTGCTGGCAGCGGCCTGCTTGGCCATAGCTACCACCTGGAA
>NW_015169180.1:51370-52233 GCF_001447785.1 Gekko japonicus | reverse complement strand
TGTCGACTCTTCAAATTCGAACAACTTTAGTTTTTAAAAAAACGGGTGGCTGCTTCTTTGGGAACACGGCGGCCATGTTCCTCTCCCTCTCCTTCGCCTGGTGTTGGGGCAGTCCCGGTCATCCCCCCACGTTGCCGACCGCGGGAGGGGTCGGAAAAGCGCCCCTTGCTCCAGCCCCCACCCCTGGGGGGCTGGTCGAGCTCTCCCGCGTTTCGGGAGGCTCAAACGTAGGCAAAGGCGGGACGGGCAGCCCAGAGCTCGAAGCTCTGAGTGTCCTCCCGTCAACGCGCCATACCGGAAGTCCCCGTTTTCTATAAATTCTGAGGAAGAATTCTATGTCAGAACTGAACGTCTAAAAGTCAGCTTAAACTGAAGTCTGTTTTACACAGACACCAGAACTGGGATTGAGATTTTGGCAAGGGCAATAGAGTAGTATGCTGAAACTTGAATTCAGGCCAAAAAAAGAGGGTTATATCTTCTAAGAAGAATCCTTGCCCAGTTACATTAGATGGTGGTGGTGGTGGGGTTTGGTCTATGAAGGGAATCAGATCTAGACACCCCAGGATATAGACATAAACTATGGCTTCCAAAAGGGGGAGAGTTTAGGTACACAAATAAAGAGACTATCTCCAAGAAACCTAAAGTCATAGAAACTATATGAAGAAACACTGTAACTGTAACTAAAATACTCAGTCAAATGCCTTTCATTGATAAGATCCAAGAATATATAGAAATAACTATTTTGGTTAGAAGAAGTATACTCTGTATTAACAGCATTTTTAACCTCAGCATTTCCAAACCCTGACTATGGTCGCGGTCACATGCGACAGAAAAAATGGGGGGGGGGGGAACGCGCGCATGTT
>NW_015169180.1:16852-51173 GCF_001447785.1 Gekko japonicus | reverse complement strand
TGAAGTCCTCGGAGGGGGGGGGAAACCAGGGCACGAGTCGGGGTGGCCTGATCAGACCATCCCAATGCCATGAGAGCACGCTGGAGTGATCAGACAGGGAAAAGTCCATCTGTGGCCCATCGCAACCCGTTTTCTACCAGATTTTCCCCGGTGTCTTTTAACTCCGCTTCTGTGGCAGAGCAGAACAGGTTGCTGATGGCTGCAGGGCACTTCCCAGATGTTGTTGTCTGATTGCACCCGTTAAATCCACCTGGCATCTGCACCTATGGTGGGTCTAATTGTGCGTATGATCGCAGCCTACATGTATTCAATCCTTGCCTGTTAAATAAAATATTTATTCCTGTTTGAGTGTTATACTCTCTCAAGTGCCATTTGAAAGGGAAAAACTAGAGGTTTTTCCTGGGCTGGGCTAAAAGACAAACTAGATCTTTGTGACGAGGTTGGACAGATAGACTTTTAAAACAATAATTAAATCCACACTACTTGGGGCTGCTCAGTCATAGTTGGGAACAAATCTTTCATGGGAAAACCTGCCTGATAGTGGGGAAGTGCCAGGGGTCCATCATACCTACCCCAGAGTCTGATGTTCTGTATCATCTCTTGAGTGAAAAATAAATGACACAAGAAAAGGCTTACATAATGACTATAAGCAAATCAGCACCAGGACTGTTGATGATGTATGTATGCATTGCACTTTAGATTTTATGTATTTTTAACTGTTTTAACACTTTCATGTAAGCCGCCCTGAGCCTACTTCGGTGGGGAGAGTGGTGTATAAATCCAATAAACAAACAAATAAATAAATAAACACATGTATGCTACAAGAAGGAACCTGCAAGGACTTTTGGGGGGATCTCAGCCTTCCCTTCCTTCAGGTCAGTGCCTGTTTCCACATCAGCACTTGTGGTCCCCCTGCCTTCCCTGCCAACTGGTGGTGGAGCCTCTGGGTCTGCTGCTGCTGCTTCCTCCCAGGTGGCTGCTGTCATCTCCTCTTCCACTGCTTCAGACCTTCTTACCATGGCTTCTTTTCCTACTGCAGCTGCTTTCTCCCAGAGCAACTTCCCTTTACCTTTGTCTGGGCCAGCTTTTAAAGCTCCCTGCTGGTTATCCTGTTCCTGACCTCTTGTTGGTGACTCCATCCCCTTCATCTCTGACCAGGCCATGAGAGGCCCCCAATCTTAGGTTGGGGTTCATGGGACCAGTCTGCTGGCAACAGTAGTACTACCCAGACAACCTTCAAACTTCTTTTTTTTCAAAGGTACAGAATAGCGCACAGATTTCCAGGTCATCCATGTGCATAAAAATCTCTACTGTTCTGAACCAAACCACAGTTTTCTATCCTTTGTTATAAACTCAAGTTTGTTTGTGATGTGTACTTAATATGGACAAGGATGCTCTAAACCTTTTTCACATACTACCTGGATACTGGCAGTGAAGTGCCATACAACCAGGGGTCTTGTTGTAGAAAAAGAGCTGCCGGAGCTCATTAGCATAACTCATTAGCATAACTTATTTGCATATGCCACGCCCCCTGACATCACCGGAAGTGACAGAAGGCCACACCCCCTGACATCACCGGAAGTGTGTCAGAAGGCCCGGCTACTTACCCTCCTGCTTCATCCTCATTCCCAAACGGAATGAGGATCGAAGCAGAGGGCAGGGTAAAGAAGGGGGCGGGGCTTCACCACGTGACCGCCCCGCCCCCTAGAGGTTCTCTTCCGGAGCTCCGTACCTGAGAGCTCCCCCCCGACTAGAGCCCTGCATACAACAATCTACTGTGGAAAAGAAGGACTTGTGCCTGCAGGTTTGCAATTCTAGCTATGACCCGTGCCCTCTATCCATGGTGCCATAAAAATGAGTTAACGATGCCTTTTCTCTTCATACTGTCACCAACCCCAGCACACTTCCACTTGAGCCATTTTTTAAATTCAGCAGACTTCTTCCTTCACACTTAAATATGAAAGAAAATGATGAAGTATCAGTATTACCTGAATGAAATCAGAAAGGATTGCAGCAGTAAGCGGGAACTTGCACAGCGATCTGTGCACACTTATTTGGCTTTTGTGGAGGAATGTGAGCGCAGGCCTTCTGAGTTAAACTGAAATTTTCATGACAGAGCAGGGTTCTGTCGTGTAAATCAATCACTTGCAAGCTTTTGAGCTCTCTTGGACTTTTAGGATTCCAAAGGCAGAGTCTCTACTTATATTTACAGAGAGGGCACTGAGACAGAGGCAGGTAGAGCAGCGACTCACATGCCAGCTACTGGATCCCAGCATGATATGCAATAATGACCTGTCAGGAAAGTAGGCTGTGTACGTCACACTGTGAAATATCCTGGGGGACTTTCTTTATGAATTCTAAAAAGATACAGCAGCCCTTCAGGCAAGAATGAAGTCACATATCATTTAAATATTGTTTCATGCCTTCTGCTAAGTATTTTTCACCATTGTTTTCCTGATATTAAAACACAGCATCAGAATGCCCAGCAGAAAAGATGCACTGATTAAATACCAACTCTTCTTCTGAAAAATATTCAAGTCCAGTAAAATTCATTCAGAGTCCATCCAGAAATGTTTGGGAGGAAATGATTTCCTGGTCTGTAGTCGGAATCTATTTTGGACTCTGAAATTTTTTTCAAAATGCCAATCTAATTTTCAGCACAACATAAGTGGGCATATGTGATACTCATGGGGGGATTCCAGCCTCCTCTTAGCTTTTTTTTTACCCCCCTGCAATTATTGGTGGGCCCTCTGCAATTCTCAACCATCATCTTTGCCACCAGGCCCATCACAGCTCTCGTTTTCTGCTACAGGGCCTGGCATAGTTCCCAGCCCCTGTCACCAGAAGAGGTATGTTAGTTATCTGTGCATACACAGAGACAATGCTTTGGTTTGGGGTGCAAGTTAAACACCCAATGTATTTTTAAAACATTTTCAGCTTTTTATGCATAGCTGAGGAATCCCCCAAGCCTGCAGAACTATCTGTTTCATGTCAGAGTGGGCCTGATCTGTGGATTTAAGTATCTGTAGATGGACCCACACTTGACTATTAGATGTATGATGTGGCATGATCTATCATATGAAGCTGAATCAGACAATTAGTCAATATAGTCCACCCTGACTATCAGAAAAAGATCTTTTGCAGCACCTGCCAACTAAGATCCCTTAACTGGTATCTCCTTAAATGCTAGGAAGTCAGCCTAGGTTTGCAATTCTAGCTATGACCGGTTCTAGCTATGACCAGTTCGTAAGCACGTGCTCTACCACCTGGCACTGCCCCATTTATCTCCTTAAATGCTAGGAAGTCAACCTGGGGTCTTCAGTTCGTAAGAACGTGCTCTACCACCTGGCACTGCCCCATCACATCATGGTCTGGGAATCTCCTCTTCCATGCTATTAGACTGCAGCAATGTTTAAAGTTAGGCAAAGTTATTTCTGGCCACTGTGTGACACAGAGTGTTGGACTGGATGGGCCTTTGGCCTGATCCAACATTGGCATCTCTTATGTTCTTAAGTCTCAAGGTCTTTGGATCTTGCAGGTTGATGGGGAACAGCATAGATGTGTGACCAGCAGTTCATCCTAAGGAGTGACATGTCAAGAGGACCCTCAGAGATCCTCACCACTGCTTCCTCTAGGCTGTAGAGTCTTGTGAGCAAAAATTCTACTTTGTGAGCCACTGGCATTAAAGTTGTGAGTGAGCGATTTGACTACTGCATAAATTAGTTTGCTCTGGAGCCCTCCTTCCTGAGCTAAGACAAAAACGTATGAGCCAGAGGCTAAAAAACTGTGAGCTAGCTCACAATAACTCAGCTTAGAGGGAACATTGATCCTCACAAGTCAGGGATGGGTGTAGTAAGCCTATTTTTGCTTGATTTTGGTATGTAACCACCATGCTGCTTATAAAATCTTCTTAAACCTTAATAAATACCTTTTTAATCAGAAGTGATTTGTCCTCTTCTTGGGTATCATATAAACCTAAAAACAGTCTAAGTACTTTCTGGGATGTCACTGATGAGTTGCAGTAAATTCCAAGGCTTGCTGACCAGTGTAATTTCTAGATGTAATCCCAGATCTGTAGCCACACTACTGTTTAAACTGGATTTTGGTGCCACCACTAATCTTTGTATCTGTTTAGGACAAGAAGCATCAATAGTGCACAGCACTATCCTTGTACTATCAAGATTATAGTATGCACCACTGTCACAGATGGTCCCAGTGTGTTGTACGGTACCACTTTTCTTTTTTTCTTAAAATCATAGAATCACAGAGTTGGAAGGGGCCATACAGGACATCTAATCCACCCCCCTGCTCAATGTAGGATCAGCCTAGACTCATCACTGACAAGTGTTTGTCCAGCGGCTGATTCCACAGTTGCAGCTGATTTCACTGTTCCACAACTCTCACTGTAAAAAAGTTTTTCCTAATATCCAGCCGGTACCTTCCCACCCTTAATTTAAACCCATTATTGCAAGTCCTATCCTCTGCTGCCAATGGGAACAGCTCCCTGCTCTCCTCTAAGTGACAGCCCTTCAAACACTTAAAGAGAGCAATCATGTCCCCTCTCTTCTCCAGATCCACTGTTGTGTACCAAAAAGGGCTCCACATGTGCTTGGGCAAACACGTGGCTGGACGAACAAGCGCAGCTTGAAGATTGGAAACAATAGTGGGCAGGGATCTGAGAGCGAGCCTATTGGCTACTCCGGATCCTACACCTGACCTATGAGTATGGATGCTGGGTAAATGACCTATCATGGGGAGCGGGGTGTGTGTTGGGTGTGGTGTGCCTCATGGATTTAAGCAGGGCTCCCGTCCTGCTATTCCAGTCTTCCATGTGTGTCTTAATAAACTATGAGCTGAAATTACTCCTTCACGTCTGGACCCAGTACTTTACACCCACCCTCCCTCCCTCCAAATCAAAACTGGAAACAAAGGGTCATGTCCTACAGTAGTATTCTTTATGCTTATTTCTGCATAAGCACTGCATTCAAAAAATGCCCCAGCCTCAGTGTTGTCTCTTATTGATGGTAGCCAACTTAGAAAAGAAGGACACTGGCACCTCCTTCTAAGGAACCACCCATCCACTTTCTGTTGGCCTTTTGGCCACAGGGCAGCAGAAAATCTTCCGGTGCATCAACAGTTTAATTAGTCACCCTACATCCATGGTCAAGCATGATTAGAAGAGGCCCATAAATGCAGCAAATTATAACAACAGTTTGCACACTGTCATTGGAGAAAGACATTTTGGAAGAATGTGATATTTTGCCTGGCATATGGCTGCAAAATATTAAAATGTTTTGCCTGTCTTATATTTACAGTAATCGTGAGACTTTCTTTTTCTTTCAGGGGGATGACATTAAGGGAATGAAATCAAAAGGTGCTGTGGCATGGGATGACATTGTATTGATTTTATATCTTGTTAGTATCTTGTGAACTGAGGCGGATCATGAGAGGGAGGGCAGGAAGGGTTGCCTCAGTGCTTAGTTCTTGTGGCCCTTTTTTACACACCCAGGGAAATGCTGATTGCCACTTTGGGGCCAGGAAGCAATCCTGGAGGGGTTTTTTTTGGTCATCTTCTGGGTGTGGAATAGCAGTCACTGCGGGTGTGGAGGGGGAGGTATTTGTGAATTTCCTGCATAGTGCAGGGGGTTGGACTAGATGACCCTGGAGGTCCCTTCCAACTCTATGATTCTATAAACACTTTATCCTGGCTCTTCCTGTTCATGGGCAGCGCAGACCAGGAGCCAGCCCAGAATTAGTTGAAGATGTCTATAGTATAGTTTGTCTTGTAGAATGTGTCCCGTCATTGAAAAGGTGGGAAATCTCTAGACTTCTTTTTAACCTTCCTGAGATTACGAACATAAGCATATAAGAGAAGCCATATTGGATCAGGCCAATGGCCCATCCAGTCCAACAGTCTGTCACACAGTTCCCAAAACCAAGGTTCCATCAGGAAGTTCACCATCAGGACCAAAACTCCAGAACCTCCCACTGTTGTCCTCCAAGCACCAAGAATACAGAGCATCACTACCCCAGAAATAGTGTTAACACTAACTAATTATGTCCAGTGTGCCTGGACATAAAGTGAGAAACACCCTATAGCAGTGTGAGGCTCATAAAACAATAGTAAGAAAATTATGGCTTTGGGGAGAATAAGATTCCCAGGGCTAATCTTCATATTGGCATTGCATAAACAAAAAGGCATATAATTAGATTTCACATAGATATAAACTGACCTTTGACTTCCAGGTTTCTCAGGGATATAACAGTAGCAGGAAATTATTCTCTCTTAGTAGGCATCTGATTTACAATCTGGTGCCTATTCCCTTCATAACAACCATTTCCTTTTGGCTAATGTTTCATCTGGATTTCATGCATAAATGGGGTTTATAGCTAAGTTTCAGTAGTTTGCTGCTCTCACATCCTTCCCAAGGTCTTTTCTTCAAGTCACTTAAAAAGAAATCAGCAAAAGCAGACAGGGAAGGTGGAATTTGGTGAGGAAAGAGACTTCAGAGGGGTATAATGCCATAGAGCACACTCTCTAAAGTAGCCATTTTCTCCAGGGGAACTGATCTCTGTTGTCTGAAGACCAGTTGTAATCCCAGGAGTTCAGGTGTACAACTGATAGCTTCAGAAGTTTTGAGCAGTGAATTCAGGTGCCATCAAGCAAATTATCTTCAATAGGCCTTGAAAAGGAATTGTCTGCAAATTAAGAATTCGTTCACCCCACCTCTGACCTGTAGGGGTGCTCTGTGGAAAAGGGAACAGGGGCAGTGTAAGTGGAGTAAGATTCTGTGTCCTGTGTCCAGAATTAATATAATTTTGCTACATTCATTAAATACCAGTAGCTGGAGAAAGAATGGTGTTATGTACGAGGGCCGCGTGTCGTTGTCCATGCGGCGAACTCAGTACTTTACAGTGGTGAGGATGGAATTCCTCTGAGCAGGCCTGGCTCTTCCTGCAGCGCAGCACCGAGCATCGATGCAGCCGATGCTACTGTGCCCCGCATCGCTCCCGAGCGGCACTGCATTGCGGACCGCATCCTGGACACCGCTCCTCACTCCATGCCAGAGCCATGGCCTCCGTTCGGGGAAACCTGGAAATCTTCGATCCAGCACATCCAGAACTCTGAGACTCATGGACGGACCAACTGACCTGCCACCTCGCCTACAATGAGTCAACCGATCTGGGCAAAAGACGGGCTCTTCTCCTTAGTTCCTGCGGCGTGAACACCGTTTGTCTCGCAAAAAGTCTCCTGGCACCTAAGGTGATCCTTGAGTGCACATATGAGGAAATCTTCGAAGTCCTGACCAGGGACCTCATGCCCCGGCCCATAATGGTCGCCAGGAGGATCGAGTTCCAGGGCCACATCCAGAAGCCCGGTGAGTCAGCCGTTGCCTACATGGCTGCCCTGTGCCAGCATCCTATGGACTGTGCCTTCACCAAGATGGAGGAGAACCTCCTAACTCAATTTGCCTGGGGCATCAGTGACATAAAGCTGTGCAGAAAAATGATTGGCACCGCCGACATCAAGGTAGATGAAGCCCTCCAACTCGCCATTGCCCACAAGGCCTCCCACCATGGCCGACCTTTGACAGCTTCTCATGTCGTGCTTTCCAACTCAGCGCCCAAGAACTTCGACGAAGAGGAAGTCTATCTCATCCACCAGCCCACTCGCTGGAAGCCTCCGGGAACCATAGCATCAGGATACTCTGGGAAGACCACCGGCCATTCCACGTGCACCAGCTGTGGAGAGGCGCATGAGCGTTAAGTTGTGCCGGTTCCTTGATGCTTGTCAGCAAGCTGCCATTCTGTTTTCTGTGACCTCTGTGTACATATCCTTTCCCTGTTACACCCGGCTTGGTTTCTATCATCCTGCTCCTGCTTTGGAATGCAAAAGATAACTGCTGGAGGTTGTGTGGGGGAGAAGATGCTGTAATGCTTGCCTATTGATTTTCCCATGAGTACTGCACCTGTGTTTTGTCTGATGTTCTGCCTGGTTCCCATGTACTGGGCGCGCAACCGTTTCATTAGCCCGCCAGCGGGAAAGCTATTCATTGGATCTGTATCTGTTTGAAGTTCCTTTATTATGCTTGACCTAACTGTGTATCCCCAGTTCTAACAAAGAACGTGTTTGAGTATGTCTTCAACGCTTTGAAATAAATTTTGCTTTTCTTGAAAACGTGGATTTATTCTCGATGCTTGGGGATCCAACATATTGTTAGAACTCCCTTTTCCTATCGTTCCGAATCTGACAAGATCATGAGCGGAATTGAGGGAAATCTACCTAACACGGAGGGGGACTCGGGATCGGTCCCACAAACCTCCGCGTCTTTGGTGTTCACGACTGCAGCCTCGATGGAGGGTGCCGTGGGGGGAACGATTCCCCGCCTGCCTGCACATCTGTCTTGGCCGCCTCCGACCCCTTCGCAATGGGGTCCGCGGAAGACTCACCAGCAGGATGATTGGACTATGTACAACACCCAAGGCACCCGTGAGGTGTACTCCCGTCGGGGGAGCGGATTACGTGAGAGTCTGTTTGACAAGGGATTGTTCCCGGAACCTGGGTCTACCTCGGAGAAGGGGAGCCCCAAGCAGGACCTCGAGGAGTGGATGTTCGAGCCGTCGGGACCGCGTGGTCACGCAGAAGATGAGGAGGGCACCGGAGCCTTCCAAACGGAAGAGGACTATGACCCACCCCCGGACTACCGCCCTCGGGACCCCATCCCGGAGGAAACTACCGGGGAACGACTAGCAGAACTGGAAGACTCGGTGAGAGACTTAATGCGGGCATTCCAGGATGTGATGGAAGGTCTGCCGGGAATGATGGACGTTAGAATGGCTAATTTCCTTGACGCACACGCCGCGCAGCAACAAGTTGCTCCTGCACCGGGATTTCCCGCGCCGCCGATGCCTGCCCAGCCGCTACAAGCACCGGGAGTTCCCGCGCAGCAGGTACCTGTGCAGCCGCCGGTGAGACCGCCTCTGCAAGTGCCTGTGCAACCGCCGATGCCGGGGGGTCCGCCGGTGCCGGGTCTGCCGCCACCACTGAGGCCAATGCCAGCGGGGCCACCGGTTGGTCCGGGTTTCCCTCCCAGGGGAGTTCCGGCTCAGCTGGGCCCGTTGGTAAGGCCTCCACGGCCCAGACCCAAGGATCTACTGGAGGCTACCTTCGACGGCAACCCAGATGAACTCGCTTTCTTCACGGTGAGGGTGCATAAATTCGTAGAAGAAAGCCGACACCTGTTCCGAAATGAAGCTGGTCTTATTGATGTCATCTCGGCAAGACTGAAAGGAGACGCCGCCACATGGTATGTTGGACTGCACAATGACCGCGGTCCGGAACTTTTGAATTTGCGAGCATTCATGTGGGCGCTGCGGGCGAGATTTGAAGATGTCAACGCGAGTCAAAGAGCTAAAGCGTTTCTCCGTACCTACCGCCAGAACAAGAAGTCGGTTCGCGAGTACACTCTGGAATTCCACAAGCAAGCCGCAAAGCTCCGAGACTACCCTGACCATATATTAGCTGAGATGTATCGCTTGGGTCTCAACGCAGATATCCGAGAAACGGTTCTGAAAACTGTCAACCCTGTCTCCCTAATGGCCTGGACCCAGGAAGCTGAAAATGCAGAAGCCCGGCTCACCACCATCAAGCTCGACCTGGCTGCTACGACCAACAGACCCGCCGCGGCCGGTGCCTTCAAACCCAAGACTCAACGCCTGTCGGAATCAGCACGAGAACTACGTATGAAGATGGGGCTCTGTCTCAAGTGCGGGGAGAAGGGGCATTTCGCTGTGGATTGTGGCAGCCGTCAAGTAAAAGACAAGCCGCCTACTCCAAGCCCGAAGACACCGCTGACGGGGAAGAAGGGGATGGCTAAACCGCGTTTCTCCAAAGCTCTGCAGGCGGCCCAAGGTTCGGAGGGAAACGAACCGTCTGCTGCCGAGTCAGAAGAAGAGGTGGTGGCTGAAACGGCGGAAAACGACAACGGCCTGTTGTGAGAGGCGCAAAACGACAAGGCCATTCTAATGCTGCGCCCAAGGTGGTGAGAGAAACCCCTTCCCTATTTTTCGTGACTGTCTCATTAATGAATCCGCTCCTGGGAACCCACGTTAGGGTGAGAGCGTTGATTGATTCTGGGTGTGGGAGGGATCTCATCAGCCCTAGAGTGTTATTGGCACTGGAAGCGGGGATAGTCCCCTTGAAGTCTCCCATCATTTTTACCCAGATGGATGGGGCACCCATGGAACCTTGTACGCACGAGACTATGGCTTTGCGGTTGGGGGCGGGCGATCATTGGGAATCCAGATCCTTCATTGTCACCCCTAAATCGCAGTTCGACTTAGTACTGGGGAGTCCCTGGTTGTTCACCCATGACCCTTACATCTTGTGGGAAGAAGGGGTTGTCAAGTTTGTGTCGGCTAAGTGTGTAAATCACTGCTGGGTGGACTCGTGGGGGGACCAGCCGACCGCGCAGTTCCCCTGCGGCACTTTGCAACCGGAAGAGTTAGCTTCTTTGCCTCGAGAGTATAGAGACTTGGCGAAAGTGTTTGGCGAAGAGGAAGCTAACGAATTGCCCCCCCATCGCTCGACTGACTGTGCTATTGAACTTTTGCCTGACTGTAAATTGCCCAAAGGTAAAATTTATGCGATGGGGCCGGCTGAGAAAGTTGAACTGCGGAACTTTATTGATAAAAACCTAGCCCGAGGTTTCATTCGCCCGGCTTCCTCCCCTTTCGCCGCGCCTGTACTTTTCCGAAAGAAGAAAGACGGGGGGCTCAGATTGTGCACTGATTATAGGGGTCTGAATGCTGTTTCTTTATCCAATGCTTACCCCCTCCCGCTAATCAAGGACTTGGTAGCTGAGGCCACCAAGGGCAAAATCTTCTCGAAACTTGACCTCCGGGATGCATATTTCCGTGTGCGCATCCGGGAGGGGGATGAAAGCAAGACTGCATTTAATACCCCTTTGGGGCAGTTTGAGTACCTCGTTATGCCCTTCGGCCTTCAAGGGGCTCCGGGGGTCTTCATGAACCTAATCAATGAGGTCCTACATGAGTTCCTATTCAAAGGAGTGGTCCTTTACCTTGATGATGTGTTGCTGTACTCTCAGGACCTCCCGTCGCATATTAAATTGGTGCGCCAGGTCCTTAAGCGACTTTATGAACACCACTTGTTTGCAAAGCTGTCAAAATGTGAATTCCACAAGACATGCATTGACTTTTTGGGCTATCGCATCTCTGGGGGGACGGTTGAAATGGACCCTGCTAAAATTCAAGCTGTACTTGACTGGGAGCCCCCCAGGACCCGCAAACAATTGCAAATGTTCCTCGGATTTGCCAATTTTTACAGAAATTTCATCCAGAATTTCGCTCAAATTGCCCTTCCCCTGACTGATTTGCTCAAAACCAAGGGAAAGGGGTTTGATGCTACGAAACCAGGCGCCCCGCTTAAATGGTCCCCTGCTTGCGCAGAGGCTTTTGAGAAACTTAAACTGATGTTCACCTCTGAGCCAGTGCTGGCGCGCCCTGATGAAACTAAGAAATTCATTGTCCAAACTGATGCCTCGGATGTGGCAATGGGGGCCGCGATTTTGCAGGAGGGGGAGGATGGTCGTTTACATCCCCTCGCATTTGTGTCTAAAAAGTTTTCTGACGCTGAACGAAACTGGGGGATTTGGGAAAAGGAGGCGTCAGCAATCCGGCTGGCTCTCTCCACGTGGAGGCAGTGGTTGGAGGGGGCGCAACTGCCATTTGAAGTCTGGACTGACCATAAGAATTTGGAGATGCTGAAATCCCCCCGTTCTCTCAACGCTAAGCAACTTCGTTGGGCGGACTTCTTTGCTAAGTTTCGATTCACTCTTCGTCATTTCCCTGGGGCGGCGAATTCCCTGGCTGACGCGCTTTCACGCCTCCCACAACATGACAGTCAGCGTGAGATCATCATGGACTCTGTCTTTTCCCCCTCCCATCTGGGGGGGGCCGTGGTCACCAGGGCGCAAGCGCGGGCAATTCCACACTCTGATGAGACTACGCCTTCCCTTTTCCCTGTGGGGGGGGGGCCTGGGTCCAAAAATATCTGTCTGCTTTGACTGTTGAGGATGATGCCTCCCTGACAACGTTGCCTGATTGTGTCCGTAGCCCTGATGGTCTGATTTATTCTGGAGACAAACTGTATGTGCCTATTTCAATGAGGAGGGAGGTGATGGAGTCTGCTCATGGTTCGAAACTGGCAGGGCATTGGAGTTTTGTTAAATCTCTACAACTCATCCGCAGACAGTTCTGGTGGCCACATATGCGCAAAGACCTCTTGATGTTTGTTCGGTCCTGCCAAACATGTGCCTTGACTAAACCCAGATTGGGCAAGCCTCCTGGTCTTCTACAGCCACTCCCTACTCCATCGAGACCATGGGAAGTGGTATCCATGGATTTTATTACTGACCTCCCTGCGAGCAAAGGGAACACTGTCATTTGGGTGGTTGTTGATTTGTTTTCTAAACAAGCTCATTTTGTACCTTTTCCTTCCTTGCCTACAGCTCAAAGGTTGGCGAAATCGTTTATGTCTCACGTGGTGAAAATTCATCAATTACCTACTAAGTTAATTTCTGACAGGGGGACCCAAGACTGGGCGCGCAACCGTTTCATTAGCCCGCCAGCGGGAAAGCTATTCATTGGATCTGTATCTGTTTGAAGTTCCTTTATTATGCTTGACCTAACTGTGTATCCCCAGTTCTAACAAAGAACGTGTTTGAGTATGTCTTCAACGCTTTGAAATAAATTTTGCTTTTCTTGAAAACGTGGATTTATTCTCGATGCTTGGGGATCCAACAATGCTGCATGCCACACTTGTGGGAAACAGGGTCACCTTGTCCGCGTCTGCCGGTCCAAGGGAAACCAGCAACAGCAGTCTCCAGCCCAGACACGACGCCAGGCCGCCGCCACCTATGAGGCCACCGCGGAAACCTCCGAACTCTACCTCCTCACTGATCAGCCATCCCTACAGGTACTATGCCTCCCCAACCTGTCTGCTACCCCAACGATCCAAGTCACGGTCTGGCTCGAGGGGTCCCCCTGCTCTAAGGAAGTAGACTCGGGGTCGGCGTCGTCCATCATTTCGGTGGACACGCTGAACAGATTTTGCCCTAATGAGGGACCCCACTTACGCCCCTCACCTTTATGTTTGGTGGATTTTCAAAGGAACCCAGTCCTGATTCGGGGCATGGGGACCTTCCAGGTCTTTGAGGGATTCTTGAACTTGATTGTGGTAGAGGGGAACCTTGTTAGTCTTCTGGGGTGGGCCTGGTTTGCGCTGTTGGGTATAACGATTGGGGGGGTGAATAAATGTGGAATGCGGGACTTTGTGGAGGTTTGCAGGGAGTTCCCCACCATTTTTGATGGGGCTTTAGGCTGTTATAAGGGCTCCCCGGTTTCCTTGAAATTAGACCCCATGGTGGCTCCCATTCGCATGCGCTTCCGCACCACTCCGCTAGTTCTCAGACCCAAAACTGATGTGGAACTGGACCGTTTGGTGGCTCAGGGGGTCTTGGAACCAGTATCACACACCATCTGGAAAACGCCAATTATCACCCCTGTTAAGCCCAATGGCGATGTCTGCATCTGTGAGGACTACAAATCTACACTAAATAAGGCCCTCCATGACCACTCCTACCCAGTCCCGGTCATAAGTCATGTCCTGGCTTCTCTGGCGGGGGCTAATTTTTGGCAAACTAGATCTGGCACAGGCCTATCAACAGTTGCTGGTTGACGAAGCCACGGCCATGGCCCAAACGATAGTCACGCACATGGGGGCTTTTAAGGTAAAGAGGCTACAGTTTGGCATGAGCGTAGCCCCTGGGATCTTCCAACAATTAATGGACTTGTTAAAAAGGATCCCTGGAGTTACACTGTTTTTTGACGACATCCTCATCGCCATGGCAACCCCAGATGACTTTGCCTCCTGCCTCCATGCCGTCCTGCAACATTTCAACTCGTCTGGCCTCAAAGTGAAAGAAGAGAAGAAGAGGAAGAGATTGGATTTATACCCCGCCCTTCACTACCCGAAGGTGTCTCAGAGCAGCTTACAAACTCCTTTCCCTTCCCCTCCCCACAACAGACACCCTGTGAGGTAGGTGGGGCTGAGAGAGCTCTGGCAGAAACTGCTCTTTTTCAGGAACAGTTCTTATCAGAACTACGGCTTGCCCAAGGTCATCCAACCAGGTGCAAGTGGAGGAGTGGGGAATCATACCCGGTTCTCCCAGATTAGAGTCCGCACACTTAACCACTACACCAAATTGGCTCTCTGAAATAGGAGAAATGTCTCATTGGGGTTCTGGAAGTGGACTTTCTGGGGTTCCATGTCGATGAAGCCGGCCTCCATCCAGCTAAGGACAAGGTGAAGGCCATCGTGGAGGCTCCAGCACCCACTTGTAAAGCTGAGCTGCAGGCGTTTTTGGGACTAATAAATTTCTATCACGCCTTTCTGCTGCACAAGGCCGCAGTTACAGAGCCCCTACACTGCCTCCTAGACAAGTTGGCTCCTTGGTCCTGGGGCCCGAATGAAGTGGTGGTGTTTAGGGGGGTAAAGGCGCTCTTAATTTCGAACAATGTACTGGCTCATTTCAATGAATCCCTGCCGGCGGTTCTTGTGTGTGATGCCTCCCCATATGGCATTAGCGCAGTCCTGGGCCACATCCTCCCTGATGGCCGTGAGGTTCCCGTGGCCTATTACTCCAGGACCTTGATGGCCACCGAGCACAATTATTTTCAAATTGACAGGGAGGGCTTGGCAATCGTGGCCGGGGTCAAGAAGTTTCATAACTTTGTTTACAGGCACCCCTTCACGATTGCTACAGACCACAAGCCCCTCCTCTGCCTCTTCACTGTAGATAAGCAAACACCCCAAGTCCTGTCACCCCGCATCCTCAGATGGTCCCTATTCCTGGCTGGCTACCAGTACTGCCTGGAACACTGCCCGGGCAAGGTGATGTGACATGCTGACGCCCTGAGCCGGCTGCTGCTGCCCACCACAGACACCGATCCTGCTCCCACGCTCGGGGTTCTACTACTTGAAGGTCTTCCAGAGCCTCCTCTGCAAGCTGCCAACATTGCTGCGCATTCGACATTTGACCCCGTCCTCTCCCGGGTCTTTAACTGGGTGGTAAGGGGATGGCCCATGACCTCCCGCGGCCTGGGTTCGCAGCTTTCAGCACCCAGAAAGATGAACTATCAGCTCTAAAAGGGTGTCTTCTGTGGGGGGACCGGGTCATGGTCCCCGAAGCCCTGTGACAATGGGTCCTCACGGCACTCCATGAGCCACATCTGGGCATCGTACGGATGAAGGCACTGGCCTGGGGCTATGTGTGGTGGCCGGGAATTGAGTCGTGGGTCTGGCGGTGCCAAACCTGCCAAGAAGTACAGCCCAACCCACCAAACGCACTAACACACCCTTGGGAGTCAACCCGCAAACCATGGTCCTGGCTTCACATTGATTTTGCCGGACAATTCCAGGGACTGTTGTTCTTAGTGACGGTTGGCTCCTACTCGAAGTGGCTGGAGATCAGCCCCATGTCTACCACCTCTACAAAGGCTGTGATCTGGTCCCTCCGCCAGATATTCGCTACGCACGGGCTGCCGAACATGATAGTCTCCGACAATGGGGCAGCCTTCACATCAGCAGAGTTCCAGGACTTTCTCCCGAGGAACCTGATACAGCACCTCTGATATGCACCCTTCCACCCCACAATCAACGGCCAGGCCGAAAGGATGGTGCATACTGCAAAGGAAGCCCTCAGCAGGATCACGGACGGGGACTGGGAGTTATGGCTAGCCCGCTTCCTCCTGAACCAGAGGACGACACCTAACCCCGTCACTGGCCACAGCCCCGCAGAATTGTTGATGGGCTGGCGTCCCGCGACCCTGTTGGATTGGCTACATCCAGACCAGGCACCAGACTCAAAGAGGTTGGTTGAACAGTGTGAGGCTCTGAGAGGGTTCTTCCCAGATGACCCAGTATTCATCCGGAACTACAGAACCAAGCCTCCCTGGATAGTGGGCTGAGTTATCAAAGTCATGGGCCCGGTATCCTACGAGATGTTGACAGACAATGGCAGGCTCTTAAAGAAACACCTCGAATAACTGAGGAGGTGACAGCTTCTGGAGGCAGGAGAACCACCACCGTTGGCTGCGGGAACCGGGACACACACACCAGAACCAGTGTTCCACCTGACCCCCCGAGCATCGAGGAGGCCACTCTGAGAGAAACACCACTGGAACCAACAGAGCCAGAGGCACTTCAGCCACAACAGGTGCCCCAGCCTCAGGTCACAGTCCGTCAACCGGAACCCATTGCCAGTGACCCAGAAACAGCCCCCTGGTTCCCTCAGAAAGCACCGACCCCCCGCCTATTTGCAGGACTATGTTACATAGGTAGGGTCAAAACTATGGGGGGAAGAGTGTTATGTACGCGGGCTGCCACCAGAGGTCTGCAGATACAGTAAGGAGCTCAGCTCCTCTAAACAATAGAAGCGTAGGATCCTAGTTCCCCCAGCATTCATCAATAGCAACTGTGACGGGAAATTCAAACCCGTACTTCAAAGTTCCTGTGTGAAGTACAATAAACATGTGTGAATGCATGTCATTGTCCAAGTCCTCCATGCAGCAAAACCAGTACTTTACAAATGGCCCTTTAACTATCTTGAGCCTAGCAAATACCAGACCACACCAGCCTCAGTGAGCTGTTCTTTTTCTTTGAATTCAAACTCTTCCCCCCCCCATATATCCTTAGAAGCCCCCAAAATGAATACCTGTGAGGGAAGAGTAAGGACACTTCAAGGAGGCTGCCCTTTCTTTTCTCTTCCATTCTGTTCAAAGCATCCCCCCCAATGGAAAAACCTTCTAAGGCCCACTGCAAAATTAATATACCAAAAAACATGCCAATTAAAAAGGCAGGCAAATCTTACTCACTGTCTCAAAACGAGGAGAATTTGTCATCAAACCAAGAGGTATAATACAGTGTATAGATATGGTTGAATAGTACAGCACTCATACACAAAAATCCACATTATCTGTTGAATTTGTACAGTGAGTCATTCTTGCTTCAGGGCTGCATTGTTATATCTGTTCCTCTTAAATACACATGATAACCACTTTTTACATTGGTGTCCCCCTTCCTTGCTATCTGCATATATTCTAGACATTAGATGTACCAGAATACATTCTGAGGTGTGCTCAGCCTTTCATGTGATGTGATTCTTTTTGGCTCATGGAAAAAGTGCTCATCATTTCTGTGCTGTAGAAGATGAGGGAAATCACACTAAAAGCACTCTGTCTGTGGATAAAAGGTGGCCATTTACCATTCCAAATAAAGATTTGAGCCCCTGCATTGAAATGAGTTGATTTCAGAGACAATGTGAAAAGGACAGGAGGTGGAGGAAAGAATGAGTTCAAGCTTCTTTCCAAAAACATAAATAAATTAGGTCTTCTTTCCCGGTATATATATACTTCTTAATTTAACTCCTGGTGAGTGCACCTTGTTCTCTGCTTGTCTTTTTATATAAGCAAGCAAGGAAACAATCACACAGAAAGTGATGACAGCTCTGAATTCATAATATATTCAACCCAAGGTGCCCTTTTGCATACATTATGCCTGTGGGTATACTAGCTACGCTGCCTGGAACCATTTCAACCCTCCCCCACCCTAACACATCCCAGAACGAGTTTTGAAATCAGGGATATCAAGATTTTTCCTCCTGTACATAATCTGAACCTATCTGCTTCTGTGACTTAGAAGCAGCGCACACAAAGATCTCAATGTGTGTTGTTGTTTCCCATCTCAGCCATTACTGTCCCAGTGGAAGGGTGGGTATTATGCTGCTGTGGGAAATAACCATGTGAACTGAGAAATACTTGGCATTTATGTGCTATTTCTGTCATATGGGAGAGGCTGATGTTTATGTACGGTTTTCGGTTTTTCGTTTCAAGATAAGCACATAGGGAAGGGAGAAGAGAGCAGAGTGAAATGGGGAAACTAGGTTATATCATAGCCATAGAATACATGCTTGGGATTGTTAGGGCTTGAGGTGAGAATGGGGGAAATTATCAAAGAAAGCAGCAGCCATATTGCTCTCAGGTATTTTTTCTTCAGCTTAAGTTGCTTATGGTATTTCTATGAGGAAACAAAGGGGAAGGGCTCCGCAGCTGGACCCTCCTGCCCTATGCAATGATTGTCCATTGATAATTCTACAAAAGGATTCCATCTGGCAACACTGCCTTATCAAGTTAATTACTGGGCTGCTTCAGGAAGAGTCCTCACCCATGTATGCAGTAGAGGTTTCCCTTCTATGTCTTCAGTACAAGAAAAGGTACCTATGTAAAATACCCACTCTACATCACTACTGTCGCATTCTACAAATGGGACAGTAGACCAGATGGCCAGTTGACATTACTTTGTATGGCTATTCTTGTTTTCTTATATAGTCGAAAAATCAATCCATGCTTGTCTGCTAACTCTTCTGTAAAACTGCAGCTTCCCTTTCATAATTACCATGTCAACAGACTGTTACAATCACCAAAAAAATGTCTATGTTCAGCAGAACATTTTTTATTTTATAAAAGGTTGTACAAGTTGGAACCCACAAAGTTGAATGCAGTGTGTGTACTGTGTGAAATATCTGGAGGCCACAAGCTGGCAGGTATATTTGGGATGGTGGCTTATAAATTATATAGGAGCCCAGAAGTATCAGCTTTTCAGTGATGAAAATAGTTGTGGCCAGGAGCCTGACTCTGTGGGGACTGCACAGCTGGCAGAGGCCCCCAATGGCCCAAACAGAAGTAAGCATGGTCAGGCCAGAAGTGGCAACCCAACACCACTGGGGAGGCAGAGCCTGGGCAACTGGCTGCAGGATTTAAAAGATGGGGAGGAAAGGTCTGGGGGAAGCTCGGGTGAAGAGGTGGAGGTAGCAGGCCACAGAGGAGGGCCCACAAGCAATGGTGATAGGGGTTGTGAGTGGCTCAAGTGAGTGGCTGTTTTACCTTTCAGAGGCAAAACAGTGTTGTATCACAGAGGCATCCAACAGTTTGGGGGAGGCAGATACGTCTAGGCACCTGGAAGCAGCCAGGCTACTTGGAGCCCAGGAGCAATGGAGGCCACCAGAAGCCTGGGGGGAAAGCAGCTGCAGAGGCACACCAAAACCTTCACCGAGAGAAACAGCATAGGTCAGTGAGCCAGCCACAGCAGAGGGCAACACCCATCAGGCAGCAGACTGGGTGGGTTGGCTTGGACAGCAGCCAGACTGACTGCAAAGGGCACCCTGAATCCTCTGCCAGAGGATGGTGAGATGGACCTTTCCGGCTATAATACAGAGGACTCTGCGGGAGTGACTGCAGGTTTGTGTGGCTGGGTTAGAACCTATATAAAGGGGGAGCAACTTGTATGGTTAAGCAGTGTGTCTGCATTGAAGTGGCCGAGGAGGAGCCTGGGAGGGTGACCCCTACTGAAGCAAATGGGAGAATCCCTTGGTCTGAGGCCACAAACTGTAACAATAAGTTTTTTTTTTAATTGCAAAAATCTTAGTTGGAACCCACAAAGTTGAATGCTGTGTGTGTGTGTGTGTGCGTGTGTGTGTGTGTGTGTGTGAAATATCTGGAGGCCACAAGCTGGCAGGTATATTTGGGATGGTGGCTTATAAATTATATAGGAGCCCAGAAGTATCAGCTTTTCAGTGATGGAAATAGTTGTGGCCAGGAGCCTGACTCTGTGGGGACTGCACAGCTGGCAGAGGCCCCCAATGGCTCAAACAGAAGTAAACATGGTCAGGCCAGAAGTGGCAACCCAACACCACTGGGGAGGCAGAGCCTGGGCAATTGGCTGCAGGATTTAAAAGATGGGGAGGAAAGGTCTGGGGGAAGCTCGGGTGAAGAGGTGGGGGTAGCAGGCCACAAAGGAGGGCCCACAAGCAATGGACAGCAGCCAGACTGACTGCAAAGGGTACCCTGAATCCTCTGCCAGATGATGGTGAGATGGACCTTTCCAGCTATAATACAGAGGACTCTGCGGGAGTGACTGCAGGTTTGTGTGGCTGGGTTAGAACCTATATAAAGGGGGAGCAACTTGTATGGTTAAGCAGTGTGTCTGCATTGAAGTGGCCGAGGAGGAGCCTGGGAGGGTGACCCCTACTGAAGCAAATGGGAGAATCCCTTGGTCTGAGGCCACAAACTGTAACAATAGTTTTTTTAAAAAAAATTGCAAAAATCTTTGGATGTCAAATGTTGATCCTGGATATCAAATATTCACATATTCAGACCATAGCCATCAAAATCCAAAATCAAAAAAATCCAAAATCCAATAATGATGATGATGATGATGATGATGATGATGATGATGATGATGAGAACGTTTGCAGGGAAATTCATTATACCTCTTCTACTCTCATAAGAACATAAGAAGAGCCTTCTTAGATCAAAACAGTGGTCAATCCAGTCCAGCATCCTGTTTTACGCAGTGGGCAACCAGACTCTCTGGAGGTCCAACAACAGGTCATAAAGGATGAGGCCCTCCTGTGATATTGCCTCCTGGTGCTGGTTTTCAGAAGTTACTGCCTCAGAATGTGGTGATTGCCTTTAGTCACCATGGCTAGTAACCACTGATAGACCTGTCCTCCATGAATCTTCCTAATCCCCCTTTAAAGCTTTCTATGACTATGGCCATCGCTGCATCCTATGGCAGCAAATTCCACATTTTAATGACTCACCGTGTAAAGAAGTACATCCTTTTGTCTGTCCTGAAACTACTACCCATTAGTTTCATTGAATGCCCTTGATTTCTAGTATTTAAGGAGAAGGAAAAAAAGTTCTCTTGTCAACTCTCTCCACCCCATGCATAACGTCATTAATCTCATTTTATAAACCTCTCATATGCCCCCTTAGTCATCTCTTTTCTAAACTGAAAAGTCCCAGACGCTTCAGCCTTTCGTCATAGGGCAGGTGCTCCAACCCCTAATCATCTTGGTTGCCCTCCTCTGTACTTTTCCCAGCTCTGCAATGTCCCTTTTGAGATGCAATGACCAGAAATGCATACAGTATTCCAAATGAGACTGTACCACAGATCTATCCAGGGGCATTATAACATCAGCCATTTTATTTTCAATCCCTTTCTTTATAATCTGCAATAGCACACTGGGTTAACACTGGGTTGAGCTATCTGCTACAACCTCAAGATCTTTTTCCCTCTGAGTGTCAGAAAGTTCAGACCCCACTAGCCTATACTTGAAGTTGGGATTTTTTTTTTGTCCCAGTGTGCACCACCTTATTCTTACCAACACTAAACTTCATCAGCCACATTGTTGCCCACCCACCCAATTTGTGAAGATCTTCCTGGGGCATTTTACAGCCATCCTGGGTTTTCACCAACCTGAACAATTTTGTGTCATATGCAGACTTGGCCACTTTAGTTCTCACCCCTAGTTCCAGATAATTTCTGAACAAATTAAATAGTACTTGCCTCAATACCTTCCGTCTATTCTGAGAACTGTCAATTTATTCCTACTCTTTGATTCCAGTCATTTAACCAAATTTTAGTCTGTAAGAGAACCAGTCCTCTTATCCCATCTTATTTGGTGAGGTACCTTGTCAAAAGCCTTTTTAAAGTCTAAGTATATAATATCTATTGGGTCAATGTTGTCTACATGCTTGTTCACATTCTCAAAGAACTCCAAAATGTTGCTGAGGCAGGACTTCCCTTTGCAGAAGCCACCCTGATTTTCCCCTCAGCAGACTTTGTTCCTGTATGTGCCTAATAATTCTCTCTTTGATTACAGTTTCTACTAATTTGCCTGGGGCAGAAGTTAGGCTAACTGGCCTGTAATTTCCTACTGTCCAAAGTAGAACAACTGTCAAGTCTGTATACATTATTTTATTCATCAGATTGTAGGCATGGATTTAATCTTTCCAGAGAAATATTTCATTCAAGAATTGGTTGCCATTATTTTCATTTCCATCAGCATATATATAAAACTTTTTCTGTTTTATTTGTTCCATTTTTTCCTAAGCAACAGATGTTTGGTCTTGTATACTGATTGCACACAGCAGTCAAATGAACAATAATGATTAAAATACTCACAAGCATATTTTGACAAAGTAATAAACCCCATTAGATTACTGAAATGGGAGGCATTTCTAGTGACAGTATTTTCTTTTATGTATCCAAAGAAAAGAAACGATGATTAATGAGGGATCTTCTGCTTCTCAGCATTTTGCTTAAAACCAAAACAACATTTTGCTCCCCAACTCTGGTTGTTGCCAGGTTTTCTAGTTCAGTAAATATGCGACACAACCTTGGGCTAGGTCACAGATGACATGTCCATCACTTGATGGTTACACCATCAGATCGTGGCTTGTGTGTGTGAATAGGACAAATCAAACACTGGAGAGACAATTTTTATATCATCTGACTCACGGCACTTCACACATTTTATAATTTGCTTTCATGCCCTCTCTTTCTTCCACTGTGGATCACAAAGTAATGTGTGTAAGGTTCCTTGGAGTTTTCCCATCCAGGAACCATGGATAATCCACCAGTTTGGCTTGTGGCATGTGCACAAGTTGCAATAATTGAACATTCAACAAAATGTTAAATTATGTCCAAATACTCCAATACATTCACAATTGAAAAAAGATCACTGTGCATGTGCAATATAGGGTTGCCAAGTCTACTTACCTTGGCGGCGGGGGAGCCTCACCGGGCTCCGGGAGCTCTCCGGTGATGCACTCGCGCGCACCACCAGCACGTCACAGGAAGTGATGCGCTACGTCGCTCACGTTGAGGGTGTGGCCACAATAATTGGAGGGAAAACCATAGAGTTTCCCCTCCGACGATTGGGGCCACGCCCCCAACGTGAGCGATGTGGTTGCGTCACCTCCAGTGACGCAGCCACGCTGCGCTTCGGGGGGCGGAGTTCCCCCTGGGCCCGATTCCGCGGTGGCGGAAATCGGGCCTCTAAAGCAGGGGTTTACCCACCCCCACCCCCACTTGGCAGCCCTAGTGCAATAGCCTACTGTTTCAGCCCCCACCCCCAGTTGTTGATGCCTCCAATGAGATTTAGCCCCTAACTACACAGACATAAAAGCAGTCGCAGGCATAACTTACAAACTATAGCTTATTTACAAAGCATCACCTGACTGTGACTATGTAGCACAAAGAGCTATTGTGGAGGGGGAAACTAGTCAAGTCAAACAGAGAAGAAAACTAGCAAGGCAATCTACTGAGGGTCCTCAACTCTCATGTAAATAATGAACATGAATGTTAATGTTCATGATTGGGTTGACACTGAAGTTCTCAACAACCATGTTGAGACTGAACCCAGACTTAAAGAGTTTCAGCAACACTTCAGCATCATGTGCCTTATTCAGACTGCACTGACAGCCTTAGCTGATAGCAGTTTTGATTGCTATCGTCTTTCCTTGCCCTGTTACTTCAGGTTTTTCTAACAAGGAATGTCAGGGATCTCTCTAAACTCCCCAAGAATCATAGCTTTGGCTGCCATCTCTTTACAAATCATGTGCTCTGCTATTGAACTGCAGCCCTTTAACCTCTGAACACCACCAGTTTAACTTTGCATCTCTCTAAACTCCCTAAGAATCATAGCTTTGGCTGCCATCTCTTACCTTGCATACAAGTCTCATGATTTTAAATCTCCCAGTGCAGTAAAAGAGAAGGCACCTGTGGCTTCTCCTCCTTCCTGTTTCTCAAGCATCTTCCCTGCATCACTTGCTATAGCGAGTAGTGAAATTTGATTTTCACAAAGAATGTGCTAAAAAAATTGAACTTAGTTCATTCAATTTTTCTCTGGAATGGGTGCGCCCTTTAAAACCACACTGATTTGTCTGCAATTTAAACTTAAGAAGTAGTTTGACCAGTTTTGTGTCTGTGCAGTTGGTGGCATTCAGCATTCAGACTTGACAGGTTGGTGCATGCTCAGAGCTAATGGGCATCCTTGCCATGTGCACCTGCCAAGGTCATCATGGGAAAGGCTTTTGTCATTTAAAAGCAGGTACATTTAAAGTGTTTGGATTGCTTTTGCATTGAGTGCATTCATCATTGGAGTTGGTGGCATTTATCGTGTTGGAACATACCGAGAATTGAACTGGGCTGAACTACAGTTTCTAGATGACAGCACAACCATATACATGTTATTTCAATTGAATTTAGAATACTCAATGAACACACTTTGCTTTGGCAATCAAGTAGGCCAAATTTGCAAAAGTGTAATACTAGAAAGGAAAGTGACAGTTTCCCCCTTCCCTGAAGCAGAATAGAGAAAAAACCCTAAGGAAACACCTGTTTTCAGGGGTCGTTTCATAGAAAAAGAGCTAGGGGAACTCATTAGCATAACTCATTAGCATATGCCACACCCCCTGACATCATAAGGCTCGGCGGTGGACCTGCAAGGCCGGTGGGAGTGCGAGGAAGCCCCGCCAAGGCCCTCCCTGGCCCCTCTTCTCCTGCCTCCTCCTGGCTGAATGAGGGCCGGAAGCGGGGCAGCCGGAAACAGGGGGTGTGGCTTCATCGTGTGCCCCGCCCCCCACACCTCACCCGGGGGAACTGTGTTCCCCCGCGATCCCCCCAAATGACCTCTGCCTCTTTTGTAAACTAAAGGATGGGTTGTGTACTTAGCAGAGGGGGGCGGGGACAGCTGAGGAAAAGCAACACAAGCAGGTCAAAACGTATGCAACAAATTTAGATTTTTTTTTTTAAATCAATTCTTCAAAACTGCTGCTTCCAGTTGGTGATTAAATTGAAATTTGAGGAGCGTTTGCCTCCCCCTATTAGTAAGCAAGTCTCCAGGTATGCCCTATGGCACGTGCAAGACAGGGTAGACTATAGGGCCAAGGAGGGAGTGAATGGAAGGACTGACAGCTTTCATCTCTTTCCATAGCATCTGGGTATTTAAGGAATATGTTTGGTGTAAGACCCAGGTGGCCTAGTGTTTTCCCCACTTGCTGAAATCTCTCTTGTCCCCCACTGAATCCTGACATGGGGCCTTCAGATTGTGGGGGCATGGGGTTTTCAGACTGTTCTGGTTAGAAGACTGCGCCATGGAGTCACAACTTACTCATAGTGGCCCCTTCCATGGGGTGTTTTCAACTACTTCACCCGTTGCACTAGAGTTAGGTATCTGCAGCAAGACAAATTCCTGGGGAAGAAAGAAAAAAAAAAAGAGTAGCAGCTTCCAACCATTAACTAAACATGCCCTGTTCACCTACTGCAAAGCAAAGAAGCCATTTACAACATGAGGCAAGAGCAAGCTGAGATGTCATTGCTATTATCAGCAGACAGATAAATAAATCAAAGTTCAGTAAAACAGAAAGCTTTCAGACCTTTGTAGGTCAGGGAGAAGTTGGGTCAATCAACTCAGTACCTCACCCATAATGAGAAAAGGTGGGAAAGGCACGGATAGAACTAAGGTGGCAAATGTTACAGTGATAAAAAAGACAATAGTGTTCTACTAGGATAAAAATGCATTTTTAAAAACACAGAGGCCTAAATAAGTAAAGAACTAGAGAAATAAAATCCAGGCCTTACAATTAAAAAAGAAGATTTTCAAGGTACCTTGTTGTTGTTGTTCAGTCGCACAGTCGAGTCCGACTCTTTGCAACCCCATGGACCAGATCACGCCAGGCCTTCCTGTCTTCCGCCATCCTCTGAAGTGTGCTCAATTTCATGTTCATTGCATCTATGACACTGTCTAACCATCTCATCCTTTGCCGTCCCCGTCTTCTTTGACCTTCAATCTTTCCCAGCATCAGGGTCTTCTCCACTGAGTGCTCCCTTCTCATTTGGTGGCCAAAGTATTTGAGCTTCAGTTTCATTATCTGGCCTTCCAGGGAACAGTCAGGGTTGATTTCCTTTAGGATTGACTGAATTGATCTTCTTGCAGTCCAAGGGACTCTCAAGAGTCTTCTCCAGCACCATAGTTTAAAAGAATCTATTCTTCGGCGCTCAGCCTTCCTTATAGTCCAAAGGTACCTTGTAAAAGTTTCTAAAGCACTATGACCCAGGCAATCCACCTTTGCAACATGTCACATTATCTATTTTGGAAGGAGGGTCCCATTCATTAGCAAGTAAAATTCTGTAGTACTTTAAAGGATCCTTAGCATCCAGTAATGCAATAAAGTGTTTGTGACAACTCTATTCATTGATCCAGGCCACTATTTCAGACTGTTTTGGTTAGAAGAAGAACATGCCATGGAGTTGCAACTGCCCCTTCTATGGGATGTTCCAGGCATGAGCAAAAAAAAGCTTCCAGAGGAGATCCAGAGAATTACAGGCTGGTCAGTCTAAAGTTGATAACAGGTGGAATCCATGATTAGAGATAGAACTAGTAGGCACATTGATGAACAAAAGCTATTGAGGAAGAATCAGCATGGATTCTGTAAGGGAAGATCTTGTCCCATTAACCTTTTAGAGTTCTTTGAGGGCATGAACAAAGATGTGGACAAGGGTGACACAGTAGATGTTGTTTACCTAGATTTCTAGAAAGCTTTTGATAAAGCTCCTCATCAAAGGCTCCTAAGTAACCTCAGCAGTTGTGGGATAAGAGGACAAGTCCCCCTGTGGATTAAAAACTGGTTAATTAAGTATGAGTATAAATTGACATTTTTCACAGTGGAAGGTGGTAAGCAGTGGGGTACCGCAGGGCTTGGTACTAGGTCTGGTGCTTTTTAACTTGTCCATTAATGATTTGGAGTTGGGACTAGACACTAAGTTGTTCAGGGCAGTGAGAACCAGGGAGGACTGTGAAGTGCTCCAGAGGGATCTATAGAGGCTGGGTGAGTGGCCATCAACTTGGCAAATGAGGTCCAGTGTGGGCAAGTGCAAAGTAATGCACATCAGAGCCAAAAAAAACCCTTACTATAAATATACGTTGATGGGATCTGAACTGGTGGTAACTGACGAGGAGAGAGATATTGGAGTCATGGTACATAACTCATTGAAGATGATGACTCAGTGTGCAACTGGAATTTAAAAAAGGCAAATACTATGCTGGGGATTATTAGGAAGGGGATTGAAAATAAATCAGCCAGCATCACAATGCCCCTGTATATAGTGCAGCCTCATTTGGAATGCTGTGTACTGTTCTGGTCACTGTACTTTAAAAAAGATACTATAGAATTGGAAAAGGCGCAGAAAAGGGCAACTAAAATGATTAAGGGGGTGGAACACCTTGAAGAAAGGTTAAAGAGGTTAGGCTTCTATAGGTTAGAGAAACAGGGACTGGGGGGTGACATGACAGAGGTTTACAGAATTATGCATGGAATAGAAACGGCAGAGAAATAAGTTATTTTCTCCCTTTCTCACAATATAAGAACTTGTGGGCACTCAGTGAAATTAATGAGCAGTAGGCTTAAAACAGATAAAAGGAAGTATTCTTCACCCAAAGAGTAATTAACACATGGAATTCACTCCCACAGGAAGTGCTGGTGGCTAGAAGCATAGACAGCTTCAAGAGGGGATTTGATAAACCTATGGAGCAGAGGTCCATCAGTGGCTATTAGCCACAAGGTATAGATGGGATACTATGTCTGGTGCAGTGCTGCTCTGTATTCTTGGTGCTTGGAGGGCAACAGAGGGAGGGGTTCTGGAGTTCTGGCCCTGCTGGTGGACCTCCTGAAGGCACCTGGGTTTTGGCCACTGTGTGACACAGTGTTGGAATGGATGGGCCATTGGCCTGATCCAATATGCCTTCTCTTATATTCTTAGTTCTAGAGGTGATTTACATTGCCTCCATTCATGTAGCAGCCCCTGTAGGGTTGACACCACCAGGTTGGGAAATTCCTGAAGATTTGGGATTGCAGCCTGTGGAGGGTAGGATTTGAGGAGAGGGACCTCAGCAAGGTACAATACAATAGACTCCACTCTCCCCCTCAAAAATATTCTCTAGGCAAATTCATTTTATTGTTGCTGTAACTCTAAGCAGAGAAGGACCCTTGTTATTAATCTCTGTGCTGCCTTCAGGACACAAGGGGTGATGATACACAAGTGTATCAGTAATAACATTACTGATGCAGGCCTCTGGTTTCCTAATGAACCAAGATGCTGCTATCTGAAATCTGTCATGGGCTGCCATACCAGAAAGATCATTTCAGCCCTAGGCTAAGTTCCCATAATTTGTGCCTCATCCAGCCAAACATGTGTTAAAGTTAGATGATACAGTGTCATTGGTTACATTGCCATTCCCTAATGCTAACTTGGGTTTTAATGGTGTTTTCTCTGAGCACATTTTCAATCCACATAATTTTTTTCTGATATAAATGTGAGTTTAGTTTGCATTCCTTTGCTGCCTTCTATCCACTGCTCTCAAAGAATGTCATTAAAAAGTTATCCTTCTGCCCTCTGTATAATTCTTAGTGCTACTTTGGGCCTATCATTTACCCTTTTCTTTAGACGAGGAAACCTGTGTTTCAATTCATTCAAACACTTCGATATATACTGTGTCCTCAGCTGTTGAATGCCTCTGCGGTCCCAAGTGGAACAGGGAAACGTTAAGCGGGGGCTTAAAAGGCTTTGCTAGCCTGAGATGTGAGGCTACAGAGATGAGGTTTATTTCAAAGTGAAAAAGAATGTCTGTGGCATAAGAATCAAACCTGAATTTGTAAAAAAAAAAAGGGGGGGAGAAAAAAGCCAACATATGAAAATTCAAATGTGATAGATATACCCTTTGTTCTAGAGATTCTTCGTCTCTTCCTAGGTATAGCTAGAGAAATAGGGAATGAGCATGAGCCAGGGCTATTTTTGGGCAGGAACGCACAGGAAGGGAGTTCCGGCTGGCTCCCAAGTTGGCCACGCCCAGCAGGAACTCATTAGCATAACATGCCACACCCAACAGCAGAAACTCATTAGGATTGGCTACATTAGGTGTGTGTGGCCTAACATGCAAAGGAGTTCCTGCTACAAAAAAAGCCCCTGGGTTTTGACAACAAACAAGGGAAACAGAATAACAAGCAAAAGGTGGGTGTGGCTGGATAACCACACTTCTGGTAACATGTGGGTGCAGCCTAATGTGGTAATGAGCTGTGCTGTCGGGGTGTGGCCCAATAGGCTAATGAGTTCCTGCTGTTGGGTGTGGCCTATTATGCTAATGAGTTCCTGCTGGACTTTTTCTACAAAAAGAGCCCTGAGTCCATTCTATATGTCATGCTGCAGTCCACCGCTTATATAAAATTATCTCATGACTTCGAGGGAAGCATCTGTTCCTGTACAGGATCACTGCTGAACTTTCATGTGAAGTGAAATAGAAAGCAAATGTGAAACGTTCTCATCATGCAAAAATAACTGCGGAATTCCGTTGTCAGCCAGAACAGTGTGCAGGCCTCTCTGAGGGAATGGGAGGTAAAACCAGGAAAGGTTCAATTACCTCAGTCACTGGCATTGAGAAGGGTAGAAAGAAAAGGAATCTATATATTATTTTGTTAAAGATTAGTCATGTTGCTTTGAATGCTACTTACTCTTGAGTAATCATACTTAAGATTTCACTGGTACATGTACCTAGAGAACTGTGGGATCTGATAGTGGATAAAATGCTATATTGAATGTTATGTGGGACCACCACTGTAATTTTATTTCTAGATGATTGTGGAGCAGTCCTTTAGCACTGCAAAGTAATTTTGACTGGATAATCGCTTAGGTGATAAACTTGTATATGGAAGTTGTTCTGCTTCATACTAGCTCTTGATTTTTATATGCTACATAAATAGCTACTGTTACATTTTTCTCTGAAGGATGATAGGGGGCACCCTTACCTAAGGACTTGTTAGGGGACTCTAGATTGGTAAATAAGTTGTTAAAATACCTCAGTGGAGGAAGAAGGTAAATTTAGCATACCTGAGTACAATCTGAGCCTTATAAAAGAACTGAGGCTCTGTCACTGCAGAGAAAGTAGGGTAGCTGTGGTACAGAAAAGTGTAAAGAAGCTGGTGGTCTAGGCTCGGTGGGATTTTCGGAGTCTACAAAAATTTGGTTATTTTATGGGGGATGTCTTCTTTAGGTGACTGATATTTTTCTCTTTTAAAGTTGTGTTGTAGGCTGAAATGAAATTGTTGTGCCTTGTCCAGGCAAACACTGGCAGGGAAAGCTTCAGTGGTTAAAAACACAGCAATCTGTCTACAAAAAGGCGGCTAATACTCAGAGTGGAGAAAGTGAACAGGGTGAACTTCAGTGTTTCTTATGATACTTGAATGTGGAGTCACCCAATAATATTGTTGGACACTAAACTCAGGGTCAGGAGAAGGAAGTACCACTTCATACAATTCATAAATAAATCTGTCTAAAGGATGTAGTGATAGCCATTGGTTTAAATCAGTGTCTCCAACTCATGGAGTGAGGCCTTCATGGGGATTTCGAAGTCCCACTTGCTGAGCTGTGAGCCCTGCTTTCTGGAAAGATTAGCTGTGTAGTGTGTATGTGTTCTGAGCATAGGCATTAGACTTTATAAAGTACTGAGACTGATGCATGGAGGAGTGATTTCAGCTCATACTTTATTATATACAGGAGACCTTGAGATGAACTAGCCGGGCCAGAGGCCGGCTTATATCCCCATAGCAAACCACACCCAAACACACCAGCCGGGAACTCCCTGCAAACCTTGGCAAAATCCCTATTAACACATTTATTCACTCCCCCGATCGTGATGCCCAGCGGCACAAACCAGGCCCGTCCCAGCAGACTGACCAGATTTCCCTCCACCACAATCAAGTCCAACAGTCCCTCAAAACCCTGGTACTGTACCCTGAAAGTCCCCACTCCCTGGATAGGAACTGGGTTCCTTTGGAAGTCCACCAAGCTCAAAGGGGAGGAGCGTGTCCACCGAAATGATGGATGCCGCCGACCTCGAGTCCACTTCCATAGGGCAGGGGGACCCCTCGATCCAGACCGTTACTTGGATCTTTGGGGTAGCAGATAGGTTGGGGAGGCATAATACCTGGAGGGATGGCCAGTCGGTGAGGATGTAGAGTTCTGAAGTTTCCGCTGCTGTCTCGTAGGTGGCAGCGGCCTGGTATCTGGGCTGGGCTGGAGGCTGCTGGTGCCGGCTTCCCTTGGACTGGCAGACACAGGTGAGGTGATCCTGTTTTCTGCATGTGTGACACGTAGCATCGCGGAACTGGCAGGACTTATGCTTGTGCGCCTCTCTGCAGCTGCGGAACTGGCAGGACTTATGCTTGTGCGCCTCTCTGCAGCTGGCACACGTGGAACGGCCAGCGGTCTTTCCAGAGGATCTTGATGCTGCAGGTCCCGGTGTCTTTTGGCAGGAGGGCAGGCAGACAAGACGGACTCATCGGAGTTCTCGGGCGCTGAGTCGGGGAGCATGAGATGAGACGCAGACGAGGGATGGTCACAGTGGGAGGCCTCGTGTGCGATGGCGAGTTGGAGGGCCTCATAGAACTTGATGTCGGTGGTGCCGATCATCTTCCTCCACAGCTTTATGCCGCTGAGGCCCCAGGTGAATTGTGTTAGGAGGTTCTCCTCCACTTTGGTGAAGGCACAGTCCATAGCCAGCTGGTGCAGGGTGGCCATGAAAGCAGCGGCCAACTCACCCAGCTTTTGGACGCGGGCCTGGAACTCTATCCATCTGGCGAGCGTTGTTGGCCAGGGTGTGAGGTACCTCATCAGGGTGTCGACGATCTCCTCGTACGAGCACTCGAGGATTGCCTGGGGTGCGAGGAGGCTCTTCGCGAGGCGGACTGTGTTCATGTTACAGGAGCTGAGGAGCAGGGCTCGTCGTTTGCCTGGATCAGTTACATCATTGTAGGCGAGGTAGCAGGTCAGTTGGTCTGTCCACGAGTCCCAGAGTTCGGGATGGGCTGGATTGAAGATCTCCAGATTCCCTCGAGCGGAGGTCATGGCTTAGCGTGGAGTGGGGAGTCTCCTTGACGTGGTGCGCAGTGCTGCTTGGGAGCAGTGCGAGGCGTGGTTGCGTTGGGTGGAACGAAGCTCGGTGCTGCTCCTTTTATTTTTACCCAGAGACTCTCAAATGGCTAAAGAAGTGTGCTGACTGGACTTATCGTCTTGAGAGGTATGCTGTCTACTAGGTGCACACATCCAGGATGTGACGAGAAGGGTAGGAAGACTCATCAAGCCCACAGATTATTATCCATTCTTGCTCTTTCATGTGGGAAGAAATTACACTGCCCAGCACAACCCAGAACATATTAAAAGAGACCTTGTGGCTCCGGGTAAAAAAGTGAAGGACCTGGGAGATGGTATGCACCTCACAAGGATAGGAAAAAATGTGTTCGGAAACAGCCTTGCAAGGGTAAACTGAAGTCGATTGAAGGTGGAAAGCACAATGTTGTTCAAGGCCTTATCCTTCCCAACCAGCAACACCATTCAGGGTACCATGTTCTTTTCACATTTGTTTGCTGTTTGCTGTACACTGTGGTATGGATTTTGTAGGTCAATGCATGGGATGTTAAAAAGGGAGTCCTACCCTGCATCTATGAATTAGATCTGACCAGTTGGTTTCATTTCCTCTCTACTTATTGAAGTTTAAAATTTCTAGAGAAACATCAGACAAGGGCTAGGCAGAGCCCAAAATATGCCCTTGGATTCAGGGAAGAGGGTTTCAGTGATGACATTTCTATGGCATCTGCCCTGAATGTTCTGGGTGTCTAATCCTCTCCTTGTAGTGACTTCACAGTTCATTTAGCCCAGACTCGTGCAGAGAAGTACTAGCCTGACAATTCCCTTAATCGAAATGTTCCTGCTTGTACTAAGACAGCACCTTTCATGAAAAAGCTTTGTCCATCTTAAAAGTGAGTTCATAAAGAATTGAGACATGTGATGGCAGTCATTAAAGAAAGGAGGAATGAAAGCCAGTTTGTGAAGTCCTGTCTCCGCGGTCTCAGGAGGGCAACTGCCAAGCACAGTCAAGGAAAAGATCTGAGACCAGCCATCTGTATGTGCAGTCCATCTACCATGTGTGCTCTGAGGAGGCTGAACCATATGAGGCAAGACAGCAAAGGTGAAATCCACTAAGGCATCCTACTTTATTGCCATGGCAACCCCACCCTGATGAAAAGAAGAAAAACAAAACATCTTTAGGAGAAGCAGAAAAAAAGCAGCGCTATCTACCAAGGGAGTCAAGGGGAAGAGATGCACTTTAAGGAAGAAGAGCTTGACATTTCTACCGTTTGGTGACTTCCCAGAACAAAAGTCGGGGCTTCAACTTTTTCAGTGAGAACATATTGTACTGGTTGAATTATTCAGCATGTTTCGAGCCTGAGTTCTGGATGATAAGTGAAAGCTGTAGCCAGAGATTAGAATCATTAGAGGCACAAGAAGAGGTCAGAGTCTTATTGTTGTCGTTTTTTTCCTTGATTCTATTCGACATATCTGTGACCTCTTTTGCACAGGCAACTTTCCCTTAAATTAGATCACTTGCACAAGCACTCCAATTTCAAATGGCCTGGAGAAGGACCATCTTCCTCCTCCAGCAGATGCCTACTAGGATGATTTGTCCACTAAAGATGTCACTCCCACCTAAATTTGACACCAGACAGTTATTTTAAACTTAGTTAGACACTAAATTGGAAGTTGGTTCTGCAGTTATGCCAATTTATAAAAAAATATATATAATCTGAACATGGTGGGTAGAAGTACACATACAAACTTTTGTTGCTGTATCTTCTGGGGACCTGCAAGACAAACACTTCCCACCTGCAAAGAGGCAGCTATAGAAAAGGCGTAAACAGCCCAGGTGCACCCAAAATAGAGAGTTGACCACTTTTGAACTTGCCCCCTTAGCTGGCACATTAACAACTGTTTTGATTTTGTAGCAATTATATTTGTCCCCATGCAGTGAACTGCTTTTCCTGCTAATTCCCTGAGAATCAAACAGCCATTAACAATGTAGGTACAAATCAGGCTGTTCTGGCCACTTGGCAACACTAACAGTTTACCATAGGGTTGCCAGATCCCCTTGTCACTTTGGCGGGGGGATTTGCGGGGTGTTCTGGGGTAGGTGGGGATGCCTCCAAGCCCAGACCCCAAGAGTGACCATCTGTTTGACCACCCCTCTCCTCCTGCCTAATTTAAAGGACTTCAGCTAATCAGCGGGGACTACGTGGCCTGCAAACCAGCTGGAGGGCCCTTTAAATCTAGCAGGAGGGAGGGAGGGAGAGGGGTGGTTGCAGGCTGCACACTTGGCTCACAAAAATACCCTTTGTGGTCCCTGCCAATTAGCTGAAGCCCTTTAAATCGGGTAGGAGGGGAGGGAGAGGGATGGCCAGGTGGGTGGTGGCTCTTGGGGGCAGGGCTTGGGGGCAGAGCTTCCTG
>NW_015169180.1:9420-14962 GCF_001447785.1 Gekko japonicus | reverse complement strand
CTTTGGCGGGGGGATTTGCGGGGTGTTCTGGGGTAGGTGGGGATGCCTCCAAGCCCAGACCCCAAGAGTGACCATCTGTTTGACCACCCCTCTCCTCCTGCCTAATTTAAAGGACTTCAGCTAATCAGCGGGGACTACGTGGCCTGCAAACCAGCTGGAGGGCCCTTTAAATCTAGCAGGAGGGAGGGAGGGAGAGGGGTGGTTGCAGGCTGCACACTTGGCTCACAAAAAGACCCTTTGTGGTCCCTGCCAATTAGCTGAAGCCCTTTAAATTGGGTAGGAGGGGAGGGAGAGGGATGGCCGGGCGGGTGGTGTATCTTGGGGGCGGGGCTTGGGGGCAGGGCTTCCTGCACTGACCAGCTGGCCAGGGGCAGATTGAAGCCCCCAGAAGTCGGGGAACCCCTGCCTGGACCTCGGGACTGGCAACCCTAGTTTAAAAATGGCAGATGATTCTGGTGTATGCAGTAGAAGACATTGGCCTTCTTATCCCTGAAAATGATTGAGTAATTGGTGTTGTTTGTGATAGGAGTGTTCCACATCAGTTACCTTCTAAGAGCCTCATAAGGCTCCCATACTGAATACTTGATAACCATGCTCTACCAGAAAAGTATACATAGCACTCATATTCATTTATTTCACACATACCATTCCTTCTCTTAGGAGTTATTTATCCCTTTTCATGTTCATAATAATTCCATGAGGTGGATCAGGTTCCAAGCTAGAGAACAGTTGAGGTTTGATGCATGAGCAGGGGTTGAACCTGGTTTTCTTAGCCCCTCTAATGCTTTAATAATTAATAAAAACGGTGATCCTCAAGGTCAAAACAGTTGAGCCATGAGATCTGTGGGTGATTCAGATCTCCTAAGCTAAAAACACACACAACAAAACAACGACAACAACTACAACAAACTGGCTGGGTCCCTGATTTGCTTTGGGGCCACAATCCTTTCCTCAGGCATTATTGGAGGATGTTTATGGATAGGACATTTTGAAGAACATTAATTCACAGGGTCTCCATAAGGTGCAAGTGACTCGATGACACTTACACACACACACATTTTCATCCCCCTTTCTCACTGCAACAACACACGGGTTGTATGTATGTTTTCCACAGTGGAGTAAATGAACAACACCTCAAGGGAACCACTGGGGGATAAGGAAGGAAAAACAGGGTTGCCAACTTCTGAGCTGGACATCTCCCAGACTTACAACTGATCTCTAGGCTACAGAGATCAGTTATGATGGAGAAAAGGCTGCTTTGGAGAGTGGGCTCTGTGGCATTACACCCCACTGAGATCCTCCCCCTCCCCAAGCCCTGACCTGCCCAGGCTGCAAATCTCCCCAAATTTCCAGGAATTTCCCTCTTGTCGCTACCCTCATCACATCCTTGGCTCTGGATGGACACATGACTGTACATCATCAAAGAAGTACCTCCACTGGATCATGGGACATGCCAATAAAACCTAGGCACTTTTAACTGTTAGTACTGGTTTTGTGTTCTCACAATGATTGGGCGGTGACAGTTAGATAAAGAGTAGGGCTTCCCTCGCTAAATTAGTTTGTAGCCTTGTAACAAAGCATCTGTTTTATTCTGTTGCTGTTAAATTGAATCACATTCAGTAAATCTTAGGGGGAAAGAAATTTCTTTATTACAGCAATCAGCCAGAACTATATCCCTGAATATACTGCAAGTGTTTAGGACCATATTCTTCTCCTCATTACACTGATGGAAAAGGAAGAGTATCTTTGTTAATTGCATTGGTGTTTTATTGCTCTTTGAAATTTAAGAGCCCAATTCTGGTCATGTGGGATGGGGAGAAACCAATAGAATACTATGAGGAATTCTGCTGCGTTTGTCTTTTGTCTTAGATTTAATGCCATGTGATATAAGACCTTCTCAGACATCACATCTGGGGGTATTCAGCCGTGTGTACCAGGAGCTTGTGGTACTCACAATCTTCACTATCCTCATTGTTGCCATTTTGTCTGAATAGTGCACCATGCATACTGTCCAGTTTCAATATATGCTACATGAAATGCTGATTTTTGAGATCTCATGTTTGTGCATACCAAAACTGGGAAATAGGCATAGTGCCCTATTCAATCCATATGGCAACCGCCAGGGGTCATTTCGTAGAAAAAGAGGTGCAGGAGCTCATTAGAATAACTTATTAGCATAACTTGTTTGCATATGCCACACCCCCTGACATCACCGAAAGTGTGTCAGAAGGCAACACCCACTGCTCAGGCTCCACTGGACTGTTTTGGATGGCTAGCTATTGGGGGGGGGAATGTGCAGATCTGCCCTCACAGAGGAGGGAGAGCTCGTACCTGAAGGCAGGCCAGGGGGGGCTCTGCAACTTACTTGGTTGCTTCTTGCTTCTTGTAACCCGACTGAGGGCTGCTGGGAGCAGGGGGTGGGGCTTGTTGCATGTGCCCGCCCCCTGGGCTCCTTACTGCTGGAGCTCCGGCCCTGTGCGCTCCCGCAGGAAATGACCCCTGGCAACCGCATATTGGAAGGATCGTGGTAGTGTGTGCTCCCAGTATGAATCTCCCCCAACAAAACATTTGGAAAGGACTATATAAATCAACATTAGTAATATAAAACCCACTTTTTCAAAGTTAGCTTAATAGTGCTTTTTAAGCAGAGTTAACACCCTTGTGAGTCCATTGAAGTCAAAGGTCTTAGAAGGGTGTAACTGCTTAGGACTGCACAGTTCATATGTAGTTACAGAAGTACACAGTGGTTACAGGAAAATGCAATAGAAAAACCTGCATGCATTGTCCCCTGATTTATAGTGGCTGAGCCATATGCAAACGTCTCCACAGGATTGGACTGGAGGTCACAGATCCATCTCACTAGCTGCAATTAGGGTTGCCAGGCCTGCTCTTGAAAATCCCAGGAGTATTTGAGGGCAGGGCTGAGGGAGGAGGAGTGTTGTGCGACACTTCAGGAATTTCCCTATTGCAAAAGCCATAAAGGACTGAAAGCTTTGTGGATGTGGCAAACCAAAGTGATGTTACCACATCTGCAATATCATCCCCCATTTTGTCATGATGCAAGACTGGGCAGAGTGGGAGAGAGGAAGTGGGGGAGGATTGCCATGGCAGGCAGCCTGGGAAGCCTAGCTGCTGTGTTTTCCTCTGGTGTCAGCAGCCTTCCTCTGTGACAAGAAGCTCTCCTGCTTACAGAAGAACCTTGTGAATCAAGGTAAGGCCCTCTGTGCCTAGATAAAGTGCTGCTATTCATGGAGCAGTTCTGTGGGATCCAGCTTGTCGTTTTTAACACGTTACCACAAATGTTGGGAAAGTATCAGGAATTAAGCACATCTGTAGTATCATGACCAAAGGGCTGAGGTACAAACCCAAACACCCCTGGTTCAAATCTAGCTTCTAAAAATAACGTGAACTCACCCAGTTAACCAAAGGAATCAAGAAGAAAGACAAACTGTGTATAACAGTGCTAATAAAGTCCGATAATTTTCAATCTGTACAAAAAGTAACTGAAAAACCAATAAATAATATATCAAGATATAAAAATATTGGGTATTGTTTTTTATTCCTTCAATGAAGTCTCCAGATTACAATCTTCATTTTGGATATCTTCCTCCATAATATCATACTAATAAATAAGCTAAATAAAATAACATATTAATAGCCAATTTTTAAGAAGTTTTTGACTAATTGCAAAGCAGGTTGGACAACAGAAATAATAACATATTGTTAATTGTCAGGTTCAAAATCTCAGAATACTTCAGTCAACTTCTGTTTTCTATAAGAATGACAGGTAAAGGTCTTAACAATGTTGATTTACAGTTATATAAACATACATAGATAGTACAACCAACACAAATTACAAACTCACCATTTAAAGTTGATAACAAAGTTTTAGAGAACGTTACAAAATTTCATAAAGCGGGACACCAGTATCTTATTATACAAGGAACTTCTCTCTGTGCTGCTCATCTGGTCTTGCCTCAGCATGAACTGACTGGCATCAGCCATAAAATAGAGACGCCATCTCCGTGTAGTCAAATCTAGCTTCTTCCACAAACATTCTAGGTGGCCTCAGTTTCTCTGGCTCAGGAACAAGCCATTCTCCATCTTCAGTATGTGGATTAGTATCTATCACTTATTGTATTAGGGTTACTGAGACAATATAAATGAACCTCTTTAAACACTCATCATATAAATGATAAGTATTGTTAAAGTGACTATCAACTTTCATTCTTATGTAGAGAAAATGGCCATTTAGAAGCACAGCACAGATCAAAAATGTATAATCAATGGAACGAGCTCTGTGCTACAAAATACAGTACTAAAAAAGAGAAAACAATTTCTTGAAAGAGCCACTGTAGTCTGCTGAGGAAAATATGAACTATAAGAATTGTTCAGTCACATATTTAACATGATAAACTGAAAGAATAGTGCTGGTCTATTAAATAAATTGCATAATGGGTCTCAGAGCTGTTACATTCTACTAGGGATGGGCATGAACTCATTCCTGGCTCGCACACACATGCGCACATGTGCACACACGCCTCTCAAGTCTATCTGTTCTTGCAGACAGCTCTGATGAAGCCAGGATTGCATGCAATGATTCCAAGAGGCAATTCCCCTTGGTGTAGTGGTGGGAGAACCAGGTTTGATTCCCCACTCCTCCACTTGCACCTGGCTGGATGACCTTGGGCAAGCCATAGTTCTGACAAGAGCTGTCCTTGAAAAAGAGCAGTTTCTGTCAAGAGCTCTCTCAGCCCCACCTACCTCACAGACAGTGTTCCCTCTAAGCTGAGTGAGTGTGAGCTAGCTCACAGTTTTTTAGCCTCCGGCTCACACATTTTTGTCTTCGCTCAGGAAGGATGGCTCCAGAGCAAACTAATGTATGCAGTAGCCAAATTGCTTGCTCACAACTTTAATGCCAGTAGCTCACAAAGTAGAAGTTTTGCTCACAAGACTCCACACCTTAGAGGGAACATTGCTCACAGGGTGTCTGTTGTGGGGAGGGGAAGGGAAAGGAGTTTGTAAGCCGCTCTGAGACACCTTTGGGTACAGAAGGGCGGAGTATAAATCCAATCTCTTCTTCTTCTTTTGCAAGAATCTTTTTTTTAAAGCAGGGTGTGGAAAAGTGGGGAGGAGCACAAGATCCCTTTCTCTTAAAACAAAAGCACACGTTGAAGCCTCCCCCCCCCCAACCAGTATCTACTGGCAGAAAGTTTTTACGAAAACACATTTTTAAGTCCCATTCTGTACCTCCCTGGCAGTTCCCTGCCCCCACCTCCCTTTCTCCCCTTTTCCAGTCTGTTCTGCTGGAATGAGAGAAAAGATGAGGCAAAGTTAGAGTGAGAGAGTAGAGAAACTGGGCCGGTCAACAAAACAGATTTCAGCATGACTAAGAACAACAAAAATCACAATAGTAAGGGAAGGGAACTTTGATCCTTGTGAAATCACATTTTTGCACCTTGTTCTCTCCTTCCTTCCTTCCTTCTCCAGCCCCCCCCCCCCCTTTGGACTTGGTGTTTTCTCTAAAGGCTGGCAGGGTGTC
>NW_015169180.1:0-9397 GCF_001447785.1 Gekko japonicus | reverse complement strand
ACTGTGTTTGGCTGCGTTGCGGGGGGGGGGGGAAGAGGGAGTTTTACTGCAGAACTGTGAGGGGCTGTTCCTGGTGAGAACTAGGGCTCTATAACCATTCATTCCTCAAACTGAGATCCAGGTAATGGATGGAAACGGTAAGGCAGGAGGAAGGGGGTTGGGAATAGAGAGGAAAGAGGGGGTTCCTACCATATTTAGGAATGGAAGGAGTGGAGGAAACCCTTTGAATGAGTCCAGGAGAAAAGATCCAGCAATGAGTAGTAGGAGGAATACAGTGTAAATAAAAATAGGTTTTGTAAAGTGGGGAGGAGACAAGCAATTCCTGAGGACCAGGAGCACTGCAACTTTTCCTGCAATCATCTTTTTTCCCCCCTGATGAGCCAGGCAGATGAGGGGGAGGGGGGGCCAGGTTCAGCAAGCAGCCTCCTGGACTGGGCAGCCAGGAAGGAAGCCGGCGGCCACCCAGGACCATGGGGGAAGGGGGGAAGAAGTGGCCAGCAGCTGGGTCAGGTGCACCTTGCACTGAGGGAAAAACCCGTGGGCTGCAGGCTAGAAAATAAATGGAGTGCAGCCTACAGGGAACCTTCCTCCCCAGCCCAGCTTGTATTCACACACAGACACACCGCCTGCCTCCCCCAGCAGCACTGGCCACTACAGACCTTTGAGGACTGCCAGGCTGCGCTGCTGGGAGAGAAGGAGGCTGCCCGCTCCCATCCCTCCCCGCATACACACACACCTGCCCGCCTCCCCCGACAGCTCGCTCTCTTCAGCTGCCTGTCCCTCGATGAGGCTGGTTCTCCTTCCTTGCTGGCCTCGACTTGTTTGGCTGAGCTCCAAGGTTTTCTGAGGGCTGCTGCAAGCCCCACACCCTGGGATCCTTACTGCAGGAGCATCGCTCCTGTGAGCTTCTGCAGGAAATGAGCTCTGGGTGTTTCCAAGACTGGAGAATGTTAGAAGAGAAGGGCAAGCCTCAGCCTCTGGGGGGGAGGGGGTTGCAAACAAATCAGTGAGATAGACAGGCAAACTGTGGCTTTTCTACCTGTTTACTCTCCTATCACTGTCCTTTAAGGACGATTGATAGATTACAGGGAAATTGCCTTTCCACTTTCTGTTCTGCCCTCTCACACCACCTTCTCTCTCTTCTTTCACACACATCCATGATGGAGGGTGGATGTCTCTCTGTATCCGGACCCATCCAAGGTAGTTTAGATTAGTTCTGTCTCTCTTAAGCTTCACTATCTAGAATGTAGTTCCTAAATAAAAGGACTATTATTGAAGTTGAAAAGTGGCTCTGTGTAACTTTGTAATTCTGTTAGCACACTGAGAACAAAGGGCGTATACTGCATGTAGCCTAGTGCACTCTGCTAAGTTTGAGATGGGACACTGGATTAACTAACCAGTCATTCCTAGCAGAGAATTCCACCACCCCATTGCCTTGGAGTTTTATAAACAGTTTAACTGAGTGGACACAGTCGGTCTGGAAATGTATCCATTTATGAACCACCACAAACCACTACAAACAGCACCAAAGTTCATGGAATGTTCTTGCTGGGTGCCCTTCCATGAACATTGCTTCATGAACCACAAACTGTCAAAATTCATGACAAACTTTACTCTGTGAGCTAGTTCATGCCCATCCCTACACTCTACTTGGTAAATAATAAACATTTTAAAATGCTCCAAGTATTTTTGTAAACAGTTAAGCAAAATAGTCTTAAAGAAAACTATCAAATGTATTTCCAGGCAGGTTCACAGTGGTGTTTTCTGCCTTTCTCATTCTTCAGAAAACCTGTGATTTATATTGACTATGGATAAGCTTTATGCTGGATCTAGTTACCTGTTTGTTTTAGATTTTGAACTGTTTATCCCTTCAGATTTAGGGTAACAATAGATTTGTTTAAAATAAACAATATATAATCTTAGAAAAACATAAAACACCCTAGTTAGTGTTGCTGTAATTCTTATTTCTGTGTTTTTGACCTTCAATAAACCTTGAGTGTGGAACCCCCATTTCAAAACTGAGTTTTGTATGAACTCTTTTTGCTTATCTTGAATTTCTTCTGATGCTTCTCCCAAGTTGAAACTCCAAATTTACCTCAAAATGTTACTTTCAGGTATAAAATAATGAGCATCTCTAGCCTCAGATCTTATCAGCTGTTCTGACTAGGTGGAGAATATTTTTGGGCTCTCAACAGGACATCCAGTGCTTGTGCAGTACAGATTAACAACTTCCATTTTTTGCAAGTTCAAGGTATTAAGCACTTGTAAAAAAAAGTCCTCTCTCATGGATCACTGCCTTGACGTGGTGTGAGGGTGCTTGCGTGGTTCGATGAGGCTGTGGGCTATGCCGTGGAGGGCCACCCAGGATGGACAGGCCACAGTGGAGAACTCAGACAAAACATGATCCACTGGAGAAGGAAATGGCAACCCACTCCAGTATCTTTGCCTAGAAAACCTCATGGACAGTAACAAAAGGCTAAAAGATACGACGCCAGAAGATGAGCCCCTCAGGTTAGAAGGTGTCCAATATGCTACTGGGGAAGAGCAGAGGGCAAGTACAAGTAACCCCAGAAAGAATGAAGCAGCTGGGCCAAAGCTGAAAGGACGCTCAGCTGTGGATGTGTCTGATGGTGAAAGGAAAGAACAATACTGCATAGGAACCTGGAATGTAAGATCTATGAATGAAAGTAAGTTGGATGTGGTCAAAAATGAGAAAAAAAGAAGTGGATGGCAAAGAATGAGATGGTTAGACAGTGTTATTGATGCAACGAACATGAAATTAAGAAAACTCTGGAGGATGATGGAAGACAGGAGGGCCTGGCATGATGGGGTCCCTGGGGTCGTGAAGAGTCAGACTTGACTGTGTGACTGAAAAACAACAGTAAAAATGTCATGATTTAAACTCTCTCTCTCGCTTTCTTTAGTTTATGATTTGTTTTTCCCAAGCAAATTTTCCAAATTCACCTCAAGATTTCATTTTAGGTGAAATACCAGAACAATTTTTTGGTAAACTGCCTGGAGGCAGTTATAGTACACTGTGAGATCAGAATCCTGTCCTTTTAAACAATGGTGTCAATCTTCCAGCAGACAAGATTATAAAAATGTCCATCTAAGTAATATTATTGTTGATCTTCTTACATCCTGATTAGTACAAATTTTGAATATTTAGGGAGCCACCCTAAGCAGGTGTGCTCATAACTACATCTGATTTTGCTTACTGGTGCTTACTCCCAGGAAAGTGTTCTTAGGATTGGAGCCTTAGGGAGGTTGGATTCATGCTCAAAAATTCACAAAGGAATTACTAAGTATTCATTTACCAAGTTGATTATTTGTATTAGGTTTGTATTATTTTATTGCCTTACATATTACATTTTAATGGCTTATATCATTTTTGTTGACCACTGTACTGAACTCAATTTTATGATAAACAGGTTTATGAGATAACATTGAAAGAGTGGGAGATTTCAGCATTTCCATCTATTTATCACAGTAGTTTAAAAATAATAATAATTGTCCTTTGCATTTTTCTCCTTTCTAAAATAATTTTAAAAGCATGTTTTGTAACCCTGCTGAATTTATTGGGGGGAGGCACCAAACAAGAACTGTGATTTATATTCCCCATCCAAACATTCTTTGTTGTTTCCTTTAGCTTTAAGGAGCTGGGGAAAAAACTGGAAGCAAGTTTACTGCATCTACCACATAAAATGCAATAAATTAACAAGCCAACGAAAACTGATTGCTATCCACCACTAACAAGCACTCTGTTATCTAATGGGCCAGAACCAAGTTGTTTGTTGCTAATGTTCGTACAGGCTGGGAACAGCTAAATTCACTGAGTCAAACTCTGCCTTTTGATGTAAATTAGAGTAAGTTGGTTTCAAAGCATTTAATTTGCTCAGAAGCTGAGGTAAAAACACATTACTACTTCAGCATGCAGGATAAATGTTTGTCATTACTGGAAGAATGGTGATGAATATCTGCTGTACAGAAGGTTAGTAAGCACTGATACAGACATAACTGTAGCCAACTAGTTCACTCAAATAATAGTTCATTTGAGTGCTTTCATGTGAACAGTGTAGTGCCAGAAGAGTCCATTTATATACAGGATTTCTCCTTCAGAATCAGAAATATTGGGCAGACACTCCTGGATTACATGCTCTAAGCAATCTGAAAATTGCTCCTCAGTATATTCTGCAACAGTGCAACAATCTGACGTTGCATGCTGCTGCTCTCCCTTGCCCATGCTCATGTTCAGAAGTGCAAATGAAATGTGCAAAGAAAACACCATTCTACCGAGGGTAGCAGTGTTCCAGTGTAAAACAAAACCAAAGCTTAACCTTTCTCTTTAACTCAAAGACCTCTGGTCCCATTGATCTCCTGATGACGTCATTGGAAGCATGGTGTGCCCTGACATCTTTTTTACTCCAATTACTCCTCTGCTACCATCCATAAGACTCATTATCACCCCTTCTGCTTCCCTGTCCCTCAAAACAGATGGTGACAGTAGTAATAAAGAGGACTCATAGAGTGAAACTTCCATTAGTTATTGTTGTGGTAGTGTTCAGTGTCATGATTCAAAGAAAATATAGATCCCGTCTGAGCTCATTACAAATCAGGCCCGGTCTTTTTAGATGACCAAACCCTGTTCAGAATGGAATCTCTCCCATGCCATCTTAGACTTCTCTGCTGTGAAAACACCTCAGGAGAGCCGCCCCATTTCCTTTCCTACTCAACTTATATGATTGTGATGGGGAGGTCTCTTAGTGGTGTCTCCATTAGCCTTGAAACTCTTACGGGAGCTTCCAGAGCATCAGGATTCAGGAAATACTTTTACCATAGCTCCTGAGGCCCTGAGTACTACTGTACCAGCATCTGAGGCTAATAAAAGCCCTGCCAAAAGGCCTTTCCTTTAACTGTCTCTGTCAGGTAACTTTGGGAAGGAAGGAAAGAGGTAAGTCTACCGGCATTATCTGAAGGCACTGATATATTCATCATTGAAGAAATGATGGTCCATAGGAATAGATGTATACTCTAAATTACATAGTAAAAGCCTTGACTTATAGTCTGTATCAATATATTGGTATTTTTAAAGCATCATTGTACTTGCTTCCAATTGTATCCCTGTTAAGCACCTGCCGATATCATCTTGATTAACCAGTAGTCACAACCATTTGTTGCTATCTGTTTCCTTGGAGATAACCCCATAAAGCTGCCAAACTGGTTCAGCCCAATTAAGGACAGTCTGCCAAAATACTTCTTTTACATGTTAATAGGGCTTTCATCCAAGCTATAGCAGTTGCAGATTATATAGAGCTCTGACAGATAACCATGGTGATGAGCAAGTCACTGATACCTTGAGAGATACATGCTGAACTGCAGCATGTTTGCAGTCAAGGAGGTACATGGCAGAACAAAGAATTTGGTACAGTGAGACCACAAGATACAGTTCTAAATGGAGTGACAAGACCCTGTCTCTAAAAAAAGAAAGAAAGAAAAGGAAGGGTCTGGATTTGTACACTATAAAACAAAGACCTATGACAAACAGCAAACAGCAAACAGCATCAGTATTCAGATTTCTGATGGACACAATGATATTCTCTCCTAAATGAAATTCACATCTCAGATGAGGTCAGAGCTCAATGTGAGTTCACATACTTTGTATGGGGCAGAAGGCCCCAGGTTCAGTTCCTGACATTGTGGATAATACAGCTATGACAGATCTCTGCCTCAGACCATAGAGTGATGATTTTCAGCCTGTTCCAGAAACCCCAGGGGTCTTTGGAAGCTTAAGGTATTTCTCAGTGAAAGGATAAGTAGTGATAGGCACACTTCTCTGAAAGACAGCTTGTTATCCACAGTACCTTACTGTCTGCTAGAAGCCAGCTTGTCTTCTGTAACCAAATGCTAATACCGTTTGTGTAAATGGAAAGATATCTTCAAATTGCAAACCATAAACTATTTTACTGAATGGAACCCTGAATCACCTGACAGTCTTCCTAAAACATAGATTCGGCTCGAACAATAAGCCATGACCAATACTCAGAAGGCAAACATTGCTATTCCAGAATTCCTGATTCTCTGTTTCACATACCTCAGCCTGTTCTGCTTTATTAAGCACCCTCAAGTTCGCAATTTGCCACTTGGTATGGGTGAATTCCCACGTGATGTGACAATGGAAACCAGATGTCTCCTTCAATTGTGGTTGAAGCCAGAGTGGGTTAAATAAAAACAGAATTCTCTGCGGATGAATATTTAAATGAGAACTACTTTGCCCATCACTAAAATATGAGTGCGACATGCCATTTCTTTAGTGCAATGCTGCACAACTGTTTATGCCTGAAGCAAAGTGTAAGGTGACAGTCCATAAGGAAAGTTTTGCCATTGGTGTTCTGCATTGTCATGCATGCTTCCCCCCCCTTTTTGCTGGAAGGCAGCATTAATCTGACATTACATCTCAGAAAGCTAATTTTAGGGTGGACCAGGTAAAAATCAGTAATTTAAACCCTAGCAACTGTGGAGTTATACAGAGAGAAGCAACCAAACCAGGTTAAAATAGTCTATCTCCAGCCAGGAATGCTCAAATCCTGCAATAGTGAATCTCCTCAAATCAAAAAAATGAGCATCTAAAGGATAAAATTAAGGTCAAAGTGAACCCTAGTAGAGAAAAAAAGACAATAATTGCTGGTGTGACCTTGGGTCAGTCACAAGTTATTTCAGAGTTGTTCTACCAAGAGCAGTTCTCAAAGAGCTCTCTCAGCCCCACCTACCTCATAGGGTGTCTGTTGTAGGGAAGTGCTGCACAACTGTTTATGCCTGAAGCAAAGTGTAAGGTGACAGTCCATAAGGAAAGTTTTGCCATTGGTGTTCTGCATTGTCATGCATGCTTCCCCCCCCTTTTTGCTGGAAGGCAGCATTAATCTGACATTACATCTCAGAAAGCTAATTTTAGGGTGGACCAGGTAAAAATCAGTAATTTAAACCCTAGCAACTGTGGACTTATACAGAGAGAAGCAACCAAACCAGGTTAAAATAGTCTATCTACAGCCAGGAATGCTCAAATCCTGCAACATTAAATCTCCTCAAATCAAGAAAATGAGCATCTAAAGCATAAAATTCTTGTCTAACCACCCTGCACAGTCCTGATTGTGGTTACACAGACACATAATTTACTTTTTAAAAAAACTCAAAAGATTCAGCCAGGGAACACTCAGCCTCTCATCTGTTTTAATTGTAAAGCCTGTCTAAGTTCCAAAATGAGGGCAGAAGTTCTGAGTGTTTCAACATGGAACTTCCCTAACCAGGTATAAAGATACGTGTAAAACAATTTGATTTTTAAAGGCCATGCAAGTGACGAATGCAGAACTCTGTCCTTGCCCAACACTCTCTGTTTTCAGATTCCCTTCATAGGGATACTGGAAGCAACTGACTGGAACAAAACTGTTGTCTGTGGGGTCAAAGGCTGCGGGGAGAGAGCAGTGGGCACAGGAAGTCTTCAATGTCCCTTTTGCTGTTAAAATTAGACTCCCACTAAGACGCTGAACTGCAGGCTGTGGGAGGTCAGTAGTTCAGCAGTTCGAGACCTGGGTGCCGCAAGACGGAGTGAGCTCCCATCTCTAGTTCCAGCTCCTGCCAACCTAGCAGTTCGAAAGCAAGAAATTGCAAGTAGATAAATAGGTACCACTTCGGTGGGAAGGTAACAGCGTTCCGGCACAGGAAGTCTTCAATGTCCCTTTTGCTGTTAAAATTAGACTCCCACTATCTATGGGAAGCAGCATTTCTTTTGTTAAATGTACTTAATTGTTGCCATCATATCTAGTTTGCAGTACAGAGGATTTTGGCCTTGGGACAGAGAGAGAGAGAGAGAGAGAGAGAGAGAGAGAGATATTTACAGTACAACCATAAGCAGTGTTCCACCGTTTCAGCCCATTGCCTTCAGTGGACACTGAAGGGTGTGTAGTTGCACATCGCGGAAGACAATTGTAATCTCGAGGAGATAGTAGTGAAGGACAAGTTCCTTCCTCACTGCTTAGATCGCTCTGTGACTACACCAAGCTGGAAGGGGTTAATGGTGCAAGGTTTTTCTCTAAATGCACTTTTGGTAGTCAGGGGAGTGCCTACCAGTGTTGGAATGTGGGGGATGCCTCATCTTCTGACCTTGGAGTGGACTCCAGCTCAAGGCTGGGCAAAAGATTGGTCCCCCTCTCAAAGTGTAATGTATAAATGGGGGGGGGGCAGTGCTGAGCACTTTGGCTGACACCTAGGAATTGACCCACTGCTATTGTTGGGGTTCCCACAGCTGAAAGGGATGTGGGTATAGCTCTTTATTATTCTCTGTTTATGCTAGTGATTAATGGACAATAAAACTGTTTTAATGAACAATAAAACTGTTTTCCTTCTATCACTGGTGTGTGCATTGCTCTAACATAAAGGCTCACTTTTCCTTGATGATGCCTGCTGGCACTGGTATTCCGACACTGCCTGCCTCTAAATGTGGAGGTTTCCTTTCATTGCCATAGCTACTGGCTAGTACATGGCTAGTACTACATGGCTAGTACCTATTCACTATCTAATCCCCCTCTAAATACCTGTGGCCATCACTACATCCTCTGGCAGCAAATTCCACATTTTAACCACTTGTGCACAAACTGGGTGGTACTTTCCATGTGTGGAGGCACCATAGCTTCTGTCTCCATCACTCCTGCCTTGCCTTACAGTGTGTAAGCAAAGCCTTTCTTCCCTGGCTGAGGGCACATACTGTCCCGGACAATGGAAGAGCTCAGTTGTTATACAGAAACCCGAAAGCCATTCCCAAGCCACTGAGATGGTTCAGCTGCTGGCAAAAAAGGTGGAAACACTAAACCAGAAATGTCAGTCAGAATGATAGTATTTGTAGATAGTCATCTGGCAGGATAGTGCCTCTGTTATGCACATTGCTCACTTCCTTCATTGCCACAGCTTTTCCCATCTCCAAATGTCTGACATAATTCTAACCTGATTATGAAGTGCAGGAGTGCTGAGAAGGCTTCCTTCCACACCCGAACATCAGAAATAATTCAGTTTGGATTGGAGATCTGAAGTGTATATTTTCATGTTGGATCACAGTGAAGTTCCTACTGTACCTCTCTCCTTGGGAACAAGTATATTATCGAAAAAAGAGTAATGGGACCTCTAAAAGATTTGAGATATCTTCCCACAGACACTAAATAAGCTAAGATACACGTTGCATATGCTTTTTTTTCATGTCATTTTTAGTCACAGTTTTGGGTTCCTTTTTTTTTTTTTTTTTTTTAAGAGGATTAGTGTTAACCATTGATCTTCTAAAATCCAGTTTGATGCCATGGCTTTCCAGTCTGCTATATCGTTCATGCCATAACCCTCCCTTCCTAGCTGCTAGTTC
>NW_015169179.1:1345806-1349959 GCF_001447785.1 Gekko japonicus | reverse complement strand
CCTTCCTCTTCCTCCTTCCTCTTCCTCTTTCTTCTTCCTCTTTCTTCTTCCTCCTTCTTCTTCCTCTTTTTTCTGTAGCAGTAGAAAAGAGCAAGGGTCCAGTAGCACCTTAAAGCTCATACCCTGCCACAAGTTTTATTAGTCTTTAAGGTGCTACTGGACCTTTGTTCTTTTCTATAAACCAATAGGTTTAATTGAAACTAATCTAGATTTTTCAACTAGTTGAGGTCTACTTTTAAAGGCAAACACCTGAAAATGGCCACAGAGAACAGACTTGGAGCAATAGATATCAAGAAAATATTTCTTCCTGGTACAAAATCTAGGACGTATTCAGGTTTTGGACATAATGGCACAATATGGCTTGCTGCCTTCAAGGCTTGTTTGTGCAGTCATGTCAAAGCTTTAAAATGAAAGCAAAACTCTTTTCTGAGCCTTCCCCAAAAGTTAAATATGTTTAGTGTGTATGTTTGTTACATGCCATCACACTGCTTCTGACTTATGGTAACCCTATGAATCAGTGAGCAGACAAGACTCACTGGAAGAGACAATAATGCTAATGCTAAGAAAAGTTCAAGGAAGCAGGAAAAGAGGAAGACCCAACATGAGATGGATTGACTTAGTGAAGGAAGCCACAGATTTCAGTTTGCAAGACCTGACCAAGGCTGTTAATGATAGTACATTTTTGAGGTAACCTCATCTGCTATTTGCAAGAACTGGGCCTTGGACAGAAGCAGTCCACATGATGAACACATAGTACAAGTGTTGTACTCCATTGAAATGGAATATATGCACCTGTAATTCTGAATCATCCTGTAAGCCACCCTGCAGATGTCAAGTGTCAAATCAGAAATATTATCTTAGGCTGCGATAATATGCACAATTAGACCCAACATAGGTGCGAATGCTGGGCAGATTTAAAGGGTGTGATCAGGCAACAACATCTGGGAAGCACCCCACAGCCATCGACAACCCGTTCTGTTCCGCCGCAGAAACTGAGTTAAAAGACACTGGGGGAAATCCAGTAGTAAATGGGTTGTGACGGGGCCACGGATGGACTTTCCCATGTCTGATCGCTCCAGAGCTCTCTCATGGCGTATGGATGGTCGGATCAGGCCATCCCGGCTCCATGCCATTGTTCCCCCCCCCTTCGCAGTATGCGCATCATCACATAACTCCATAGGGAGCCCTCAGTGCGGAGGTGCAATTCATCAATCCCTCATTTAAGCACATGGGGAAAAACCAGCACAAAAAAAACCCAACTCGCCCACAGTTGCATCTGATCACGCACTGATGAACTGTGCCCACAGCTTCAAAGGGAGGTGTGATCGTGCAACTGCGGGTCAAATTCCTCCAGAGGAAATAGCTTTGCTTCCTCCCCGTTTTTTCTGGCACTTGTGACTGCAACCTTAAATAATCAGGGGGCTTTATTAAATGCCCTGCTAACAAAATAGCTGACCCAGTCTTTTTTGTTGTTGTTGTTGTTGTTTTACTTGCCCAGATTGGGCAAAGTTTATTATTATTTTTTAACAAGTTACATAGAAAAGAACCATACATTTTAAAATAGCAAGCCGAATATCTCGCTCACATCATCATATTTGCATACAGATTCCCATTTCCCCCCCTTGTTTTATTTTGTATTCAATAACATACACTATTAAACCAAGTATCTATTCCCTTTGTAAAACTAATTCATCAATATTCTATCTGCTATATTTCATTTTATCAGTACTATACTATTATTATTCTATTTTATGTCAATATAAAAACAACAGAAAAGAAACAGTCATAATTTAGCAGTTTATCTATGCTAAAGAAAGCATATATTTCTTCTAAATTAACAATCTAGTCCCTTTAAATATTCTTTCACATTTTTAACACGGTTAGTTTTCAAAATCCCATTAACTAGCAGGCCTAAGCATAATATGTTATGTTTTCCCTTCAATCCAGCTCTCACACTGACAAAGCCATATAGCTTTCACCTTGTCCTGAAACATCTGGTCTTCTCGCTAAATAAGTAACCCTTTAATTATATTTTCCCTGCAATTCCTCTCTAAAAATTCAGACTGCCCATATCTTTTCATCCTCCTTCAATTAGGACATTACATGTACAGAGAATAAATTATTTCAAATTAAAAGTCCATGTTTTATAGCTTTCATTAGTCAGTCAGGACAATGCAAAAGTTGGAGGTACTTTGCTTCAGGTTATATTCATAAATCGGGTACCAAATAACAATGTAATTCAGGTGTAGAAACACATAATAGATAAATAGTTCTCAACAACTTAAAAGTTCCAGTTTTAGTAGATCATTATCCCTTCAGCCAATTAAAACCATACAGACTGTCAAAGAGTGCTATTTCCACTTATCCTCTCTAAAATTTCAGACTGCCCATATCTTTAGCTTTCATTAAACATTCAAGATAATGTAAGGATTAAAATACTTAGCTTCAGATTATATTCATAAATCAATCGGATATCAAATAATCGTGTAAATCAGGTTCAAGGCACACAGTAAATATACAGATCTCATCAGTTTAAAAGTTCCAGTTTTGGCTATCTTTATCTCTTCCGCTAATAAAGCCATGCTAACTGTCAGAGAGTGCTACTTCCATTTGTTTATAAAATTTAAACTTCTCTCGCTTTCTTTGAAAATGTCTCATCAAAATCGTTGTTCTTTTGTGTCTTTGATTTTTGAATGTCTCATTCTCTTCTGGCCTGTTTGTGTATGAAAACAGCCTATGTCGTCCATATTATGTCCAATCGACTCATCAAAGCAGTGGCTAAGAAAGTCTCTTATTGTAGATATCGATGTTGAAACAGGTCCTGTCGTTTTTCCTCTTGTGTAGAAACTGACATCATCTGATTTTGTGTCTCTGTAATCTCTTCTTCAAAACAATCCCAACACTCTCCCAGAGCTTCCATAACAGCATTTGTAATTTTTTTCAGTCAATTGACTTTTTAAAAAGTCCCATTTATCATCTGAGAACAGTTGTATATTTTCATCTGTCCTAGAATCCTTCATCCCAAATGGAGCTGCGAGAGCCATCTCACTCCTTAACAGACACAACATTCACAGCATAATTACGCATAGAGACACAGACAAAGAAACTGCTGCTCAGTGCCATTTTGACTTAACTTTTAGCCTGTTTCATTTTCAATAGTTCCATCAAAGTTCTTTAAGAGTGAAATAAGTTTCTGTAACAATATTTTCCAAATAGCAGGTAGAACATTTCAAAATGTTATTTTTCTCCTGTGTGTTTGATGTAATAAAATCCAAAACTTTGCATGGCCACTGGATGCGAGAGTTTCTCTCTCCCCCCCCCTTGTCTCTGGACAGATTTATAGGGGCAATCAAGTGTCTGTTTACAAGCTTAACGATTAAAGTAGAAGATAAGGTTGCTTACAGAGTCTTCGCCAAGATGATTTGTGGTGAGGTATCTTGTTTGGGGTTTGATGTAGCTTTCCAGCCGCGAACTGCCGTGACCGATCCTTCTGGAGCTTCTGCTTCAAGACAAACTGAAACTTCACCTGTTGTTGCCACAAACAGGGAGCTCAGTTTAAGTCTTCTGCTTCCAGTTTCCTACTCCTAAGGAACTGGTGGACCCTTGTCAAATCTGGAGGAGTCCAAAAATGTCAAGAAAGTCACCTAAAAAGACTCCAAAGGTTGGTGAGATCCAGAGCTCTGGATTCTCCAACCACCTTGCTACTCCATCGCCCCCCCTCCAGCTGATCCAGTCTTTTTAACAATGCCATATTTTCTGCAAGTAACATGCTGCCTATCTGTCCAAAGAATTAACACTTCAAACCCATGATAGCAATATGGCTCCTTTCCTCTTCAACAGTGTTGGTGTTATTCAGTACTATTTGTTCCTCAACATTTTCATCAGCAAATCGAAGGCTTCTGGAGTCAGCATTACCACTTTTCTTCCAAGGAACTATTGCCATAATTCATGACAACTTTTTCAGTGACCACTGGATTTCAGCAGATGGAATAATGTCAGAACCATCCATATTTCTCTGTCAAAGTTGCCATCTTGGTATGATCCTGTGTAGGATCAGTTAATGACTTGCCAGTGTTCATCTTACAGATTTATGCTAGCAGACATATTTTTTCTCTCACTGCCTCCCCCACCACCTAGTTTTGATTGATGTGTC
>NW_015169179.1:1293344-1345754 GCF_001447785.1 Gekko japonicus | reverse complement strand
GATTAATGGCCTTTTCCTTCAGGCTTGCCAGCTTCCTTATGCATAAGAGGGTCAAGCCCTCCTTTGACATGGTTGCCTGCAGTTAGGGAATGGCAGACGAGATCATCTGGCTGCCTTTGTTGTAGGAAAGGGGTAGCCATTTTAGACTGTTGTAGCAAAATAAAACAAAAGTCCAGTGGCCCCTTAAGAATGAACAACATTTATTTCGGTGTGAGCTTTTGTGAGTCACAGCTCACTTGCCAGCCTCATGTCTCTTTGCTGCAGTTGGTCACAGCACCATGGCTGCTATCATTTTACATTTTACATATTCAATCCCGAAATGCTGCCTGAGAGGGCATTGCAGTGTTTATGCCACAGTCCTGTATGCTAAGTGAGGCTAATTCATTTTGCACTTCACAGCCTTTCTTAAGCACTTGCTGGTGGATGTGAAGGTTAAGTTGCATTACAAAGAATTGATTTCCCCCCCTCATATATTTGCCTGAGAGGCATGCTAATCGCTTGGCAGAGGGCTCATTTTAAACTGCACCACTTTTTCCAAGCGAGCACACCTTAATCAAGTGGTCGCATGAATGCAGGAAGCGCCTGCCAGAGAGAGCCTGGCCTTTCAGAGTTCCCTTTGTTTAATTCCAGTTGTCTGCTTAATTAGACATTGGAGAGTCCAGTTAATTGATTGATGAACAATTAAAGAAGCTTCAAGCTTCTCTCTTGAATAAGATGCGCTCAGCTGCTATGCCCTCTGCTCTGTCCTTTGGGGATTTCCTCGGCACTTAGTTATTACCTAGCTGAGTCTGTTTTGGTCTGTAGCCTTAGAAACATGCTACACAAACACACTTGTTGTGTCACTAAATAAACCCAACATAATGCGTGGTGCTTGTCTGAAGGTGTCAGAATTGTTTAAATGCAACTGTAAGAAAACCCAGGTCGAAAGAGAAGGACTTCTGTTCTATCAACAGGAGTTTTATATATTGCTAGCAAACTAAGGAGACTGGAAGACAAGTTTAGCCTGCCCTTAATTACTGTTCTTTTGTTTTCAGTCTTAATTAATTTAACCTTGGATAGAGCAGTTCATAGCAGTTAATTATCATAATTGCAACAAGTTAGTTATGAAGATGGGTGTAGCAGCGAAAGCTTCAATAAGAAGTTAAGGATTCCTAGAAACCTAAAAAATCTGAAAATGCCAAAAACTAAATAGACATTGGTCCCGGTCACATGGAGAATTCGCCATGCAAGAGGCACGACTGCCAGGCAACATCTGACAAGCGTCGCATGCCCATCTCCAACCCGTAGTGTTCGGCCGAAGATGCGGAGTTAAAAAGTAGCTGGGAAAATGCAGTATTATCTGAAAAACGCGAGGCACGGGCGGGCATCTGATCGTGGAAATGCTGGTATCCCGTCTCATCCGGAGCCCATCCACATTCCACCGGATGTTTTCTTGTACGCCTCCGTGGTATGCTCACAAATGTGCACACGCACAAACGTGGTACTGCTTCGTTGCCATACTTCGCCATCACCTTGTGATTGGCGGCTGGTGGCCTGAGCACGGAGTCTCGGGGGAATGTCGGATCGTGATACCGCGCTTCATTTTGATCCGGAGCAAAAAGCCTCACTTCCCCCCCAGATTATCTCGCTCGTGTGACCGGGGCCTGTATTGAGTAAGGCCCATTCAGACTGCTCTGACATTTACATGATGGTAGGGCACATGACTGAGCTTTTGGCTCCACTGCATAATGGCTTAGATCAGGCCTGTAGCCAGGATTTTGTGGCTTGTGGGGCAAAAAAAATTCTGTTGAGGCTGCCATTATTTTTATGTCAGCTCCAATCTACCTACGAGCCCAAACACTGATGGCCACCCCTCTTTCTCCCCCTCTTGCAAGATTTAAAGGGCCCTATAGCTGATCGGTGGAGAGTACATGGCCTGCCAATCGGCTGGAGGACCCTTTAAATCTTGCAAGAGGGAGGGAGAGGGGCACATGCTATCCCCCCTTCTTCTCAAAAGCATTTAAAGGATCTTCTTCTCAAAATAAATCTTGTGGGGCTGTACCTTTAAAGAAGGGGGCAAAGCCCCGAATAACCCCACTGTAGCTACAGGCCAGGCTTAGATCCACTTGCAGAAGGCACTTCTACCAGTGATGTTTGCCAATTCTTCACTGCAGGCCCTCACTTACCCCAACATGTTTTTGGGGAACACTGCAGGCTATAGTGGGAGGAAGAACATAGGAATCTTTTCCCCCCACAGGCACAGCTTCACTTGAACTTGATAAGATCTAAGCCACTATTTGTTGCCAAGATGGTGTGTGCCTTGGTACAGTCCCTTGGGTGGCTATGAGCAGGGCTGAAGCACAATTTTTTTGGGTCCAATGCAAACTTGTAACATTCTCCCAACACATAAGCCATGTTCACATGATACAGTGAATACATCTATGTCTGCCTGTGTGTGTACATCTGTTTGAAAGAAAGAGCCATTATTTGTTCGCTTTACAAATGAAACTGGGAATTAGTACCTGGATAAATATGGAGTTTAAACCACATGTTCAGCTTTACATGTATTGAATGTAACATGAGAATTATTCAACACATGTACAAAGAAAAATCAAATGTATGCTGTACACAGACTGTACATGTGTTCATTGTAACTTGTGACCAGGGCTACTTTCACACCCTGCACATACAGCCTCCTGGCTAATGAAAGAAAAATGCCTATTTTATTTCTGTAGTTTCATAAATAAAATATATCATGGTAATGGACTTGTAGTCTAGGCCAGGCCTTCCTGGATCCCCAAGTAAATTGTACTTATTTTGCCTTCATCCCCCCATGCTTCCACCCTAATTCCAAGATGTTTGTGAAAGACCTCCTGAGGAGGGTCTGTAGTCGTGACCCCATTATACTGAAGTATCTCTTGCTGGAAAACTGTGCATGAAGTATAGTGTACAACACAAGTGCTTGGAAAACCTAGCAAAACAAGGACCACAGCATGCTTTGACAATTTGTGGCTGGGTGTGCGCATGTGCATAGTGAATGTAGATAGCCTCTACCCATTTATGCATTGTCATGGTGGCTGAGAGGTCTCCTTTGAGTAGCACAAACTAATTCTAAAAGAAGATACTGGGTACTAGTTCCAGTTTGGATTTGCCAAGTGAATCTCATGCCAAAATTCCTTTCACAGTATTCAACTTTAGGTGCTGAACAGAAACCAGACTTGCATGTTCTTTCCTAGCAACTGGTAAGGGTAATGATTAGGTAAAAGTAAAGGTTCCCTTTCTCAAAAGCCAGTCGAATCCGACTCTAGGGTTGCGGTGCTCATCTCCTTTTCAAAGCCGAAGAGCCAGCGCTGTCCGAAGAGATTTCCGTGGTCATGTGGCCGGCATGACTAAACACCAAGGTGCACGGAACGCTGTTACCTTCCCACTGAAGGTACCTATTTATCTACTTGCAATTTCTTGCTTTTGAACCGCTAGGTTGGCAGGAGCTGGAACTAGAGATGGGAGCTCACTCCGTCATGCAGCACACTCGGGTCTCGAACTGCTGAACTACTGACCTTCCACAGCCTGCAGTTCAGCGTCTTAACCACTTAAGCCACCGCAGCTCCTTAAGGGTAATAATTATGGGAAGCTAAAAGAATAGTCACTTTTATGCTCCTCTAGCAATGTAGGTAGGGACAAAAGTGTTTCCAAGCCTGAAGTTTTGCATAGTCTTAGTACTCACTGGTCATGGCCCAGTACAGCTTACTTTGAGCACGAGTTCGAAGAAGAAGAGGAGGAGGAGGAGGAGCAGATAATGATTGGATTTATACCCTGCCCTTCACTCAGAGTCTCAGAGCGGCTTACAAATTCCTTTTCCTTCCAGTAGGCTGAGAGAGCTCTTTCCAGAACTATGGCTTGCCCAAGGTCATCCAGCAGCTGCAAGTGGAGGCGTAGGGAATCAAACCTGGTTCTCCCAGATTAGAGTCCGTGCACTTAAACACTACACCAAACTTAAGCCTCAGATCTGCCCTGGAAGGTCATTCCATATCTCTGGAACATGCAAAGAGTGGGGAACAGCTTCCAATCTGAGTTTCCAATCTCTTGCAACGTCTTTCCGTTTCTATCTTCCTGCAGCACTTCTCTCCTTTTCTCTCTCTCTCTCAAACATTAACTCCTAGAAATATAAATGCTTTGTTTCACGTGTAGCTGCATTTGGTCTCCTCCCTTATACAGAGCCACCAGTCTGGTTTTCTTCACTAGAAATAATTTTCTGAATAAGAAGAGAGAAAATGTTGCCAGGGAAATGTGCTGGAAGGCATTCTGGGTGGTTTTTTATTCCACATCAATTTATTAACAGCCTGTGGTCAGAATTCACAACAAGAACTGGCAACAGCCAGCAGGCTTTCCTAATGTGACTGTGTTTTCTTTCCCACCTTATTTATGTATTTTTAACTGTAGGTGTTAACCACTCTAATGGAGTTGTTTGCACAGCATTCCAAGACGACTAATTTCTGCAGTTTTCCCCCCCTTTCCTTTCCTTCAGCTCCCTGTGGCTTGTCTGGATTCATTCCTTAGGAGGTCTTCTATCTCCTACAGCCATGCTAAGTGAACTGTTTGTTCTTTCTCCAGCAGAGAAAACACATGCAACTAGCAATTTTGAGTTTTGCTGCTGTTATCTTGAGATCTTTTTGGGCTTAATGTTCCTGCAACCATGGGTAGTCAGCAGTTTACAAGAGTAAATATATAACTACTGTACACCAAGATAAGTTTTTAAAAATGATGTTGATATATGCAGTAATTCTGAACACACCATATGAGTTCTGTGTTGACCATTTCTTCAGTGCTGCAATAGTTGGTCAGTTCCTTTCCTTGTATGTCATGCTCTGAATCACATGATTTCTGTACAGATGTAATAATGTTGTGTGTCACTATGATATGACTTTTACAATGTCTTAGCTTATTGGCTATGTGGACTCATTTGAGTCAACCCATAAATCAGCTGTGGCAAGAAAAGAGTTTTTGAAAAGACTTGTAAAACGGATAGCGCGTGTTAGCAGTGAAAAGGATTGAAAGTCTCGTGAATTATGTGAAATGCAACATTAAACAGGCCCCAGAAATAAATATTCAACAAACAAAAAATTTAATGCGTCAGAGAGGGCTTATTCTGCACAAAAAACCCCACCCTCAGACTCTTCTAATGCTCTCTATTTGGGACTACCCTAGAAGGCAATACCAAAGCTTCAGTTGGTATAGAAAGCTGCATCTTGATTACTATTAGGAGCTAGGTGGATGGAGCATATTAGATCTATTTTGCTGACACTCTATTGTTTACTGACTAGTTTTCAAATTCAATTCAAGGTCAATTCAAGGTCTGGTTATTACCTCTAAAGTTCTCCATGGTCTGCTAGGGTTGCCAGTTCCGGCAACCTCCAGGAGCTTTTGGGGTACAGCTAAGCACTTGGCATTGTATGACACTATGTTGTCACTTCTGGTTCATAACCAGAACTGACAGCACACATCTCTACAATGTTCTAGCAGTCTCCCAAATCTCTGTGGTTTTACCATAGAGCTTTGGAGGATTGCTAGTGTCACAGTTATCTAACCAGAAGTGACATCACTGTGATGGCACACACCACTCCATTTTCCCACTGCTCCCTGTACCTGGAACCCACTTACTTGCAGGATCATCTTGTGACAATCAAAGTCATGTCCAGCCTCCAGGAGGTTTTCACCAACCAGTCGCCACTCAGCCAGGAACCAATCAATCAGGAGAGAATAGGGAGAGTGGATAGTAGAAGCAGACAATTAAACTGCCAGATAGGGCTGGGTAAAAAATAAAAATAAAATAGAGTTAGGAAATCAGAACCTACTTCAAAATTCATCACACTGAATTACAAGGACTTTTCTTTGGAGAAGGGAACATTATAATCCCATTCTTATGAATGTCAAGCTCTTAGTGAGATCCTTTGGTGAAAATCAAGCTTGAAGGCAGCAGTTACTGAATTGTGTCTTCTTGACATGTGTTATACAGTTCTGAGCACCAAATTAATTAACCGCTAAGCTTTTTACCCTCTCTAAGTGAATCAAAATAAAACTTTTTCTTAAGGAAGAAACCATGTCTCGGCCTACGTTTAACCCACTGAGCACAATAAACCAAGTTCAAGGAACTCTCAGATGTGCTGTTAAAAAAATCTGTTCTCTTATTATGCAATTTTTTTCTGCAAATAGGTAAAGGTAAAGGTTTCCCTTGCTCGAAAGCCAGTCAAATCCGACTCTAGGGTTGTGGTGCTCATCTCCGTTTCCAAGCCAAAGAGCCAGCGCTGTCCAAAGACATTTCCGTGGTCATGTGGCCAGCATGACTAAACCCCAAGGCGCACGGAACGCTGTTACCTTCCCACCGAAGCGGTACCTATTTATCTACTTGCAATATCTTGCTTTCGAACTGCTAGTTTGGCAGGAGCTGGAACCAGAGACGGGAGCTCACTCTGTCATGCGGCTGTCGGGTCTCGAATTGCTGCACTACCGACCTTCTAGCCTGCAGTTCAGCGTCTTAACCACTTGAGCCACCGGAGCTCCTACTATGCTATTTTTTCTGCAAATACAGCACCTTAATAAAAAAGGGGGGGGCACAGAAATTATCTCAGCATTTTGGCCATTATGCCACTCCTCTCCTCAGAGAGGAAACATAACATACCTCTCTCAGTATGCTTCTCTGTGACAGCTTTGTTTATCTGAGCTAGGACTTTTGAAGGTACCACCCTGCCAATGGGTAAGACTGGCAGCTGTACCCAAAGTTTCTCTTGGTAGAATAACCTACTTGAGGAGGTCAGGAAGGTCGCTATACAGATATCATTTGCAGAATGTGTGACACAGAACTTTTAAAGAAGACATTTCTGTGATACTGTAGTTTGTGATTAGATTCAGGTGGGTAGCCGTGTTGGTCTGAAGCAACAGTTTGAGTCCAGTGGCACCTTTAAGACCAACCAAGTTGATTTCTGGGTATAAGCTTTCATTTGCATGTCATTCCGTAATGTTTGAACGTTTGTAAAATATTTTATTATATTTGTTATTTTTACATTTTGTAATACACCTTGTGAGAAAGGCAGACTGTGAACAAAGCACTAAATAAACAAAAATGCTTCCCTTCGAAGCAGACTGTCTCAGGCCTCAGAAATGAACTGTAAGAAAATGTGGTGTCAGTGCGGAAACTCTGAGAATTTAGATATAGGTGTTAAGGTAACAGTGTTCCGTGCGCCTTGGTGTTTAGTCATGCCGGCCACATGACCACAGAAATGTCTTCGAACAGCCCTGGCTCTTCGGCTTTGAAACGGAGATGAGCACCGTAACCCTAGAGTCGGACTCGACTGGCTTTCGAGCAAGGGAACCTTTACCTTTACCTTTAAGGTGGAATGACAAGGGGCCATTGCCAACTAACACAGCAGTAATACAGCAGTGGATTAGACACTTCAGAGTACTGCTTTGTTTACCCATGATAAGCTGTTCATGGGCTACATTTGCTTACTGTGCATGGCTCTTCTTTCTCTTCTTCAGAGCTCTGTTAGAACCCCGAGAGCCCTCAAGGCATCCCTAGCTGTCACAGTGGCAGAGATGAATGTGAATGTGTGATGGTAATGATTTCCAATACTGTCCTCATGCTGAGCAGATTTCCTGCCCTCACCCAATCAATTGCTTTCAGAGAACAAATGCATATTCATCGGCTTAAATTTTCAATAGCCTTTATTTTCAGCACATTACAGACTTTCCTAAACAATGGTTGTCTGGCTAACTGATTTAGACCGTTCTTTTCTCCAGCTTTCCAGCTTTTAATTATAGTCTATGAGTACATGATAATAAAAACAAAATTATAGAAGTCATTTCACTAATGAAGGCATACAGAGTTCTTCTTCAACGGTAACCAGAGTTATTCTTGATTGTTTGATACTGTGTGCGGTTCACAATGCTGTATAAATGAGCAAATAGAAGGGATGGGGTGATTTGTTTCATCCATCATTCCTGGGGGGGGAATTAAATGAGGAATCAAAGTGGCTTAATACAAGTGGGTTATTTCCTCTTGTCTCTAATAAAATGCATATTTTTATTTTTATTGGAGCCAAACAGAGAATATTGCATTACAGTGGAATAAACACCACAAGGCTTCTTTTCACTAGCCTAATAAAGAATAGAGATAGTTAAACTAAGCTAAAAAAAATTTAAGCCCCATAGGAAGGCATTGTGAGAAAAACATATTAGGAAAGACTCAGGTTATCATCCTTATCTGTCTATCAGAACTTTTTTTATGGAGAGGCTGCAAAGCGACTGAAATGTAATAACGTTTATCTGCATTGCTTGGCGAAGCAGCCAAAATATCCAGATAACTGAATGCTATGAAATTGCCTTAAAAATTCTAATAACCAGGAATACAATGTGTTTATGTGGGGGCCTGTCATAATTAGAAATTTTTATTTTAGCGTGGAGTACCCATTTAATAATATTTTCAGCCTTTCCAGGTGTTTCATTGGGCCTCACACATGGAAAGAAGGTTGGCAACAAGTCAGTTGCAACTTGACAGCCCTTAATTTTTAGTACAGAAAGAACACGCTGTACGTGATCCTCCTAATACATGCAATTGCTATTTTGAATGAAAGGGGCAATGCATATATTCTCAGCCTCTGTACATGTGTACCATTTCAGAAAAAATGGTGATCACATGTATCAAGAGGCTCATTTGTAGCGCATTTTACCCATATGCATGGTAAAATGCAATGACTGAAAAGGGCTTTTAAATTTTACCATTTAACCAGTAGAGGGAATCATATCAGGGACCTGTTTATGGATCCAGATGTCACATATTTAATCAAAGCAAACTTGCTCAGGATTGTTCTTTAGGCTGACTTGCTTGAAAAAAGCAGTGTACCATTACTTTTTTATGGAGAGTGAAGGGCAGGGTATAAATCCAATCTCTTCTCTTCTTCTTCTTCTACTTGGCTGGGAATAGAAGAGGAAAAGCCATAATTTGGGTGTTCAGAAGGTACTTGCTCACAAGTGAGACACTGCTTCCTTTCATGAACATACCTGTGTTTGAACGTGATTACAAGTGTATTACCTACTGGAGGAAACAGCCTTTTACAATTTGAATAAAGATCTCTACCTACTGAGTGCTTAATTTCAGTTTGGTGCAGTGGTTAAGTGTGTGGACTCTAATCTGGGAGAACCGGGTTTGATTCCCCACTCCTCCACTTGCACCTGCTGATGTGACCTTGGGTCAGTCACAAGCTCTGGCACAGCTGTCCTTGAAAAAGAGCAGTTTGTGTCAGAGCTCTCTCAGCCCCACCCCCCTCACAGGGTGTCTGTTGTGGGGAGGGGAAGGGAAAGGAGTTTGTAAGCCACTCTGAGACACCTTTGGGTAGTGAAGGGCGGGGTATAAATCCAATCTCTTCTTCTTTTTCTTCTTCTAAACAAGTATGGATCTAGTCATTACCTCAGTGGGAGACCTCTTGAGCATCTTGTGTTTGCTACCTTGAGTTCCATGAGGGAAGAAAATTGGGATATAAATGTACTATACATTGAGGTAGATGATTACAGCTATGACTACGATATTGTCCAGTGTTCTATGTTGAGTAAGTTGGAATATAAATTATATGCCCTCCACCCTGGTCTTGAACATGTTGAATTCAATTGAACTTATTTTCTGGTTGTGTTTTTAAGACTGGGAAACTTGTGTTGTTGGTGCTAGGCCATTTTGAAAATCATGCTTATTAACATGGGACTGATGCAGAACTTCCTGGTGAATTGTGCCCACTGAGTTTTGCAAATCTTCTGTTTCTTGGGTGGCTGTTTTCTTAGCCTGACAATGTTCCAGGAGGGGGATGTCAATGCGTGTCTCAGCTTGCTGCACCCATATTGGTTTATTGCTTAATTAAACAATTTAATTAACCTATCCATTAGAAATAAATTTCACAGTTTATTCACAGTGGCAAATGGTTCTTATCTGAATTAACTTTTTAGATTGTTAGAATGTAAAGTTGAACAATTTATCCTTGAAGAGCAAACAAAGGGAGCATAATAAATGGGCAACATGTTTTTTTCTCTTAATCAGTTAGTGCTCTCCAGTGAATATTGAGGGAGTATATTTTTTCCCTTTAGAATCCTTCTTAATTTTGCAGGCTAAGCGCATTTCCAGGAGTTTAATGCTTCTCACATGAAAAAATAATTTGATAATGAACCTTATTGGTTTGGACAGTTGAAACATTCTAGTGATATCAAGGTTGTAGAAAGCTTAAACAACCGTTCCGATGCATATTTGACCCTTAATTTGCCTCCACTAAATTACCTAATTGCATCTAAAGAGAACTTTTTATTTCTCCAGACAGCTTCTGTCTGAGACCTAGCGTCACTCTTCAATTTTGTGCACCTGTTTGTAGAAATGAGGAATGTTTTATTATTATTATTTATTTGGGAGTGAGTAAGCTGGCCGATTTGTAGAGCAAATGTTAATGGCGCATTTTTGCCCTCTGTTTATAGGCTTTTTTCTTGCAAGTGCTAGATCTGATAGCATACATAGCTGTACTTGCTCAGAATATAAACTAAGATTTATAATGCAGTGTAACATAAGCTTTTATCCCCCAGGTGATTGTGGGGTCAGAGGAGATTTTATGAAATGGCTAACAGGTATATTGCATTCTTTTAGCGCTGCTTGGAAATGTAAGGCATCAGTTTTTCATTGTAGTAGAATTTCATGAGGAAAGGGGTTCTTCGGTTCCTGGTAGTTTTAAAAATGAAATAAGTTCCATTGCCACTGCTCTTCCCAGTCCTTGTAGTATTCCATTCAGTGATACCATATGGTGCCTAGAAGGAATATAAAGATTGAGTTGTATGAAAATGCAAATCTTGTTTGCACGTTACAACTGTCAAGCAGTTACTGCATACTGTTATGTCCCTTAAAGCGTGAATCCTTGAATTATGTAGGAGATGCAGTTCTGTGTTATAATCCTATATTTTACCAGCTGCTTACTATTAGGTTGGTGTGCTGTGCTATGAATAACCCTGTAAAAACACTTAGCTTGCTATGGTAGGGGCTACTACTTTCGGGACACCTAACTTGGCAGAAATGAACTCTGGCATGCGATGATGCCCTATATGGGGGCATGGAATGCACACAGGGGCAGCATGGCCAGTATTTTCAGTACTGAACTTGCTTCATTTAGCAATCTCTGATTCTGGTATGAGCAACATGTTGGCTATGGAGGAAAACATTATTATAAATGCAATCTAGTATTAATAGAAGTATGACAGCAGAGGTCATTTCGGGGGGAACACGGGGGAACGCAGTTCCCCCGGGTGAGGTGTAGGGGGGCGGGGCACATGACGAAGCCCCGCCCCCTGCTTCCGGCCGCCCCGCTTCCAGCCCTCATTCAGCCAGGAGGAGGCAGGAGAAGAGGGAGGGTAAGTTGCTTCCTCCCCACCTCTCCCCACCCCTGCCTGCCTGGGGCCAGGGAGGGCCTTGGCGGGGCTTCCTCGCACTCCCGCCAGCCTTGCAGGTCCACCGCCGGGCCCCTGATGTCAGGGGGTGTGGCATATGCTAATGAGTTATGCTAATGAGTTCCCCTAGCTCTTTTTCTACGAAATGACCCCTGTATGACAGTATCTCTCTTCTCCCTCCCCACAACTCCCTCTTCCACCTAATGCTGGCTTCTAAAGAGTTTGCCCCCTTATAACTTGTCTTCTGCCTAGACTAGACCTCCAAAGAAGATTTAGGGCTGCCAACTTCCTACTGGGGTCCTGGAGTTCTCCCGGAACTGATCCCCAAATTACAGAGGCCAGTTCCCCTGGAGGAAGTAGCAGCTTCGGAGGGTGGAGTCTATGGCATCACATTCCTGCCTTGCTGAGCTCCCTCTCCTCCCCAAGTTCCACGCCCAAATCTCCAGGATTTTCCCACCTCAGAATTGGCAGAACTGTGTGTGAGACAGGACTTTGCAAAAGGATCTGGCCAAGTTGTTTGGTTATGTAATCTGCAGGCATATTTTCAGGAATTTTAAAGGCTACAGAGTGACATTTCTGTCCCTGTCCCCTAACCCCATGTTAAAAATATTGCTTATTCTCTTTGGAACATCCTCAATTCTCTCTGGTGCTCCAAGAAGAAGCTTGGTGCTGCCCAGTGAAGGACAGATGACGGTAACAGGGCCTTGCAACGGTGTTCTCCATAAGTGGCCATATAAAAGCTATTGTAACTAATACTTGCTTTCTAGTACAGTCCCAAACAGTTGCACCCATCTAATCCCATGAACTTCAATAGATTTAGAAACGTATAACTCTGTTTCGGATTGCTCTGTCAGTTACCCAGAGGCTTCTCTCTCATTTTTGAGCTCCTGTGCGGTCTCAGTGGTGTTTCCAGTTCTACCTATACAACTCCTACCCATTTTTGTGTGTGTGTGTTTGTAGTCTACTGGAGTTTGGGTTAGGTTATCTGTGGCCCCGGTCACACAGCAAAGTTGCCGCGGGAGAGGCACGGATGGTGGGCAGATTATCCGGGCGCGATCTCACCCCAACGTCTGGGAAGTGGAGCGCACCTGTGGCTTACCGCCAAAAATGCGTGTTAAAAAAGTAGTACCTCCAAAGTACTAGTAAATGTTTGCCATGGGCTGCCTCCAGATTCCCGTGGTGTGATCGCGCCGGTGTGCAGCATTCCCCTCTGGTCCCTCGTTTACCTGCCGCGCCGAGGGAAGGACCCGTGGTGTGCTGCCGGCGCATCTGATCGTGTAATTGTGGATCAAACTGGGCTGCGGCAATTAGCCACGCCTCTCCCCCGCGATATCTGGCCCATGTGACTGAGGCCTGAATACTTTAGCCTTCATAAATTGTCCTAAATATTTGAGATCATATTGAATTAAAACATTTAACTTTTCCCTCCACATATGTGATACTGTGTACTTTATAACCATTCCTGTGGTACTGGGATGTCAGTTGCTTTGCATTCTCAAATACCATATCCATACATTTCTACCTCTTCACTATAAACACCAAGCAGGGGACCTGTAAAGATTTGTGTGGAACATCTCATTCCCCCCATATGCCAAATCATGACACAGGGACTTTGCCTATGCTTTCCTCCTTCCCTGAAATCCCCCATAGCCACTCCCCCCCTTTTCCTGCTTCCTTCTCTCCTTCCCACCAACCAGCCAGCCTGCCTTTATTTGCTCCCCCCGCCAAAGCCTTCAGTTCTTCCTGTCAAAGGCTATGGCTTAGGAAGGGAAAGAATACTGCAGATCAATGATTGGCTACGTAGATGGTGTCATCAGAAAAGGTTTGGATTTTTGGACCATAGCTTACATTTTCAAGATGAAGCTCTTCTATTGGGAGATGGTTTGCACCTCATGAGGGTAGGAAAAATGTGTTTGGAAACAGCCTTGCAAACCTAATACAGAGAGCTTTAGACTAAATCCTGTGGGAGAGCAAGACAAAAATGCAAAGCCAATAACTGGAAATAAGAACTCTAATGTTTTGTGGGGAGTGGCACATATGCTAGATAACATTAACTCACATGTAAGGACAGAAACAAAAAACTCAGGGTGCATAAAACATGGATTCCAATGTCTCTACACTAATGCACAGAGTATGGGAAAGAAGCAGGAGGAACTTGAAGTCCTAATACAGGAAGGGGACTATGACCTAATAGGCATTACTGAAACATGGTGGGATGACACTCACAACTGGAATATTAGGATTGAAAAGTATAATTTATTTAAAAGGGACAGAAAAATAAGGAAAGGCGGAAGAGAAGAAGAGAAGAAGAAGAAGAGGTTGGATTTATACCCCACCCTTCACTTGGAGTCTCAGAGCGGCTTACAAACTCCTTTCCCTTCCCCTCCCCACAACAGACACCCTGTGAGGTGGGTGGGGCTGAGAGAGCTCTGACACAAACTGCTCTTCTTCAAGGACAGCTGTGCCAGAGCTTGTGACTGACCCAAGGTCACATCAGCAGGTGCAAGTGGAGGAGTGGGGACTCAAACCCGGTTCTCCCAGGTTAGAGTCCGCACACTTAACCACGACACCAAACTGGCTCTCTGCACTGTATGTAAAGGAGGTATATACTTGTGAGGAAATATGTGAATCTGAGCATGAAAGTCCAGTTGAGAGTCTCTGGATAAAAATAAAAGGAATAAGAAATAATACTGATATCATGGTGGGGGTCTGCTATAGACCACCAAGCCAGGCAGAGGATTTAGATGAGACACTCCTACAACAGATTACAGAGAGACGGGACATGGTGGTCATGGGAGATTTCAATTACCCAGATATCTGTTGGAAGTCCAGCTCTGCTAAGAATTAAAGGTCTAATAAATTCCTGACTTGTCTTGCTGATAACCATAGGCGTAATCTTCGTGGGGGCGGTTAAATTGATTTTTCCTTCTTTCATGAGATGCATTTTCGGCATTTATTTTGCTTTCACACTTTTTTCTTAGACAATTTTCAGATTAATGGAGGGGGTAAGAATTAATGGAGGGGGTCTCTTGAGACTAGCAAGCTATTGTAAGAATGTTTTACTTCTTTTATGATTTATGGCTATGGCTGAGTATCCTTAGTTAATATTTTATTGAAATTGTTGCATATAAATGTTGCAGTGTGCTTAGAGCATAGGAGTGGTGAGGTGAACAAATACGAATGAATAAATAAAGCAACTGTAGCCTACTCAAACATCACATCTCCCCATCAAGACCATCTGCAGACATGTACTTAACACTCCATGTGGTGAGTGATGCATTATGGTTATTTGCAAAAGTGCTTGTTGCTTAGCTGCAATTAAATCAATTACTTTTAATTTATAAAATAATGAAGACAACACATATAGCTTGGACTTCAGGAAAGCAAATTTTGATAAACTTAAAGTTATGCTGGGTAGAATCCCATGGTCAGAAATACTTAAGGAGAAGGGAGCTCAAGAGGGGTGGGAGTTTCTTAAAAGTGAAATACTGAAGGCACTATCACAAATGATTCCTATGAGAAGGAAAAATGGGAGGAACCTAAAGAAGCCAAGGTAGCTCCATAAACAGCTTTCTAAGAACTCGACTCATTCAGAAAGTGGAAGGAGGGCCTTATAACCAAGGATGAATACAAACAAATAACCAGTGCTTGTAGAGAGAGAGTTAGGAAAGCTAAAGCTCAGTATGAGCTTAGGCTAGTGAGAGACGCTAAAAGCAACAAAAAAAGAGTTCTTTTCTTATGTTCAAAGTAAGAAAAAGAGCAAGGACATGGTAGGTCCATTGCAGGGACAGGAAAGTGAAATTGTAACAGGTGATGAAGAGAGGGCAGAACTGCTCAATTCCTACTTTTCCTCAGTCTTTTCTTGCAAAGGAAATGGTGCTCAACATGGCAAAAACAGAACACATGAGGGAATGGAGTTGCAGCTAGGATCGGCATAGGCGTAGTACATAAACACCTAGTTTCTTTAAATGAAATGAAGTCTTCGGGGCCAGATGAGCTGCATCCAAGGGTACTAAAACAACTCGTGGATGTAATTCTGAGCCTCTGTCCATTATTTTTGAGAATTCTTGGAGAACAGGTGAGGTGCCAAAAGATTGGAGGTGGGCAAATGTTGTCCCCATCTTCAAGAAGGGGAAAAATGAGGATCTGGGTAACTACTGACCCGTCAGCTTGACGTCTATACCTGGGAAAGTTTTATAACAAATAATCAAACAGACAGTCCTTGAGCATTTAGAAAGGATGGCTGTAATTACTAAGAGCCAGCATGGGTTTCTCAAGAGTCATGTCAGACTAACCTTATCTCTCTCTCTTTTGTTAGAAAGTTACTACCTGGGGAATGCTCTAGACATAGTTTATCTTGATTTTTGTAAGGCTTTTGATAAGGTTCCACATAATATGCTTGTTGACAAATTGGAAAAACGCGGTTTGGATCCTATGACTGTTAGGTGGATCTGTAACTGGTTGACGGATCGCACCCAAAGAGTGCTTGTGAATGGTTCCTCATCTTCTTGGAGAGGAGTCACAAGTGGAGTGCCTCAAGGATCTGTCCTGGGACCTGTTTTGTTCAACATCTTTATCAATTATTTGGATGAAGGGATAGAGGGAATGCTTATTAAATTTGCAGATGATACTAAATTGGAAGGGGTAGCAAATACAGTAGAAGACAGAGTCAGGATACAGGATGATCTTGACAGGCTGGAAAACTGGGCTAAAAGAAGTTTAATGAATTTCAGTGGGGATAAATGTACAGTTCTGCATTTAGGTAGGAAAAATCAAATGCATAATTATAGGTTCGGGGAGACTTGTCTTGCCAGTAGTATGTGTGAAAAGGATCTAGCGGTCTTAGTAGACGATACACTGAACATGAGTCAGCAGTGTGAACTGGTTGCTCAAAAGGCAAATGTGATTGTGGGCTGTATTAACAAAAGTATAGTGTCCAGATCATGAGATGTGATGGTACCACTTTATTTTGCTCTGGTTGGACCTCACCTAGAGTATTCAGTTTTGGGCACGACAATTTAAGAAAGATATAGACAAGCTGGAACATGTCCAGAGGAGACCAACGAAGATGATGAGAGGTCTGGAGATCAAGTCCTATGAGGAAAGGTTGAAGGAGCTGAGTATGTTTAGCCTGGAGAGTAGACGACTGAGAGGTGATATGATAACCATCTTCAAGTACTTGAAGGGCTGTCATCTAGAGGATGGGGTGGAGTTGTTTTCTGTTGCCCTAGAAGGTCGGACCAGAACCACTGGGTTGAAATTAAATCAGAAGAGTTTTTGGCTAAACATTAGGAAGAACTTCCTGACAGAGCAGTTCCTCAGTGGAATGGGCTTCGTCGGGAAGTGGTGGGCTAGATGGCCATCTGACAGCATTGCAGATTCTGTGAACTTAGGCAGATCATGAGAGGGAGGGCAGGATGGCCTCAGTGCCTCAGTGCTTAGTTCTTGTGGCCCTTTTTTACACACCCAGGGAAATGCTGATTGCCACTTTGGGGTCAGGAAGCAATCCTGGAGGGGGTTTTTTGTGTGTCATCTTCTGGGCATGGAACAGCGGTCACTGGGTGTGGAGGGGGAGATATTTGTGAATTTCCTGCATTGTACAGTGGGTTGGACTAGATGACCATGGAGGTCCCTTCCAACTCTTATGATTCCATAATTCTATGATCCATATTATTGTTGTTTTAAAGATTCAGATTTTTTGCAAACCTGGGACTGTCTGAGGCTTGTAAAACAATCTGTCTTGTCTGTTCATGGCACCAGTCTCCGCATTTATGTATCAGATCTGGCCATATTGAGAATTAGGTATATTGAATTCTACAGGCATTGTCAAAATGTTTTGTTTTAAACAAAAGTACAACCCATGTAGTACCTCTTATTAGGACCAGTGCAATGACACATAATGGGGTGCAAGTTTTTGAAGTCACTAAAAGTCTTCTTCAGGCTGGATGTTACAATAAACGTAAAATGTATTTTTAAAACTTTTGGAAGGGAGAATGCGCCAGTGCATGGTGCAAAGTCCTTCCTTCTGCTTTAAACAATGCCATTGAGAAAGTACTTTAACAATTTCAATACCAGTGCAATTGAATTAATGAGGCCCATGTATATTATTATATTTAATGAATCTGTTATTGCACTTATGGCACAACAAAGAGTGTGGTATGGTTAAAGGAAAAAAGTAGGTGACATGTTGTTGTTGTTGTTGTTGTTGTTGTTTTAAAAAATAGCCATCCCATTGGTTCATATTGTTACTCAAAGCAGCTGGTTTTCAAAACTACTGAGCCATAAACGTAAGGGAATAGAACATGGCTTTTCTTGGACTCTGCACATGAAAATTGGCTGCAGAAGTGCAACCATCACTATAGTAAGAGCTCATCAGTTATATTCTCCAGCATCCCTTAGATGAGCTACTGTGACCCTTTGGGATTCAGCCAGATTTCCCTGGTTTCTTTCTGTTGTTCATGGTAAAAATTAGCATCCTACACTTTTAGCTCATCAGTTGGTTAAAGACATGCAATTCCCTTTTCTTGTTACATCATGTATTTTGCTAAAAGCTGTAGAGGTATTGTCAACATTAGAAGCATCATGCAGATTCTTACAAAACTGGCACAGTTGCACTATCACTTATTTACTGTCTTAAATATTCCAAGTTTAGCAGAAGCTGCTCTTAGACCTCCCATCACTCCTAACTCTTGGCAAGTGTAATAACCAGGGCTAGGAAATAAAAAATGCAGTCACGGGTTTGCATGTCTCCTTTTCCTCCCTCTATCCATTCTCTTTGCACTGACCAGCTTTATAACAAAGCTCTGAAATCAGGATTGGAAGCTGCACTTAGGTCTAAAGCTGCATTCAGACATAGTGATAAACCATGATTTGTTTAAACTGTGGTTTGTACAACATACTGTATTTACAGTGCACTCTTGTACAATCTTGTACTCCAGTCAAAGCCCATTTAAATCAATGGATCAGACTAGAATAATTCTGTATAGAGCTGCATTATTAGAGTACAATAGTAAGCAGAGTTACACCCTTCTAAATCCTTGAATGGGCATCTCCCTTATACATAAAAGCCGAATGGTGGTGGCACTTCTCTAGAACATTCCACAAGCTCCGGAATTGGTTGGCGCCCTGGTGTGTCACTCAGAATATGTCCCTATCCACTGGCTGCATTGCTTGAGTCACGCCTCCAACATTCTAAACAGTTTGCTGTTCCTCTCCCCCCCATAGCCAGTCAGAACACAGAGGTTATTTGCATATGCAGCCTCATTGGCCTTTGCCTCAGAACACAGAGGTCGTTTGCATATGCGACAATGCTTTTGCCTCTAACATTCTAAACAGTTTGCTGTTCTGAAGTAAAATGTGTCCAATCTCCAGGTGAGGGCTGGAGATCACTCAGAATTACAGCTGCTTTCCAGATAACAGAGATCAGTTCCCCTGGAGAAAATGGTGGGCTCTGTATCCTTATATGCTGTTGAGGTGGCCCCTGTATGACAGCCAATGTGACGTAGCAGTCAGGGCACAGGAGAGGCTGCAGGTGTGTGGGGGGTGGAAAGCTGAAGAGTGAGGGGGAAATAAAGGTAGGTAGATGATTGGCTTGGAAGGAGATAGGGTTGCCAACTCCAGGTGGGGAATTCCTGGAAATGTGAGGGATGGAGCCTGGAGAGGGTGAGGTTTCAAGAGGTGTGGGACCTCGGTCAGGTACAAAGCCATAGACCCCACCCTCCAAACCAACTATTCCCTTCTGGGGAACCATTGTTGCCAATCTCCCCACTGGCTGCATTGCTTGAGTCTCGCCTCCAACATTCTAAACAGTTTGCTGTTCCTCTCCCCCCCATAGCCAGTCAGAACACAGAGGTTATTTGCATATGCAGCCTCATTGGCCTTTGCCTCAGAACACAGAGGTCGTTTGCATATGCGACAATGCTTTTGCCTCTAACATTCTAAACAGTTTGCTGTTCTGAAGTAAAATGTGTCCAATCTCCAGGTGAGGGCTGGAGATCACTCAGAATTACAGCTGCTTTCCAGATAACAGAGATCAGTTCCCCTGGAGAAAATGGTGGGCTCTGTATCCTTATATGCTGTTGAGGTGGCCCCTGTATGACAGCCAATGTGACGTAGCAGTCAGGGCACAGGAGAGGCTGCAGGTGTGTGGGGGGTGGAAAGCTGAAGAGTGAGGGGGAAATAAAGGTAGGTAGATGATTGGCTTGGAAGGAGATAGGGTTGCCAACTCCAGGTGGGGAATTCCTGGAAATGTGAGGGATGGAGCCTGGAGAGGGTGAGGTTTCAAGAGGTGTGGGACCTCGGTCAGGTACAAAGCCATAGACCCCACCCTCCAAACCAACTATTCCCTTCTGGGGAACCATTGTTGCCAATCTCCAGGTGAGGGCTGGAGATCACTCAAAATTACAACTGTTCTTTAGGTAGCAGAGATCAGTTCCTCTGGAGAAAATGATGGACTCAGTGTCATTATACCCTGCTGAGGTCACCACAGCAAATTGACACTGAGTGTCCAAAGCCGGGGCACCCGCCCAACCTCTTTCTACAGATCGTTGTATTTATTTCCACAACGGGACTTTTTCCTAGTAGAAGAGTATGGTGCTAATTAAGATTGCAGGGTTACTCTATTAGATATATGTAACAAGCCTGAATTTTGCCTCCTCCTTGTCTCTGTTTTCCACCAAACAGAAAGATGGACATCCACACTGTGCTGCTCTCTCTGTAGTCAGGTGGGCATGAGGGACAGGGCTCTCAGTAAAATGTGGTTTGTAGAGTCAGATGTCACAGTAAACCACAATGAATACAAACTGTGGTTCAATGAGGTACAAACCCTAGAGCCATGGTTTGTCGGATTACTTGAATTCCAACACTGTACAGCTGATGTTTGATCATACCATAATTTATCATAGTGTTCGAATGCAGCATGAGTGAGTATGCGTGGTCTTTTGTTCTTACCAGAAGAAAATTCTGTTTTAAATGCTGATTTAAAATTAAAAAGTTTTGGCTCCTGTCCAAGGCTTAGTAAGAACTAGAACATGCAGGGCTATTCAGTGTGGAGAAGTTTTTCTGAGGATAGGCACAGGTCAGCTGTTTGCATCTGGATTTCTCATTCAGCTATGATGCAGAGTAAAGTGCCCATTACAACTGATGTGGAATGAATATATAATAAAAAAAACCTTCTTTCCATTTTTATGATAATTTGTTTCTGCTTTCAAATGATGAGCAGGTGGGAAACCATTTTATAATCTTTTAAAAGACCCAATCCTATTTTGCAATGTTTTCATAAATATTTGATTTAAATACAGAGCTGAAATCACAATCATATCTCAATTGTATCATATCTTTTTAAAAGAAAAAGCCCATTAATACCAGAAGGACTGAGAGTCATTATTTTATGGTCTGATAAACTGGAATCAGATCAAGCCCCTCCCCCCAGTTGTACAGTTTTCTCATGCAACGCCAAAAGAAATAGAATGGTGGGGAGGGTATAAACAGTGAACGATATTAGTAGGGTTGTAGAAATTTTACCTTCTTAAAAATTAGTATTTTCTTTCTGTAGTTATATAGAGGACCCTCAGTAATTTCTAAATTGGACGTTTTCCATTTATACTCTTCAGTGACTTAAAAACTCTTGCCTGATTTCTATAGAAGAATCAGTGTATGCTAGTATATATATACTTGTATCATAGTTTAAAAAGAAATATCCATCATTTAGAAATGTACCATATGTAAGGATATATGACACTAGAAATATTACAATTCCAACTCATCATTTGGTTTTTAGCTGCCTTTCTGTTGATGCCTAATTCTATACATCTGAATTGTTGGGTTAAGGTCTTTGTTCTCATTCTTCAATAGCTGCTCCTCTGTCACTGGTTATGCACCTTCCAAGATGTTTGTTTGAAATCTTACTAAAACATGGTTATAATGCATGTTTCAGAGGTCATTGCACTAAATCTTGAATTTCGGGAAATTATTTGCAAGCTACTGAAATCTAATTTATTTATTTTTTAATTTATATTTATAATTTCGATTTATAGCCTGCCCTCCCCGCAACGCAGGCTCAGGGCGGCTCACAGATAGGCGTAAGCCAGCACATAAAAACAGGTTAAACCATATAAAACCATCACTACAATGTTACAACATATTAAGTGCTTTAGATGTTCCAGAATAATCTTCCATAAAAGGTGATGTCTCAAAGATGGTGCACCCAATCAGTGCTGTCAGTTCCACGTGACACTGTCGTTCTCTCTTCCCAGGGCCAGTTGGTAATGATGGTAAAATAGTGATGGTACGGTAAGCTATTCTCTGTCTGTTTCCTACAGTTTCCAATTATTATTCTATGATAATAGTGTGCTAAATGAGGAAAGCAGCACCAGTAATGGAGTTGGGAATGGTTCAACTACACTTGCTTCTTTCTGATTCCTAGTGGAAGTATACTGGGACTATGGTTGCCACCTCTGTGTTGGGAAATTCCTGGAGATTTGGGAGTGGAGCTTGGGGAAGAACCTCAGCAGGGTATAATGTCATAGAGCACACTCTCCAAAGAAGCCATTTTCTTCAGGGAAACTGATCTCTGCAGTCTGGATATCAGTTGTAATTCTGAGGGATATCCAGGCCGCACCTGGAGGTTGGCAAGCCCTAGTGGCACAAGTTTGATCAAGTGTATTCCCAAAGTACAAAGCAGTTTTTAATCATCTTGATGGCTTCCCTCAGTCTTTTGGGCATCAGACCAAGAGTTCTGTTTCAAATATACTTCTTTCCCCTGTGTAACGTGCCTTTCCCTTTAAGTGGGCTGTTCCTTGTTTTATACCTAATGTTGTGAGGTGTTTATATACCCTTCTGGTTTGGGGTAATTTGGTATCTGTCTTTCAAGGACAGAAATGAGATATTTTACTAGTGAAGAAGTTGGAAGGGCACTCCGAGGTAGAACATTTCAAAGTGAGTTTTCAGTTCCTTAAAAGTATAGAAGGAGAAGACTTTTATCTGGTGGTAACTGGAAATAAGACCACCAATAACTTCCCTTTTGTTTCTATGCCTTGTTCCCAGTTTTAATTGGTGACCTGGAACATTTTCCATGTTGTGCTGTTACTCTTTAGATTAGCCCAGTGATCCATGTGTGCAGGGCCGAAGCTTCCATAAAGCAGGGTTAGGCAACTGCCTAGGGCACCACCTGAGAAGGGCGCCCTGCTGGCTTGCTGCCCTGCCCCTCCACCTCCCCACCCCTCCACCACTTGCCAAAAGAGTCACCCAGTCACGGCTGGCTCCCTGCTTTCCCGGCTCTGGCTCAGTCCTCCCAAGCATGGAGCAGCCTCGTGAGAGTGCGTGTGTGCGCCCATACATTCATCATCTATGCAAGTGAGAGTCCTGCCCGGCACCCTCACACACAATTACGGGGCAGCGAATCAAGCCAAGGATGGGGGAGGCCAGCTAGTGGGCAGAGCGGAGGCCTGGAAAGGGGGCCGTGCATGCTAGCGAGCGCCTCTGTCGCTGCTCTGTCTCCCCACACTTGCCTCTCCCCACTTTGTTGTAGAGCAGCTGCTCCACTGACATCACCCTGGGCTGGGACCGTTCCCTGACTGACGGCTCTCTGCACAGCCCCGAAGCCCTCTGTTGCCGCAGGGACCAGGCGGCAGATGCTGCCGCGGCGAAACCCCAAACGGCTGAGTGACTCCCTTGCAGCCCCCCTCCCGCCGTGCCATCCACCTCCTCCCTGCACCATGCAACAATGATCCAGCCCAGGCCGAGGCACCTGGGCCGGCTGCGCACGTGTTCACTCTCCTGCGTTTTGGTCGATGAGAGGGAAAGTTCTTCAGTGGGGCAAGATTGTGGCCCCGCCGAGCACAAGGGGAGGGCTGCATGAGGGCAGCCAGCGCTTTCACGCCCAAGCAGGCAGAAAGAAAATGGGCAGGAAGCACAGCGGCGTGCAGAAGAGGGGAGCGACTGAAAAGGGACTCTGCTGGCAAGAAGTGCCGGATCTGAAGGTATATATAAATATATGTCTAAGAAGACTAAGTACTCCTAAAATGCTAGTGGAGAGAAGTCATAAAAAGCGCCCTGTTGGAAGACTGCTGTGATTTTTAAAATGAGAAGTGCTGGGGTTCATCATGCCTGCATGAGAATCAAACACTAAACAAAGCCTCGTATTTAAATCTCAGATTAAGGTATTTAAATTAAAGCCTTGTGTTTAATCCCAGATTAAGCAAATTGCCTAGACTTGCTTTCCCTAGGCTTGGTTTTGTAGGTCTTGCTATCATGTATCTAAGTTTCTAAGGTAATTTTGGAAGAGAGACACTTTCTGACATTGGTGAGTCTCACTGATTTCAGTGACACTTCCAAATAGTTGCATTTTTAGATTGAGGTGTTAGCACATTACAGACCTACCCTCCGCACTTCCATTCTTGGCTGGCTGCACCCCTGCCCTAAGGCTATGCTTTGGAAGATTTAGCCCCCATCCGCATGTTAGGCTGGCAGTTTGGTTGCTCCGTAGAACCTGAAGCAGCGAGGGTGCTCCCTCCCCCGTTTAATTACCCACATTTATGTAATGGCATCAGTGCCCTTCAGGATGATTTCAAAAAACAGTTCCCACAACCAGTGTTGAAGCCTCCTTGCCCATCTCATTGGCAGACAAGTGGTGATCTGCAAATTATAGCCGAAAATCCTCCTGGCATTCCCAAGAGTTAAAATAAACAACTACACGCGCACACAACACGATTTTGGGCTCTCCTTGTCAGGTACAAGTAGGGATGGAGATCCCAGAGTCCTCATAATCCAGCCTGAAGGTAGGAGGGGCGTTGCAAAGGAAGTAGTCAGGATGCAGAGGTAGAAATGAAAAATCTAATCAGCTTGATTAGAGCAGGGGAGAAATTTCTGCCTATTTCCCCTTCCTGCTGCAGGCCACTGATTTGCCCCTCATGCCAGGAGCAGCATTTTGGGGAGACTAATCAGAAGAGGGAGAAGCTGGAAAGTTCTGTCCCACTGTCTTTTCCATGAGAGGAAAATATAGTCTGAATTCATCCCACTGTTTGGTAAACGCTTCATATTCTAGACAAAGTATGTTGCCTCTGGCTGCATAAATATCCATTTTCCATTCTCTGTCACTTCCAGTCTCCTGTATTTCAGCAGCATGAGTTCCAGTGCAACATTGTTGTGAATGTTGTCACGGTCAGAATATCAAAATTTAAATACATCATAAAATAATGTTGCACTATTATCAAATCAGTACACTAACACAATGAATGTTATTGCATATCACGAGTTCTGACATGTTGCTAGTATTTATAAAAAGCTAAATACAAAAACAGCTAGTGTGTCTCATCCCTGCAAATTCCCCAAAAATGCAGTGAGTGAGTGAGTGAGTACAGTTAAGCTGATCTCCCCAACTTTGTTGCATTGCACAAAGCAATTATAACACTATTTTCTTCTTACAAAAACTGATGCTCCCTCTAAGCTGTAGTCTTGTGAGCAAAAATTCTACTTTGTGAGCTACTGGCGTTAAAGTTGTGAGTGAGCAATTCGGCTACTGCATAAATTAGTTTGCTCTGGAGCCATTCTTCCTGAACTAAGACAAAAATGTGTGAGCCAGGGGCTAAAAAACTGTGAAGTAGTTTAGAGGGAACACTGGCTGTGGTTCTGAGATGTGATTCTTGCCACTTCCAGAGACAGGCAGAATCTTGGCTCCAGGTCTCTGAAAAAGCAGAATTCTGAATTTATAAACCACTCAATTATCATTTCATAAGACATTATATAATTAAAGAGTACATGACTCCAAGGCTGTGGTCATCTGGCACTAAAAAGTTTATACAGCCAGTCCTGTATAAACTTGGGGTCCTTTCTAATGACTGATTCTAGTGTCAGTGGCAAGTGGTGAACACAGCTCCTCAAAACTCAAACATAAACACACACACATGCTCGACAATAATGCAAAAAAAGACTACTTGGTTTGGCAGCTATTTCAATTGAACATGCTGAAGCATGCGCACTTGACCTGAAGGAATTGATGACAAAATTTGCTAAAGAAAAGGCATGCAAAATGAGATTCTGATGTGCCTGAAATGGAAACATTAAAGAGACTTAAATTTCAACATCACAATTAACAGGATTTTTCAAAATGCTTTGTGATTTGTGTTTTCCTGTTTGAGAGAGAAAACCAGAGATTGTATTACTTGTTATCACAATTTAAAAAAGAAATTAGCAATTTCAAATTTTGTGTTTTTTATTCTTCCTAAAATGCATTTATGTTTGAAAATTGGTGGGCGCACTGCGGGGGGGGGGGCACACACCAGAAGGTAGCCTCTCCTAGTATGCAAAAAAACCTGGCACCGGCCCTGCATGTGTGGCTTGTTTTTTATTTTTTTAAATTCTCTTCGTTGTTTGGGTACAGCTTGTATCTGCAGTAAGGTTGCATCCTGTTTATTTGCCACTAAGGCTGTACAGTTTGGCTGTATGGTTAAACTTAGATGTACTTTTGCGTTTGCCATGTGAGCTGTGCAGAACTGACAAAGGAGGGTTTGTTCCAGAAGTTAGGCCTTATGCAATGGTTTCATTTTGTTTTTAATGTTTCCAAGGTTTATGGATTGGACAATGGCCAGTGATTTTCATTGGCCAATGAACAATGCCAGCAGTTTGCTACGTATTAAATACTGGAATCATGCCCTCATTTTTAACCTATTGGTCTGAAATGTAGCTGATAGGATGAATCTATGGAGTTACAAAGAACTGCTCAAGAGGATTAAGGCTGGTTTACTTCAGGATGTGCTTATTTCTTGCTATAAGATATGTACAATATTTTCTAACGGAGGTACCATATTGTTGTGTACCAGGATAAGACTACACGCACATGGTCGGACTTGCACGTGGCCACAGGAACATGCCGAGCTTCGAACCACAAGGAAAATAGCAGCTACGGATCCTAGAACTCACCTATCGGTCAGCTCGAATCCTAATAGGGAACCAATAGGGGGAGTTGTGTGTAAATAATCCAGTCACTGGTGTGGGTGTGTTTTGAACGGGAATATAAGCGGGCCATGGGCCACGCTAGTTATCTCAAGTTCTCTGATGTACTAATAAAGTATGAGCTGAAATCACTACTCCATGCATCAGTCTCAGTACTTTATACATATAACATGTGATATCAGTATTGGTGTGTTGCATGTAGCATATTAAATGCTGAAGCAGAATGGATCATTAACATATTTTGCTTTTGCATGATGGTTGCTTGCTATGATTAGATGTCATGGATGTAGAGATGGGATTCACTGATCATTGGATCTCTTACTAAGGAACAGTAGATCACTGGCAGACTGCTGCTTGATAACAGATTGTCCTTCAATTATCAGTTATTTCAAAGTTTCTTTGAACCTTTTCAGTTATATTTTTAGCAAAGAATTTGAACAAATATGGTATATGAAATTTACATTTTTAAGCTTTGCAGTTTGTGCTGTTGTTAGCCATAAGAGGACCAATAAGGAACAGTAAAATCCACATCTAAACATTTAAAAGCCTGCTTAGTATTGGCTTCACAATTTTTTTAAACCAGGAAATGCCCGCTGTTTATGAAGAAAGCTGCTGTGCTGGGAATCTGTATAATCAATTTGATCTTTAGCACTCTGACTGCAGCAGGAGACTGGGTGTTAGTGGCCAGCAAGCAACCACATAAGTCATTGAAAGAAAAAAAAAGGGACAGTCTGCAGATGGTTGCTGTGAATTTCTCAGGTTGCCAACCTATTTCCTGCTCTGTGGTCCCTGCCACATGGCAGGGGAAAAGCCTCTAAAAGCGCAGCTTTTAAAAGCCGCACCAAAGTTGAGACACCGCGGTGGGATCCCATGGATTCCCTAGCCGCGGCGCCTTTTCTCCCCAGCACGATCAGACGCCGGGGAGAAAACACGGCCCTGACGGGGAGCCTGCCGAACTGCGCATGTCGGAGCATGCGCAGTTTGGCTAGGAGCCGGGGATGCGCCGGCGCAAAGACGCGCCGGCGATCTGACGGCCCGGCTTGCGGCGCGTCGTCCGGATGAACCACCTTGGGTAGGTGGTTCACTTTTGACGTGCCTCATTGGGGGAAGGGCCGGATTGGAGACGGGAGCGCAACGCCAGCCAGATGTTGGCGTGGGATCACGCCCATTTGCTCCATCTCCAATCCGGCCCACTCCCGGCCCAAAACGCCTCGTATGAACGGGGCCTGTAAAGAGTAGAAAAGTACTTTTTTATTTGAAGTGAAAATCTAAAATTCTCAGGATGCTGAGCTATGCTAGTGCATTGTAATTATGGATGAGGACTGTCTTGCTGGATTTGACCAAGGAGCCATCTGCTCTAGCACTTTGTGTCCAACAGTGACCTATCCAATATACCTTGGAAGCTCATAAGCAGGAATTGGTGAAGATAGTCATCCCCTGATATTTGTCCGTAACATCTGGAAATTAGAGGTGGATTCATGGAGTGATTCACTTATAATAGCTGTGTGCTAGAGTATAGGGTACTTAGTTGGGATAATCATTTTACTGATGACTGCCTTAAAGATGTAATTAGATAGCTTTTCTACTTAGGTTAAACTGAAATGTTTTTAAAAGCGATATTGCATGAAGAAGAGGTTGAGAAAGATCCTGTGAACTGAAACTACTATAGACTTTTAGCAATTGGTAAAAGTTCTTTTGCGTCTTCTTAAATTCCACTGATGAGATCATTAGTTTTCAGAATGTCTTTGGGAAACTCTTGGATATCAATTTTTTTTTCCTAATCTCTTGGGTCTGGGAATGTAGGACTAAAGCCAGGGATACACTGATTCTCACTTTGCTGTCTTTAGTGCTGCAATGTAAGTATATGGAAAGTGCCACGAAGTTGCAGCCGACTTGTGGAGACCCTGTTGGTTTTCAAGGCAAGAGGTGAACAGAGGTGGTTTTGCCATTGCCTGTCTCTGCATGGCAACCCTGGACTTCCTTGGGGATCTCCCATCCAGGTAATAACCAGGCCTGACCCTGCTTAGCTTCTGAACTCTGATGAGATCGGGCTAGCCTGGGACCACCCAGGTCAGGGCAATTTAAGCATACAGAAACATTGTATCATCTGTAAGAATCTGTAAGAATGTGTGGACTGTATTCTTAAGTATGCAGACAGGTCTCTTTAAATGTAAAGAAACCCCAGCCAAATGTGTGGCTGCCTTGCCCAGGTGACACACACTCACACCTCATCTCAGGCTGGCTCGGCTGCCATCTGGTCGGTCTTGCCACTCTCAGCAGTGTCCTAAAGTGTGCCAGGGTTGCAGCCACCCTCTTTGCAAACCATGACACCAGCCTAGCTCATTGCTTGCTCGCAGCAGGAGCTTTGGCAACAAGGGAGGGAGCAGATTGGTGGTGGTGAATCAGCTGGCCAGTGGGCCTTCCTCCCTCCTCGCCTCAGTGACCAGCATTCTGCCCCATTGTATTCTATTAACCGGCATATTTAGCAACCCCTTTTCCCCATGAATGAAAGCTTTTACTGTATTTCCTGTGAAGATAATAACATATACTACACCCATGTTAAGCCAGTGTTTACCAAAGCAAGTATAGTTCCAGATCCTCTTGTGCGCTTCCATTTAATGAAGACTTCAGCTAAATATGCAAAGAGTCATATACTTTCCACTTTAAATGTTTCAAGTTATGTTCAGCAATAGTGTCGATTAATGGGGGCATCTTGTCTTCAATCAAATGCTGAAGTTTGAGTAGATAAAGCCATTTTTCAAGATCTGAGTTATTCAAAACAGCGTCTGTTGCTTCTTTTCCAATTGCCCTTCTGTATGGCATACATGTGACTGAAAGTCATTTCTAATTCTCCAGACACTTTAGTGATTACTGTTACTGGACCAATCTGCTCTCTCAACTGCCATCTCCTCCTCTTGTATCAGAGAGAACGTGGTAAAGAAAAACTGTCAAACACCATTTGTCAGGAAGAGATTGGGAGCCACAGCACTGTTATGAGAACATGGCATACTGTGACTTGCAGATCACCGATTACTTACTCATCTCTCACATTTCTGTCAGCCCCGGAGTAGATAAGAGGGCACAAGATGAACTGCTGAGATTTGGAGCTGAAGTGGCAGACCTGAGTCTGGTCTGTGTGACTTTAGATGAGGGGGGGGAACATGTAACCATGTTCTGCTCTTTACCAAAAAAATCCCTCTGGGTAGAAAACTCGCATGTTGGCAACAAAGATAGGGTAGAATCTGTTTCCCGAATTCACTGGGTTTTGCATGTGCATTGAATGTTTTGGAGCTTTCAGTCATGTCATTTCACTCCTGTGGTCTGAAGTAGTGTAACCCAGATATAAGGTTTACCACCTCAGTGAGAACTACACTTTTTTGAATAAAGCTAATAAGTTCCTTGCTAGAAAAATGAAGATGATATCATGTTATTCACTCATTTTTCACTGTTTTCCGTGAAATTTCCTATTGGCTAGAATAAATTTAATAAAAGGGGCAACTTCCCTGCCTGCCAGCAGCCTTGTTGGCTGGCGCTTGGCCTCCAGGGTGCATTGGCACTTGCCCACCTGCCCACCCTGTTGCTGCATCCTGCCACCCCTCCACAGCCAGCGTGCCAACTGGCGAGTGCAGCCCTGCCTGCTTCAAGGATCATGAAGACCAGCTGGGGCAGGGGCCCACCAGCCAGCATGCATGTGTTTCAGGGAAGGGCAGGAGTGGGGCTGCTCACTTGGGGTATGTGTGTGGGGTGTGTGCACGGGGGTGCCCCCTGATTTATTTAGAAGAAGAATTGGATTTATACCCCGCCCTTCAATTAAAAGGTCCCCAATTTAAAAATCCTGGCTACGGGCCTAGCCTCTCTGTTTTCTTCTCTTTAAGGCATAGGCCGTAAGCACTTTCGGGCAGAGGTTTGTCTCTCTTGGTTACGTAATAACATAGGACGGGCCCATGTATGGAAACTATGAAAATAATAAGAGCAAGCAGTTAACAAGATATGCATCTTTTGTTTGTGTTGATTAATTTGCTTGTGTGTTGTGTACAGGTGAAAGAAAATCAAAGCTTCTTGATGAGGATTTCAGGAAGCCCAAGAATTTGTAAAAACTGGTAGAATTAAATTGTTTCCCTGCATCCGTTTTCTTTCCCTCCCAAAGGGACAGGGAAACATCGCAGTTTCAATTAACTGTCACAGTCTCCTTTAAGATATTGCTGCCAAATAATGATTGCAGGTAGCAATGACAGACAGCTCCAAATTGTAACTTTGTAGGTTTGAATAGAGCTGTTAAATGGTATCTGAAGGACTTTAGCAAGGGCGATTAAGAATGATGATATCTCCAAGTCCCAACAGACTACAAAAAATGGTGTGTTTGATGGCTGGGAGCTGAAACAATAGTGTCTTAGAGTACAGTGAGGCTGTTCTTTATCTGATGCCACTGCCTTCCTTTAAACAAGACTTCAAACAAAATTTAATACTTTTGAAAGAGCAGATTGTTGCAGCTGTATTGGCGTCTTAGGGCCAATTCTCACTTCAGGGGTCAAATGTATTTGCCATTTGTACACCTTGAGCTTCCTGGTGAACATTATAAGACATGAAGTGGAGATACGAGCTGGCAAGCATGCGATAAATCATGCACTGGGGATCTGTGATTAATCTTGAATTTGTGATGTGTGTCCAGTTCCTATTTATGAATGAACATCTCTCCTTCATATTTTATGCTGCTCACCATGGCAGACACTTAAGTCCAAGAGCAGGTTCTTCAGCTTTGCGTTGTCTGGCCTGACCATTAGGATTAAAACAGAGCAGGTGTTTCTAAAACTGGCTAAGTTCATAGTGCTGCAACAGTCCTTCAGGGAATATGTTTTTATGCCAGTTGGGGGGGGGGGAATACACATTACTACTGCTACGTATTCCAGAGGATCTGTAGTTATCTTTATGCTCTCTGATCCTGGAAGTTCATTGTCTTCATGTAATGATATTTTGGCATGACATACAGACTTTTTTGGTCTCCATCAGTCTTGTTTACTGGAGCAAAAGAATGTGTCCTGTCGTGTTGGGCTCATAACTGAAAGCTGTGGTGTGTGTTTTGGTAGGAAATAATACATGTGTCTGAACTTAGTTTAAAACAAACCAGGGCTTGGAGACAATGCCACATTAACTCTAAGCAGAGTTACACTGTTCTGAGCCCATGGACTTCAGTGGACTTAGAGAGTTTAACTATGCTTAGAAAGGCACTGCATAGCAATTGATTTGAAGGTTGCAGCTGACTTATTTCCCTTCAGCTGTTTTTCTTTCAAGGCAATATACCAACACAACTATTATTTTTTCACAAAAAAATATGTTTTAATCTTCCATCCCTCCAATTATTAAAAAACCCACAGAAGGTAGACAAGAATGGACAAGTATGATGTACCCGAATAAATTATGAAGGTTGTCAAAATACTGTACCTGCATTCCTTGCTGTGCATAGGGTACTGTAATAACATCACAAGAGTTCTGTCAAAACATGTAAACTGCTTTTATCACTGAAGAAACCTTCATCTCACCCACAGGCATCTTTCCATGATTTATTTTAGCTCTTGTGAAGCAATTAAGCCAGAATAAAAGATAAAATTAACCTAATCTTTGTTTTGTAATTAAATCAAATATCCATCAAATGCAGAGAGGAGATTTAAATAAAACTACAGAGCAGGTGAAATAAGAACAGACTACTTTTTAAAACTGTTAAGTGATTTTTTCAATTAATAAAAAATTGGGGCCTTATAAGAAAGGCATGGGAATAATGATGCGTTTCTGAATCTCAATTTTAGCAATAAAAATCACAGGTCAAATGACACAATCTCCATGAACCACTGAAAACTCAATTATAGTTATGTGAGGCTCTGATTTGTCTATGCAGAGAGAATAAGTAAAGGTTTCCCTTGCTCGAAAGCTAGTCGAATCTGACTCTAGAGGGCAGTGCTCATCTCTGTTTCCAAGCCGAAAAGCCAGTGCTGTCTGAAGACTTCTCCGTGGTCATGTGGCCGGCATGAATAAATGCCGAGGTGCACGGAGCACTGTTACCTTCCCACTGAAGTGGTACCTGTTTATCTATTTGCAGTTTCTTGCTTTCGAACTGCTAGGTTGGCTCACTCTGTCACGTGGCACTAGGGTCTCGAACTGCTGAACTACAGACCTTCTGGTCTGCAGCTCAACGTTTTACCTCTGAACCACTGCGGCCCACACTGCAGAGAGAATAGGTGAGGTTAAATACTTCTGCCATTGCATGGTTTCAATAAATAAAACACACCTACCTTCAATAATTAAAGCACACCTACCCCCATGCTATCACACTTCAGTTAGCAGTTTCAATTAGCAAACCCATGAGGAGGCGGAAAGGATACAGCCTAGGGTTGACAGTGCCGTGCTGGGAAATTCCTAGAGATTTGGGGGGGGGGGTGGAGCCTGGTGAGAGTGGAGTTTGAGGAGGGGAGGGACTGTTACAGAGTTTAATGCCACAGAGTCCAATCTCCAAAGCAGTCATTTTCCCCAGGCAAACTGACCTCTGCAGTCTGGAGATCAATTTTAATTCTGAGAGATCTCCAGGTCTCACATGGAGGTTAGCTACCCTAATACAGCATCCCTTCCCTTCATGTGGCCTATTTGAAATTATGTCCGATGCTGGTGTTATAGTGCTTTTAGACTAATAGAGATCCAAGCTCCTAATGCCAGAGGAATGTTCGGTGCAGTAGATGATTGCCTCTACAATGGAAAAGGCTGCTATACACGGGGAAACAAGGCCTAGGATCCAAGCCATTGTGTAATAATGATAGCACGCTATTGAAGAGTTCACTCTTACAAAGTTTAACTCCGTATCTAAATATTTTAATAGGGCTGTAGTAACTACATGAGGCCCTGTCTGTCCAAATCATATATTAACCTTTTTTTTAAACTACAATATTTGGGGGTTTATTCAACTTTTACCTACCTCATACATGGAAGAAACTAAGATATACATGCCAAGGTAGCCTAGGACGCAGCTCCTTGCAGCAGTCTCTCAAGTACTGGATTCATATGAAATTTTGCTTCTAAATTCCATCTGCCAAATAAGCACACTCTTGTTTGCTAAGTTCTGGTGGTGGTGGAAAGTGCCATCAGGTCACAGCTGACTTATGGCAACCCCATAGGGTTTTCAAGGCAAGAGACGTTGCAGAGGTGGTCTGCCATTGCCTGCCTCCGCATCACATTCTTGGTATTCTTCGGCGGTCTCCCATCCATTGACTATCTAAGGCCGACACTGCTTAGCTTCCAAGATCTGATGAGATCTGGCTGGCCTATGCTATCCAGGTCAGGACTAGCTAAGTTCTAGCCAATACATTTTATTATTTTTTCATTTTAGTAGTAAATATGGTTAGTGCTCATTGCATATGTTTCCATTTCCAGGGGGGGAAAACTTTTGTGTATGCATTGTAGGTAATGGCTTGGAGAACATACTAGGCAAGATCATCAAAGCTCATGTCACTGCCAACCAAACCCTGCCATCAGTGGATGGTAGACCTAGGAACAGTGATGTGGGCTGCTGCAGTGAGAGGGGGGAAATCAGCAAAAATTATTTCCCCACTCTTTTGCTGGCAGGAATACCGTCCACCAGAGGAAAATGTAGCTTTTATTTACGCTGCTGATATTTTCCAAACTCAAAAGTTGTATACATTTTTGCAGCTTTAAAACTGTATCTGGACTGGGTAATAGAAAACTTTACTACTTGAGATGCAAGTAGAGGGAAGGAGCCTTTGCAAATGGAGTTTCTTCCCGAAGTATAGTTCTTTCAAATGTAGAATACCTCTGTTCAAGCTGTAATGCAGGATATCTGTCCCTCATGAAGTTTTCCAGTAAATGATTGCTGGAAGGGGTTGCCAAATTTACTAGGAATGAAAGACATAAATCATGTGAAGTCTGTACAAATTAAGAACTGTCCATGTGATGGGACAGAAGGAGACTTGAGAAGGATTTCTTTTTGAACTATTTCATGTAATTCTGGCTTCAGAGCAGTTCTTGGCAGCTTTCAATGTATCAGTTCTTCGAGAAGCCACATGCTTTGCATGAGCCAAGATGTTTGTTTAGATTCTGAGTAGCTTCACTGTGTTGTTCTGTTGGATGCTGGAACTGACAAAGAAGGCTCTTGCAAGTCAGTGGGGGCAGCTCCCATGATGATGTCCTACAAAATGGTGGCGTGATGTCATTAAGCAGCAGTGTTGTTCAATTATACTTCCTCACTCGATTCATAATCCCCTTTGGAAGCTGAGTCAATGGAATGAAATCAACACACACACGTTGCTTTGATCCTAGTCTCCTTTCTTCTAATGAAGGAAATGTATAACTTCGTATGGTTATCTGGGTGTACGTCTGTTTTGACTGGATTGTTTTATGGATCCTGAGATGAGGCTTTTGTGTGTGTGTTGTTTTATGGCTTGTTTTACAGATTTAAAATAAATATTGTTCAAGCTGCTTTCAGATAGCTTTTGTCAGATGGTCTCTAAACTAAACAAATAACAAAATATGGCCTCTAATACCTGGGCTGGTTGCAATCAACAATTCTCACAAAAGTCAGAGACTTCTACCAGGTTCAGATTGTGTAGAATCATCCAAGTTATACAAATAAAAGTGGTAGTGTAACTAACAATACTGTTAAATGACATAAATACGAGGCTCTATCAAGTTGCCCCATTGGTCTGCAGACAAAAAAATAAGTTGTGTAATAGATTTTATATCAAAATATCACAAAACACTATGTAAGCTTTTGAATTTCTAGAACTCTGCATTAAGCTCCATGTTTAGTAGAAAAGGGGGAAGAGTAGCAAAACCCAAAATTAGAAATTGTAATGAAAAACAACACGTCCTGGAGATTAAACTGGATTACTTTGGATTGTGCCAGATGCAGAAATGTTTTCAAGTTTCACCAAATTGCTGGGACAAAGTAGATGGAAACTAGCATGGGTCAAACTGGAGGAGGGCAGATTTTAGATCTAATGGGCCTAAATGTAGTTAAATCCGGTCACCATGAGTTAAACTTGTAACCCGCCCCGGCTCGCGGTGGATGTGATAACTATAGTGGATACTGTTTACATATCTTTGATGGACACACAGTGTAATGCATGTATTGTTTGAAACTTCATTTCCTCCATTTGTGTTTATGTATACTTTCAAGTAAAAGAATAAAAATAAATTTAAAAAAAAACTGGAAAACACGAATTTGGGGGTTCATGGTAAAAGTTAAGGAACAATGTGGTTTCATTTTTTAAAAAGAAAGTCTTAAACTTGCTGTAAATGCTAGTATTATCAAGCAAGCAGAACATTGGGTTGGGCAGGTTTTTGGCTCCCTTCTGTATGCTCCAATTTAGAGGGAGAATGTAGTGATCCTACCGTATAGTACTGAGCAGGGAAGGACCTCAGCAGACGTATAATGCCATAGAGTACACCTACCGAAGCAGAATTTTCTCCTAGGGAACTGTTTTCTGTTGTCTTGAGATCAGTTGTAATTCCAGGAGATCTTCAGGCCCCACCTGGAATCTGACAAGCCTACATTACTGTTTCAGAAAATCGTGTCAGGACAAATTTCTACTTTCAACAATGTCACATCAAATGCCTGTCCATTGTTTCCTATGGGGAAAATGGCAAGTTTTCTGGAGCAGTTTTTTCCCCACCAATTTCAGCAAATCAGATCCTCCCGTTCTACTAAAGACCCTCCTCCCAAGTTTCAACTGAATTGAATAAACAGGTCCATAACCATCCTTCTCTCCATTGTGCCAATGAATACAAGACAGGAAAATGATGTATTTTCCAGAGCAGCTGTTTTTTTCACTAAAGGGCAGAAAAATTAAAGCAGATCAAGCCCTTCCTGTCTACTAAAGACCGGCCTACCCACCCCCCCACCCACACACACACACACACACACACACACACACAGAGGTTTTAAGTGAATGGGACAAAGTGGTCCAATTTTACAGCTCTCTGAAGATGTTTCCCTTAGCCATATGGGAAAAATGATTTGTGGAGCAAATGATATCCCTTCCCAAAAAACTAAATGGCTTCCTTCTAGGGTTGCCAGGTCTTACTTTTGTTCCAGTGGGGGGGGGAGTCTAGACCCCTCTGTGGGAGATCCTCGGCGCATGCGCTTCATGCGTGCGCTGCAATGACATCACCCGGAAGTGACGTCATCACGTCAGGCACATTGGGGGGACCACTACCATTCGAGGGGGAAACATAGAGTTTTCCCTCAAATGATAGAGTGTCTCCCCCTCGCAACGTGCCCGGCATGATGATGTCACCTCCAGGTGACCTCATCAATTCGGGCACATCCCCATGATCCTGGCACTTTGGGCGTGGGGTTCCACCCAGTGGCTGGATCTGGGCCAGCAGGTAAGGGGCCCATCGAGCAGGCAAACCTTCACCCCTGGGGAACCTGGCAACCCTACTTCCTTCCCCAAAAAAACACAACAAGTGAACAACAGTTCAGATTAGAACCATATATCAATAACAACAAAGTAACTTCCCCTTCACCCCACCTAAACCTCTTGTCCAGGGAAAAAATAAAAGCTAGCTACTAATAATAATCAAAATAAATCAAACCAGTGTGTAGTCTAAGGTCCAGTCCAGGGTCTGCATGCTCCAAACAAGGTCTAGGCAAGGGCCTCTAAATTAATGCAAGGCTTTTTCACGTCTAGCAGCTCATGTGGAGCAGTGGGCAGGAGACTGCTGCTCAGGATAGCGTGATTGGCCAAGGGCAGTTCTGTTAATCTCTCTGTGGAATCAGATTGGCTGGGAGAGGTGCCTCTCTTTCTCCCCTCATTCCTTTTTGCTGGAAACAAACAAACCACACGCAGTGAACTGTTTTGGATATTGCCTCTCCGATCTGATGACGGGAAAGCTGAATGGCTTTTAGGATCAGCAGTATCTGATCACACACCCCTAGTAGTGAGACTATGAATAATCTTTTCCTTTCAGTAGTGGGGAATCCTGGAGCTTGGTTTTGCATTCTAATGAGAATTTTGTATGTAAATTCCATACACTGGATTTTTCTTGAGATTAACATTTTTGTGAAATGTTGTGCCTAATAGCGAATGTAAACCATTAACCAGCCAGCCAAGTTACAAAGCTCTTAAACACCAGGGAATTGTATCCACCAGTTTTTAAAACCAGCGGGAGTTCTGCTACTGACTTGCATGAGAGTGGGTTCATACCTTAGAAGAACACCAAGTGAAAATTAAAGCAACTGCTTCCCATCATGTTGAAAAGGAGTCGGATTTTTAAAAGGCAGCGCCTCTGAAAGGAGATCAGATAAACTCCCGTTTGCTCGCCTCCTCAAATGCAGCTTCAGAAGGCAGTAATTTCAGCATCTCTTTCTGCTTAAGGCAACTGCTGATCAAAGTGCAGTTTTTTGTTATTTATAAATATCTTATCGAGACAGATGCAGAACTCCTTGAGGGCAGGGTGGGAGGCGTTCGAAGTGATTTGTAAGGTGGAAATGAATGCTGAAGGTGAAATGTTACGTTTAACAGCTTTCCACAGCAGTAAATTGGATTGAAGTTCTTTGTGAAGATAAATTATTAGATTGGTTGAGGAACCATGGGCTGTGGCAACAACTTCTAAAGTACTCAGTACTGTTGATTAGGTTGCAAATATACTTCCTCACCATTAGTTGCCCGTAACTTGTAATGCCCATCCTTCATGCCATGCAGTTAGTGGTAGCCTCTTGCATTCTGTGATGAGTTGTCAGCTAAGATGGCTAGGAGCCCTAGTGACCAATGTTCCCTCTAAGCTGTGGAGTCTTGTGAGCAAAAATTCTGCTCTGTGACCTACTGGCATTAAAGATGTGAGTGAGCAATTTGGGTACTCCATAAATTAGTTTGCTCTGGAGCCTATTCTTCCTGAGCTAAGGCAAAAATGTGTGAGCCGGAGGCTAAAAAACTGTGAGCTGGCTCACACTAACTCAGCTTAGAGGGAACACTGCTAGTGACATGTTCAAAATTATGAGAGAGCTCCTGATCCCATGAGCTGCTTTCTCTGCACAGCGAGTTGTAAATCCCTGTGGCATTTTTGAGCCCTTTTGTCCAGATGGGATCTGAACACTGCAAATGATGCTTCCAATTACAAGACATGTTTCAGATCCTGCCTTCTGAAAAGCACACAGACGACTAGCATTCAAACTTAAAGTTCACACACACAAAATTGATCAGTAATGGGGTAGGAATGACAAAGAAGGTCTACAAACTATTACTTGTGGCATAAACTTATGATTCTCTCTCACAATGTATTTCTCTTGTAATTCCTTGACAGTATTGGTTTTAGGGGTTAGTTTTATTAACTTTTGGTTCTCGTCCTCATATCCCTCACAGAGGGGAAAACAAAGTTGTCACTGTTGGAGTTGGTGATATAAAAGTGAAATATTGAATTTGAATACTCCACTAATTCATAAGTCAGAAGCAACTTGACGGCATTTGCCACACATGCACATGTCTTGTGGCACAATATCACTGTAAAGTATGTATGGAATCTACAGCTGATCTTAGGACCTTCTTTGATGCCTGCTGGGTATGGTGCAGTGGGCTTGTTCATTCAGATAATAGCTTATGCAATTTGTATGGAAGCAGAGAAATATTCAGAGACTGTGAAGCCCTTTTGGGGGGGGGTAGTTTTGTAGTGTATTTGGAAATGTACAGAATGTTAGCAAGTGCCTTGTGAAATACAAGTTGACAATAGAAACCGAAATTGTGAGCAGGGATAAATGCAGAGAAACATGGACAAGAGCACTGTGGCGAGAAATGAGAAGCCATTCTAATGAAGACTGTTATGACAGCTGCTGTTGATCATGTCAGTCCACCAGAGATTCACACACACCCTCCCCCCAGGTTTGACAGACCAATAGCAAGGAGAAAACTGGAAAATGAAGCTTTCTGGCACATGAAAAGGTATGCATGAGAAATACACATGCCACAATGGAAAGTAGCTTCTCAAGCCTTCTGGGCTCCATTGCACAAAGAGAACATTATACTTTCTGCTATCAAGCATAACCTTGAAGCACAAGCTGTAGAAAATTACAAAAAGAATAAATCAGTTCCTATGCCCCCCCCGTCATGCTTCTGTGCAGAAACCTAGAAGTGCACCAACAGAACCAGTATAGTGTGCTTTCTTGCCTCGTTTTTCCCCAATGCTTTGTTTTTCCAACAATGCCATGTGAAAACCACAAGGAATCCTGACATCTTTCCCTTGTTGATCAGTAAATGAAACATAAGTGACATAAATGTTTTGTTCAATTATTTATTGGGAGCCCAAGGACATTTCAGAAGGCTGGTGAATTGGACCATTGATACAGTGACCTGTGGAAGGACTGCTGTGGCCCAGACCACTGCAGCTGTGTGACAGAAAGGGTGGATGGATTGGCTGTTTACTGCTTTTATTTGGCATGGTCATGGAAATCAACACTACATAAAGTGCAGGTCAATGGTACTTATTTGTATATACTGGAGCAGCATCAGCAGACAGCACTGCCATTGTAGAATGGCCACACTGTCTAAGAGCCATGTTGGCTGCAATCACACACACACTAAATAATCCACTTTCAGTCCACTTTCAATGCACTTTCCAACTGGTTTTTGCCAGTCCACACAGTAAAATCCAGTTGGAAAGTGCACTGAAAATGGATTATTTAGTGTGTGTGATTGCAGCCTTGGAGAAGAACGAGGGTGGTTTTGTACAATGCATTTTTTTTAATTGCCAAGTTTCAGATAAAGGGTTTTTAACACATGAGCAAACAGAGGATTTTCTCTAGGTGTTGTCTGACCTTCTTTTCATTACAAAGAGAAGAACGTGGTGTTTTGCCATGGTAAGTCCTTAGCTGGATATAGCACCTGGCAAACAATGCTTCCTCTAAGCTATGAAGTCTTGTGAGCAAAACGTCTACTTTGTGAGCCACTGGCATTAAAGTTGTGAGTGAGCAATTTGGGTACTGCATAAATTAGTTTGCTCTGGAGCCATCGTTCCTGAGCTAAGACAAAAATGTGTGAGCTGGAGGCTAAAAAATTGTGAGCTAGCTCACATTAACTCAGCTTAGAGGGAACACTGCTGGCAAATGCAACAGCCTCCATTATTTCGCAATTAGAATTAAACAGAAGAAAGTGAACAATTGAGTCATCAGAATGCCAGCTCTTACCCTCTAGAAGTGGAGTAATAAAACGAGATCGAATATCCCTGTAAAGGGGGCAATGAAGTATGGTGTGTGTAGTGGATTCTATATCTTTTAGATAACAAGGACAAAATTTGTCTACATATGGTATCTGGTGGTACCTCCCTAAAAGTACCTCTGATGGCAGAACATTAAAGTGTGCAAGCATGTATGCTCTGCGATGGTGTGGGGCTGTTAAATTTAACAGATATTTCATAGTAGAGCCCGTGTCAAAAGTCCCGAGCCTACTTGGGGAGCATCTGCTGGCTGCCCGTTCCCTAAATTCTTGCCTTTTGATGTCGAGAAATCTTTGTTTAATAATAGCATAGGCTTGTTTATCTGAAAAGGGGGCTAAATAATCCGGGAATATTCCCATTGTAGAGAGTTTCTCCTCTACATATCTAAGCCATGGAGAGAGATGGGACTCAGTTAACATGTGAGTAATAATATTTTTACTACTGTGGCACCTTCTACAGCTAGCCCTGGTGAGTAGTCTGTGGCTGTATCCTTACATTTCTTGTGAGAATTAGGCTTCGATCACAAACACTAAATAATCCACTTTCAATCCACCTCCATTGTACTTTCCAACTGGATTTTGCCAGTTCACACAGTAAAATCCAGCTGGAAAGTGCACTGAAAGTGGATTCTTTAGTGTGTGTGACCACAGCCTTAATCAAAGCAACCTGAGTTTGGTTTTGCAATTCCTAAAGTAGACAGAACTTTTTTAAAAAACCCAGAAAATTCAAAAGCACCCAATAGTATATAGGAAAGAGGGATGAACTAATTCTTACTCTTTTAAAAATGTAATTCAAGAACATAGGTTACAAACGAAAGTATCTCTTTTTGGTACAAGGACATCCTTTGCCATGTTTCATCAGAGACTAATTTTAATTTTGCAGCTTAACTATAAACTTTTTCTGAATGCAAGCCCATAAGTGGAAACCCTGACTAACTCTGTAACTACATGGTATCATGAATAGAGACACTGTAATTACTTCCCACATGATTGTACCAAGACCTGATCATGCTACAACTTGTGCATTTTTGTTGTTTCATGGTTTGGAGAGCAGATTTTATTATGTGGCCTGCTTTTCTTTGTTCATTTGGCTTCTGGCACACACAGATTTCAGTAAGCTGACTAGAGCTGAGCAAACAGCTATGATTAACCACAAAATGATTGTGCATGCTGTTGGTTAAAGTTATATATAGAATTGCACCGAATCCCAGAGCTAATTTTTATGGAATGGCCAATATTGGTTAAAAAAATTCCTGGTTATATGTTTAGGCCTTTCCGTTAAAAATACCAAACCTGCTAGATCCTTCTTTATCTTAAGACTCAGCACATTTTCATTATGCTTTTTTCAAAATAGTTGTTTCCAAAAATAACTGTTGCTGAAAAGAATGTAATCTTTAGTTGTTAAATATTCTACTCCTGTTTGCAACTAAGCAGAAGCCAATAGAAGTGTATTAGCCAGTACCAATCTTTTGCTTGTTCCTCCTAGAACCTCCTCTGCCAAGTTTAATCAGTGACTAGTTTTTAATTTTGCAGTAAAATAGATTCTTTTAAAAATCATAAAATTTGTTTAGACTTGATTAAATGTGGAGTTAGAAGATGTAATTCTCAAAGTAGTATATGTGTGCATTCATTTCAGCCAAATTTCTTTTTTGCTCATTAGCAATTTGAGTCTTGTCCATGTCTTGTTTGCACCCCACAGTAGGGCATATTTGGGCACCAAACTGGTGCAGTCCCTTGGCTTTATCCTGTATGGGCAAGCTTAGACTCTCTGCCTGTCCCTCACTCTTTGAGCTTGCAGAAATATTTTATTTTTTTTATTTTTTATTTTTCTGATTTATATCCGCCCACCCCGTAAATGGGCTCAGGGCAGGTTACAACATTTTAATAAGTACAATAAAATTTAAAATACATTAAAACATAAAATCAGTAGTCATGCTTGCCGTAGGGAGAATCCAGCCCATTGATGTAACTGGGTATGGCCGGTTATCAGTAGGTGGGAGATCGTAACCTTGCGGGGGGGGGCATATGTGGACACCTGCTGCCTCAGCCAAAGGCCTGGCGGAACAGCTCCGTCTTGCAGGCCCTGTGGAGTTGCATAAGATCCCTCAGGGCCCTGATCTCAATAGGGAGCATGTTCCACCAGGTGGGGGCCAGGGTGGAAAAAGCCCTGGCCCTGGTCGAGGGTAGGCGGACATCCTTTGGGCCAGGGATCACAAGGAGATGTTGACTTTCAGAGCGTAATGCTCTCCGAGGGGTATATGGGAAGAGGCGGTCCCTTAGGTATGTTGGTCCCAAGCTGTTTAAGGCCTCAAAGGTAATTACCAACACCTTGAAGCGAATCCGGCACTCAACCGGCAACCAATGCAGCTGACAAAGCACATGCCGAGCATGGGCCCGCACAGGTGTCGACGTCAGCATGCGTGCCGCCGCCTTTTTTACCAGCTGTAATTTCCAGCTCAGCTTCAAGGGTAAGCCTGCATAGAGCGAGTTGCAGTAATCAAGCCTGGAAGCGATCATTGCATGGGTCACCGTAGCTAAGTACTGGGGCGGGGAGAGAGGGCTTCCATCTGCCTAAGATGGAAAAATGCAGATCTGGCAACTGCAGCAACCTGGGCCTCCATAGATAAGGAGGTCTCCAGTGTTACTCCCAGGCTCCTCACCAACTGGGCCAGCACCAGAGGTGTCTCTTCCAGTGTGGGACGCCTGGTGCCCACCTCCAAACCCCCACGGCCCAGGTACAGGACCTCCATCTTTGACGGATTTAACTTCAGTCAACTCTGCCGCAACCATCCAGCCTCAGCATCCAAAGCCTCATCCAAATTTCCAGGAACAGAGGATGGATGATCGTCCATTAACAGATAAAGCTGAGTGTCATCAGCATACTGATGGCAACCCAGCCCATAACTCCAGACTAACTGGGCGAGGGGTACATAGCATTGACAAGAGGATCACCCCCTGTGGCACTCCACATTCTAGTGGGTACCGCGGGGAGACCCTCTTGCCCAGCGCCACCCTCTGTCCCCGACCATGGAGAAAGGAGGAAAACCATTTCAAGGTAATCCACTGAACTCCTACGTTGGCGAGGCGGTGGGTCATAAGATCATAATCAATCGTATCAAACACTGCCATTAAATCTAATAGCAGCAGCAGCGCTGACCCACCTCGATCCAGATGTCTATGGAGGTCATCTGTAAGGGCGAGCAGAGCCATCTCCGCCCTATGGCCAGGTCGGAAGCCGGACTGGAAAGGATCAAGGGTGGAAGCATCATCCAGGAAAGCCTGGAGTTGTTCGGCCACCACTCTCTCAGTCACCTTACCCAGGAATGGTAAGTTTGACACTGGGCGGTAGTTGGTCAGGACCGTTGGGTCCAATGATGGCTTTTTCAAGAGCGGGCAAACTACCGGCTCCTTTAAAGCCTCCGGAAAAGTCCCAGTAGATAGGGACAAGTTGATGATTTCTTCCAGAGGGGCCCGAATGCTCTCCCCACAAGATTTAGACAATTCACTATGCTGCTATTTTTCTAACACAGCTGCACAGATTATAATAACTGCTAAAAAAAAGAACATAGGGGAGCTGCATTGTTTGTTTGCTGCACAAATATGATTGCATTTTTATTGTAAACCATCCTGAGCTATTGGAAGGGTGAGATTAAAAACACGATTAAAAAATAAAAATAAAATCCTTGTGCGAATTTGGGAGGGTGTGATCTGGAAATATCTTTACAAATAAAAAAAGTTGTTAAATTACTACAGATAGGGGTTTCTTTTCAATCTCCTGGCTTGAGAGTGGTAAAGAGATTAACTAGATGCACTAAATATTACAAAGTTTATCTTCACACAGTGAGAGAATTGTGTTGCTGTTTTTAAATTGTAGTTGTGGACAAAATAGTGGAACACTTTGCCCCAAATCCATGGTTACTTTTTTCCAAAGTGTGTTGAGGGTACTTGCCTTCTAAACAGATGTCTGGATACAATATTTTTTCTTTAGTTACTTTGAACAAAGGGCCTTTTACCCATCACTAGGATTTGTGCTGGGCTTGCAAGCTGGTCAAGATTTTTCTGTCATATAATTTAGCAAAAGTACATTGCTAGACAATATATTTGGGTGGCAAATTGGGGATATTTGAGCTTTACATGACATGTTCTCCCCACTTGCAACAGCTTCTGACAGTCAGTGGTGAGTGTGGTTTTATGCTGCCTACCCCACCCTGAGCATAAATTCCAGATCCTAGGTTTTCTTCCCCCACCTCATGCCTTTAAAAAAGGTGCACACAGCAAATAGGAATTAAACCAAATATTAAGAAGTATAAGCATAAGATGAACACATTAAGGTGCCTTATACTGAATCAGACCCTTGGTCCATCAAGGTTAGTATTGTCTGCAGTGGCTCTCCAGAGTCTCAGGCAGAGGTCTTTCACATCATATGATGCCTGATCCTTTTAACTGGAGATTTTGGAGCTTGAACTCAAGATCTTCTGTAAGCCAAACAGATGCTCTTATTGGGTTATGAAAATAAGAAGCAGGAGACTGACCAGATATGAAGGCGCACAGAGAGTTTATAAAGGTGAATATATACATATATTTACCAGGCCATTGAACAGCATGCCGTGCCTTAGTCTCTGAGAACTGAGTCCCCATAGCTAGCTAAGCAGACAGCTATTATGCTGAACTCTAGCCAATCCCTAACAAGGTGATGTAATCTCTAACAAGACCTGAAAGAGCAACACCTGGTAGAAGTACCTATCTGTAGTTACATGATTGCTAGCCTGACAGCTAGGTTTGACAGTCAGATCAAACTCATCTACAGTAACTGCTTGCTACCTTTGACATTTTGACCCATATCTTAATAGCTCTACCACTGAGCCATGGCTAAGCTTGCCAGCCTCCAGGTGGGGCCTGGAGATCTCCTGCTTTTACAACTGATCGCCAGCTGACAGAGATCAGCTCCCCCGAAGAAAATGGCTGCTTTGAAGGCATTGTACCATACTGAGGCCCCTCCCCTCCCCAAACCCCACCCTCTCCCAGATCCACCCCGAAAGTCTCCAGGTATTTTCCAACCCAGACCTGGCAACCCTAGCCATGGCCCCTCCTAATAGATAGCCCTCAGGCAGAAGGGCCTTGCTGAATGTATGCCTGAGATCTGGGCATCATGTACAATCAGGTTGCAAAAAGATAGATAGATATAGTACCACAAGTGGATATAGGGTTGCCAGCTCTGGGTTGGGAAATACTCAGAGATTTTGGAGGTAGAGCCTGAAGTGGGCAGGGTGTGAGATGGGAGGGACTTAAACGGGGTATAATCCAATAGAGTCCACCGTTGAATGTGGCCATTTTCTCTAGGGGATTTCCAGCCACCACCTGGAGGTTAAGATGAGCAGAACAACCGTGATATATTATGCCAAAAAAATATCTGCAGACTTATAAATTCTTATCCAATATTCAGTTTACTGGAGCTAATCAATTCCTCAGGAATAATTCATAATGACGCCATCAACACAACGGACTATGCATATCAGGTCTTGCTTGCTAAATGAATTAACTATATTGAAATTTCAACACTACACACTCTGACAAAGTTGTGAATGAAACAAGACTTGATATGCATAGTCCATTGTGGACCAAAGCAGTTTACATTATTCTCCTCTCCTACTTTTTATCTTTACAACAACCCTGTGAGATTGGTTAGCCTGAAAATATGTGACTAACCTAAAATCATCCAGTAAGTTTCCACAGGAAGATATCAGGTAGATGAACAGTGGCAAAGTTCCTGAGAGCTTTGCAAGACATATCAAGCATATTCATGTCTGAGTGTTCTGACACTGTAATCTTGAATTATGTCAAACATTTGGGGAATATCTGGTCAGTCTGGTTTAGGGGGGGTTTGGTTTTTTAAATTTGCTATACTATCATAAGTTTTATTTTACAAAAATTATACCCTGCATTTCTACCCTCATAGTTGCCACCAAGTTGGCTAACTAATTAAAACGTTCATAATAAAGTCACAGCTTTAAAAACCATTAAAACCAACAAAACACATTATTCAAATAATTAGAACCAGAACTAAAATATATACAAAAACATAAAAACAGCAACTGAAATATTGGGTGGGAAGGAGGGATCAAACACAAGGGAGTGCGACCCGCCTTATCTCAGATGGCTGGGGCATCTGAAGCAGTGGCTCAAAAGATAGGCTTCCCAAGTCCCCCCGGGGGGCGGGGAAAACCCCGCCCCAGAGGCCCGTTCCCCGCCGCCGCTGGATCGGGCCCTGGGGGGAACTCCTCCCTGACGTGCGCGTCACCCGGAAGTGACGCGACCATGCCGGGCACGCTGGGAGCGGGGCCACGGCCATCAGAAGGAAACAGACGCCGGCCGGGAGCCCCCCGCTCCTGGCAAAAATCCACTTGGCAACCCTATCAAAAGAGGACTGTAGTGGTTGGGTAGGTTCAGTCATATTATCACATTCATAGTATTTTATACATTTTGCTTTAAATGTTCCTCTATTTTTTGCCTACCACTTTAGACACCTTACACATAGAACAGCAATGTAAAATTGTGAAATGAATGTGAATGAGTCTTGCCTGGCTCATGCTCTGTAGAACCAAGAATATATTGCATTAGAGTTGTTAAATTTAATCTTCTGTTAAGATTGCATCTGCAACAAAATAATCCCTTGGGGGAATAGGGTGGTTACAGACTAGAACCCAGCTGAGTTATAACCTGGCACCACATATCTCTTAACCAAAGCATCCATCCACTCCTGAAATAAAGAGTTTCTACTCATTTAATAGATGACAAGGTGAATGTAGCCTAGGAGGCCACAATTGTGCTTGCCAGCTCACCAGTGGTGAGCGCAGACACTTTTTGATCTGGTAAGAGCCCTTAAATAAAATTTTGCTAGAGATCTACAATCAAGGATCTGACCAATTCATTTGAATTAGTACTGGGGAAAGGAAATCAGGAATCAGCTGCCAATATGTTAGTTTCCCTCAGGTTTTCAGAAATCATTGCTTTGTATGAAAGACTCTGACAAGACCAAAAAAGGGAGGAGGAGCCAACCTAGGCTTGCCAAGTCCCCCCGGGGGGGCAGGGAAACCCCTGCCCCAGAGGCCCGTTCCCCGCCGGCGGCGGATCGGGCCCCGGGGGGAACCCCACCCTGACGTGTGCGTCACCCGGAAGTGACGTGGGTACGCCGGGCACGCTGGGGGTGGGGCCACGGTCATCCGAGGGAAAACTCTATTGTTTTCCCTCGAATGGTCCTGGCCCCACCCCAGCGTGCCCGGTGTACCCGCGTCACTTCTGGGTGACGTGGATGCAGTGCGCGCGTGCGTTCCAGACAACAGCCGGGAGTCCCCCACTCCGGTAAGTTTCTGACTTGGCAACCCTAAGCCAACCCAATACTAGAAAGATAACCAAGAAGGTTAGGGCAAAGATAATAATCAAATATAGCTAAACACGCACTGGTCCATTAGCAGTGCTAACATAAAAATACACTATTTTTAATTAAGCTTAAGAAATATCAAAAACATAATACAAAGAACATATCTAAGGTTCTGTATATAACTACCTATATCCAATATCAGAACAAATGTAAAAATATATAAATACAGGTGAAAAGGTACAAAATATTTAAAAATGCCAGACGCATTTCAACTAAAAAGCCTTCTTCAGTGGTAATCTGAGCTGAGCACTCTATAAATTACACATCAATATATTTAAAACTCATCTTATACAGAACGGACCTTTAAAAAACCCATTGTCAAATACTGTGTGGACCTGAAATGATACGAATAAAGAGAAAATTAAGTTACATTTTGTACCTTTTAACCTGTATTTCTATATTTTTACATTTGTTCTGGTATTGGGTATAGGTACTTAGATATGTGGTTTTTATTATGGTTCTAATATTTCTTATGCATAATTAAAATATAGTGTATTTGTATATGAACACTGCTCGTTTAGCTATATTTTAAAGACTTAAGGCATTTGGCTAAAATCTGGAGAAAAGAGGGACTTACCCATAACTGTAATGGACATCACAGAGTGCCTCGAAGTTCGGCATGATGCCACAGAGAAGACCTTGCTTCTCCACCTTGGAGGAGGGATACAGTCAGTGGCAACCACAAATTCTGGCTGGTCATCAAGGCCAGCCCAAATCTACGGGTTCCAGTAGTAAAGCTGGAGCAACTGAAGAGACCACTAGGGTTCCAGTGTAAGGAGAAAGATAAAGACTTTTCAGATGACACTAAGAACATCACAAGCCGTTTCCCTGCATGCATTTTCAAAGAGAGCCTGTTAATATCCAGAGCAGCTCTATGTGGGGTTTTTGAGCTTGGGGGAGGTATTGCATGAGTTTGACTTGTAGGGGGAAGGTGAATGCAATGAAATGGGGTTTGAGTTTAAAGTTTCAGAATGAAAGGGGTTTGAGTCTAAAGTTGGATGGTGCTCTTTGCTTTGTGGTCCCAGTTCTGTGTGGAATGTCTTCAAATGTATTTTGACATCTGCTGTTGCTGTCCTGCATTGCTTGTCACATGTTACACATGCTGTGAAGCCTGAACAATCAGCAGGATATGCTGTGGCTGACAGTTCCATTTCCCTATCAATGTCGACATCTGACTTTTACAAACATTAATGGGAGTTAGGCACATATAGGAGGATCGACTCAGCCCTATGCTAATTAAAGAAGGGAGCAGGAAAATTTAGAGGTCCCTAGTCAGGCAGATCAGACTGCTGACAAATTTTGACCTATTATACATATCTCTCTCTCTCTCTCTCTCTCCACTGAAGCATTGGGTGTTAGATTCTGATCAAACATAGAGAGCCAAAGCAATGATCATCCAGACATTCAAAAGCATTCACAGATTAATCCTAGTTTAGAATCCCAGTTTGTAATATGTAAAACCATTTCAATTTGGACATCACAACAAAATATGGCTTCAAAAAATTAGGATGTCTTCCATTTTGGCACAACAGATGAGGGAGCTTTTGCGCCTGAGAATAAATCTGACATATTTTCATCACAAACAAACCAAAGTTTGTTAATCATATCTGAACATAGCCATTGTTAGTAAAATATTCCAACAGTCAAAGAACAATAGTGCTGTGCCTGATTACCTTTCCTCTTCATGACTATTCTGCAAATTTTGTTTACAGAGTATATCTTCCATCTCTCACCTACCTCTTTCTTTTCTATACTGCTCAAAAAAGTCCCTGACTGGGGGGGGGGGGACAAATTGAAAAAAATGAAATTAAATGATCCCCCAAAGGCCGTTGACACATAAATGTAAGCACTTTGTATAAAAGAATAATACTTGTATAAGTGCTATAATTTATTGCTTAATTTATTTTAGGTTGATGATTTGGGTTTTCTTGGCTCAGAACTTGCTTGTCTTGTTGCAAAATGGATCTTATGGGCATATTGTATGAAAAATCCTACTTGTGCATTGTCTGTAGAATAAGTTGACTCACAGGCAGGTGGCACTTGAGTTATGCACTATCCTCTGCAGAGCTCGTTGTTTTCACGAATCTCAGGATGCTAGGTTGATGCATGGTTGACAGGTTGGTGGGGGTGGCTATCAGGTACTGTTGCTGTGGAGCTTAGACTATTACAGAAAGGAGTGGATTTATTTCATAAGAATATAAGAGATATCCTACTAGATCCAGCCAGTGGTCCATTTAGTCTGCCTGTTTAACACATCCTGTTTAACACAGATGAAAATACAAGAGGTGCCCTATTTTAGCTTCATGTAAAATAATGACTTGTTTTGGGATACCATACCTCAATTCATCTGTTTCTGAAGAGGAAAATACATTGCTGAGGGGTTCCTTCCTTCTTTTTTCAATAGCCAGAGGAGGATTGAGAACCTGTTTCTCTCTGAATTCCTTTCTACAGTGCTAACCAACATATAAAATGTTATAATCATGGGAATGGCCCTGTGGCTAAAGGAGAAATATTTCTACCCCCACCCTAGTACCTGTTATGCTTTCTATTTAATCCTTTCATTATACCGTTCTCAGAATATTTCATTAAGTCGGCATTGCTGTTTTGCTTAGTCAGCTGTGGCCTCGGAGATGGAAATAGTTGCCCTGCCCCAAGGATCATTGACTGTTAATCATTGTGATATCCTGGCTACAATCCCAGCATGAAAGCCGCTACCTATCTAGTAGCTTGCATGCTTCCAAGAAAAGAAGAAAGCCCCCCCCCCATCCCAATTTTCTCTGTTAAGAATGCACTGTCAGCAAGGAAGAAATGACAAAATAAAGCCAAATGGTCAAGGCAGTGCTCTGAGATTCCGAGGAAGCAGAAACAGGCAATTTATAATTTCTTGGCCAACCAATAAATGCTGAGAAATGACAGCGAATGCCACCACTGTGGGGTCAGATCAAAAAGTAAAACATGCCTTTGAAAACAAATTTGCCTTACATTGTGTGAAATCTGAATTGCAAAGAGAAAATATGAAAAGTTTGCTCTTCTGTTGAGTTGGCATGCTATTATGCTGAATGCCACAGATAGTCCTTAAATAAATATTAGGCTTTCTTAAAAGAGCTGGTGCCATTCCAGGCTCTTTTGAAAGACAGATTTGTAGGGTGAAATTGTAAAGACAATGACTAGCTTTTGTTGGATGTCCTGAGGATGCTTTGCCTTTTTTCTTCAGTTCTGTCTCTGATGTTCTGTATTTATTACCAGAGGTAGTTGTTTGATGAGTATGAGAGGAGACTTGAAGGCTTCATGAAACGTATCCTGTAGATTTCAGGGAGAGGGAGTTTTGTCAAGCATAATGTTGGATCTGGCAAGTGCAGATTTCTGCATTTCTTCATTTTCATTATCCTTTCAACTACCTTTCTTGCCCCATCTGGCTATTAAGAAGTTGATGTCAAAAACATAGGCATACAATTATTTTCTGAAAATTATTTATTCCTGCCACAGTTCTTTGGAAGTATGTTGGTCCATAACACAATGGAACCAAGATTCATTTAACAGTGTTTCATAGGTAGTTGAAAATGGGTAGCCATGTTAGTATGTTGTGGAAAAATAAAACAAAAGTCCAGTGGCCCTGTAAATGAAGAAAAACAGGTTGCTTACCTGTAACTGGTGATATTCGAGTGGTCATCTGTGCATTCACACCCATGGGATCTAGTGCGCACGCGCTAGATCGATCGGTGCTGTAGCAAGCTCTTTTAACGGATTTTCGTGCCCAGTCCCTCGGGCATGCGTAGGAACCCAACCACGCATGCCCAGAGGGGTGGGCGCGGACATCCCGCCAGTTCCTTCAAACCACCGCAGATCAACCCCTATGGAAAATATATAAGCTGACAGCAGGGGGAAAGGCGGGCGGGTGGTGTGAATGCACAGATGACCACTCGAAGATCACCAGTTACAGGTAAGCAACCTGTTTATCTTCGATGTGGTCTCTGTGCTTCACACCCATGGGAGATTAGTGAGCAGTGGCCTACCTAAAGGAGGGTGCTGGCAGGTCCTTTACTGCATAGCCGAAGATAGAATGTGACGTCCCATGCTGGTATTGGTGTTTTTACAGACATCTAGGGCATAGTGCCTAATGAAGGTGTTAGGCGTGGCCCACGTAGCGGCTTTGCAAATGTCCGTCAGCGGCACTCCCTGGACGAAGGCAGTGGAAGTTGTGACAGCTCTGGTAGAATGAGCCCTGATAGGGCCAGGCAATGGCTGTTTGGCGATCAGGTAACATAGACGGATGAGACCCACACTCTACTTTTGACAGGCATTGAGCTGTGATGTGCATGCCCAGTCGTGCTGACGCGTAAGAGACGAAGAGTTGCGAGTCTCATCTAGTTGGGTGTGTTC